>NC_050451.1:107776762-108134596 GCF_903995425.1 Onychomys torridus
TAAATTTTAAAGATATATTTTGTTCTTATCTATGTGAACATTTGAGTGTGTGCATGGGTATGTGCATATGTGTATCTGTCTGTGTCTGTGCCTGTGTCTTTACCTGTGTATATACGTAGATGTCTCCGCAGAGGCAAGAAAAGACATTGGATCACCTGGATCTCACAAAGCTATATGAACCAAGTTCTGGGATCCAAATTCTGGTTTTAGGAAGAGCATCAAGCTGTCTTAACAACTGAGCCATCTCTCCAGGCCCACTATGGACATTCTTACACATACATTTTGAAGCCCATGACCTTTGAAATAAACCTCTAGAAATGAAATCATAGGTGTCTAGGCTCAGCTGGGTATGCTGCTACTGGCTTTCCATCATGGGTGTACTCTTTGACCCGCACACCTTCTCCACATCTTCACTCATTCAATTACTCATTGATTCTCATTGCTGTTCTGTAACTTTTCACCTTTAGTTATCATTGTATTTTGGTTGGGCAAAAGGGCCATTTATGTTTCTCAGGTGACTACTGATGGAGAAAGTTCTTTGGACCTAACTAGGCTAATACACCCTTCAAATCTTTTGTCCAGTTCTTGTGTAGTCTCATATTTTCTTATTTGGATACAGTAATTATTTTCAGGGCTTGCCTGAACAGCAATCTTTTGTTGTATTACAAGTATGTTTCCCTGCTTGGTAGCTTACTTTTCCTTTGCATGTCTAAAACTTGTTCATTCTCAAGCAGTCCAGCTTTTCACTGTTTTCTATGATCAGTTCTTTAGAGAGCCTCCTTTTTGAGGTTTTACCATAATCTCACAAGCAATTTTATTTCATTTTCCTCTATAAGATTTATTATGTAAACTTCATAATGTTCAATTATAATTTAACTGATGTTCATTTTATATTGACATCATTTGTATCAGAAAATTCATTCTTTGTATGGATATTTTAGAAGGAGGATGTTTGATAGCAATTAAATCAATAACTAAAGAATATGATTGGTGCTATTAATATTTAATAAGAATATAGCCAAAATTTTATGTATATCTTAAATTCAAATACTGACTTGAGCATCTTTGTATGAAATTGGTGTTACATGTGTGTATGTATCACTTATATACTATCGTGATTCTCATCTTAAAGTTGAAGAAATGAAGGTTCAGAGATGACAAGTAGTTTTCTACAGCCAAATGTTGGAAAAGCAGACATTAGACATCATGTGTTCCAGCTGTAGAACTACCCCTCCTAGCCACAAGACTACACTGCCTCCCAATAAATCTCTTACAATGCAGCTTTCCCCATGCAGCTCAGGTTACAAAATCTGTGTTTGGACAACCTGTTTACACTGGACAGATTTCATGACTCAAGAAGCATTGGGGTTGGGGGGGAGATGTAGCTGAGACACATAAGCTGTTTTCTTTTCCTCTCTCTTATTTTCCCTGATTTGAGTACCTCTGCCTAAATTTTAGGCAGGCAGAACTTCTCTGGGAGCAATTTTTCTTTAATTTCCAGGAGTGTGTCATTATCGAAGCTTCCAGCACACTGGGCGTGCTAAAAATGAAGCACAGAGGTCTGCTTCCCATTATGCGCATCTCCCTCAGCAATTGCTACAGTTTTACTGAGACTGCAAGCACAGTCTCCTTCCTGGCTTCCCTGTGTCTATGGCTTGAAGCCAGCCCTTTAAAATCAATTTCACTTGCCCTTGACTCCAGTGGTTGAATTTCTGTTTGATTTCTATTTCTTATTCTTTTATTTGAATCCTGGATTTAATCCAAAAATGGAGCAAGAAGGGAGTCCAGACTTTTGAATACTGATACCACCAGCCAACTGTAAGATGATAGCCCATTGTTCTGACTGGAACCTGCACAAACCAGGCCCTAAATCCCCAGTGACAGGGGCTTGCATGTGGTACCTGCCACTTCTCAGTTGTAACACATACTCCAGCATTAAGCGAAGAGAAATGGCCAAGGTATAAAATGTGATTGAGGGCTTTTGAAGAAAACCAAGAAGATGAAACCAAGATGCAAATGTGGGGGTTGGGGAAATGCAACTAATGGTCCTCCTCAAGCAATTAACTCAGCCCTTCTCATGTGAGCTCAATGCAAAGGGTTGGAGCAACCATATTGTGAAGCTCAGCTCTAATTACACTCTAATCCAGCAGTCCATGTGACTCAATGGTTTATAAATAGAACTTCAGAGGCAGAAAACAAAAACACAAACTATAAGTCATGACTGAACGACTTCAGTTTAATGAAAAGTTATTTGAGATGGTGTTGGGGGAATTGCCACAGTTTGGGCACCTGGAGAGACCAAGGTGGGATTAGCTTTGAAGTGCAGACCTCAAAATGCAGTTGTGCCACTTGAAAGTCTCTGGGTTCTGTGCTGGAGGTAGAAGATGCTAATGCAAAGCTCCAGGAAACAGCCAGTATCCCAGGGGGGACAAACAAAACCCAGAGTAAGTTCTCTACAAGTAGCATCATACAGGAAAAAGAAAATTGTTTATTGTCAAATGCTTGAAAGCATCCAAGTATGTCCCTTTTCTGTGTCTCATGAGTTCTGGCTTAAACTACTTGAGGACAAAAGTCATTTGCAGACACCATGGATTTAGCTCAGACTTTGCATTGCCATGACCTTGAGAAGGTCATTAGCTATTCTTTCTCTGACATAAGTGTCTCAAAAGCAAAGGCATGCTTGGCAAACATAACCTATACTAATAAAGGCTCAGATTTTTGTTTTGTGAAGAAAGGAATTATGAGAAAACAGAAAAGATACTGCTAAATGATATCTAACTTCGCCTTTTACCTAAATACTCTTTTTCCACATTTAATAATGTTTCATAATGAGCAGTTTGGGAATGTCCAAATATGTTTACATAGCCAAGTAGGTAGTTTGCCAACAGGGGTGAAAAAGTGGGAGAAGAAAATGATACATCATGTCAAGGAGGAACTTTTGAATATTGACATGGTTTAAAATTATTACATGGTGACACTAAGTGACAAACTTTATATTGATTTTATCACTGCATCAGACTGCATATTGACCATGCAGCCACTCAATGACAACTCACCTGACCCAGTGATTGTCATCTGAATGATTAATTCTAGATTCCCATAATATTTTTGTAACATTACACTCTGTTAACATTCATTCCATAATAGCTTTCCTAATAACAACCAACTAGATGAGGTAAAGAGGTAAAGAAGCCTTTTAAGTAAATGGCTTCTTGTAGTTTGTAAAGGTTAGTCCCAAAACAAGGCATCAGTGAAGGCAATTGTAGTTTGCACTCACAATCGAGTGAATCATACACACACACACACACACACACACACACACACACACACATACACACACACACACATACACACACACATACACACACACACATACACACACACACATACACACACACACACACACACACACATACACACACACACACACACACACACACACACACACACACACACACACCATGCCTCTTCCTACTAGAAAAGATAAATGACAAAATCATTGGAAGGTCCTTAGACCCAAATGGTGCTGTAAGCAGTGGTAATGCCAAAGGACACAGGGACATTTCAAACCTTCAATCTGAGTTGGCATGAGGTGGCCCTTCCTGAGCTCCATGGACCACTGCAGGAAGCAGCTTGTAATGCATAGGTGATCATCTAGCTCAGCCTCAGCCTCCATCACCTGTACCTGTAAGAAGTCTACTACCAAGAGCCTCTCCCCACAGTAAACTCTCAATTCACTTTCCAGATATTTTCTAGTCTATTTACAGAATTCCTTCAAGTAAATCTAAAGAATTGGACTTCCAGGTTGGGATGGGAATGGAATCCCTCCTGCATTGATTGGCTTGACACTCTTGCTTCTCCCTTATCCTGTTTTATTGTTTTCTCTCTCAGAGTGATACTACTAAGAACTGATGAGGTCAAAGGTCTTAGTTGACCTGTCTGAGGTGAGAGAATCACAGTCACTGATCAAGGGTCAAGTGACCCTCCTCAGTTATCCAACAATTAACAACTGGCCGCTTGCCCAACATTTTCCATCAGCCACCACCACCTCACACTCAGGGAGCTAGCCTCAAATAAGGTAGCTTCCAAAGTGTTCTACTGACAGAATTGTCCTGAATTGATTGGTTTCTGAAGATAAGTTTATAATCCAAGGATAAAGATGTGGTCATTGCTGGGGGATGTCTTTCTGTATGCTGTTAATATATGTTGTTCCCATTGGTTAATAAATAAGCTGCTTTGGCCTATGGCAAGGCATCTTAGAGGCAGGCAGGAAATTGAAGGAGAGAGACAGGAAAGAGAAAGGCGGAGTCTAGGGAGACACCAGCACCACCAGGAGAAACAAGATGTGAAAGTACCAGCAAGCCACCGCCATGTGGCAAAATATAGATTAATAGAAATGGGTTGAGTTATAAGAGTTAGCTAGCAAGAAATTTGTCATAGGCCATACAATTGGTAATTAATATAAGCCTCTGAATGATTATTTTATGAGTGGCCATGGGACGGTGGGGCCTGGTGAGACTGGAAAAAACGTATAGCTACAGGTGGCAGTAAGAATGATGTCCCCACAAGCACTGACAGTCAGTCAGCTGGTGAGATGATTGATACACATACAAGGTATCTTCTACAAACAACTGTATTCTGTGAACACACACACACACACACACACACACACACACACACACACACGACATGCTGTGGCTGTGACTGGCAAGGGTGTTTTCATCCAAACATATTGCACAGATGCTCCTTATATACCAGGCATTGTACTGGGCACTGAGCCTTGACAGTGGCCTGGGGAAATCAAAATGATGGCATGAACATGCTGAGTTAGCACTGGAACGAAGAATTCTGCCAAGGACACTGGGGAGACTACTCAGAGGGGCTAATGGCTGAGCTGAGCCCTGAAGAACAAGTCTGATTAATGCATTGGAGAACTGGCTCAGTATGACAGGGATGAAATCACTTTATTACTTGGTTATCTGGTCACTGTCTATTCTCACTTGGCCAAGTCTCAAGCTGAAAACACACAATGCATCTAAGTTCTGCCAGGGAGTAAAGTCAACAGTCAAGGATGGAACCCCAGGTCTTTTCTGGGACTGTGAGTGTATAGAGAAAGCCTTCAGGCATTTGACTTCTTTATAGGAAGGAGTGTATGTGGAAGTGTCCCACATGTAGTTGCCTGGGTTTCTTTGGACTGACACCTTGGCAAGCATGCTTCCTTCCTTTGTAAGGTTTGAATGTTTCCCAAAACAACAGGTTGTTTCATAGAACTTAGGACAATTCTAGAATATGTAAACAATGTGGATTTTAAATTTTTAAGTGAAATCCATGTAAGATACAGCAAGCTGTTTAAAGGAGACAACTCCATCACATAACATCATCTTTATCTAGTATTAAAGGGTTTTCATCACCCCAAAACATCCCACAGCTATTGAATAGTTACTTTTCAAACTCTTCTCTCCCAAGCTGTAGACAACTACAAAGTATTTTCTGCTTTTACATACAGATTAATCGACTTTGCACAGTATATTTATATGGAACCATATCATATGCAACCTTTGTTCTTGGATCTCTTTGCTTAGGATAATGGTTTTGAAGTTTATATATGTTGTTACATGCATCAGTACTTCCTTTTGTTTTGGGGTTTTTTTTTTGTTTGTTTGTTTTGTTTTATATTGTTTTTCTGGAGCTGAGGACCGAACCCAGGGCCTTGCACTTGCTAGGCAAGTGCTCTACCACTGAGCTAAATCCCCAACCCCCAGTACTTCCTTTTGACGGATTTTTATGTATAATAGTGTGTTTGTGTGTGTGCATGCTTTCTCACACATGCTTGTGTGGAGGTTAGAGAACAGTTTGAGGGAGTCTATTCTCTCCTTTCAGTATGGATTCCTGGGTTGTAGCTCAGGTCATTATTGTTAATGGCAATCACTTTTCCCTGCTAATTTATCTCACTACCCTCACATTTTGCCTTTTGAGGCAGAATCTCTCACCAAAGCTAAAGCTTCCTGATGGGCTAGACAAACTGACCAGCCAGCTCCTGAGATCCACCTTTCTCTGCTCCACTTTCCCCAGCATTGGGATCATGAATATGCATGACCAGACATATATGCTTTTATGCTGATGATCTGAATTCAGGTCCTCATGCCTGCAGTTCAGCATGACACTTTACCACCGAGCTGTTGAACTATCTCCCTAGGCCCTCGGCTCACTACTTTAATTTTAATAGGGTTTATTATCTTCTGTTTGGTGAATTTCATATCCTAAATACTAGATCATTATAAAGTCAAACATATGGTTTCTGCATCCTTTCTCCATTCTGTAGGCTACCTTTCTTCTTTTGTGTTCACAGCTGTGTTGTAAACAAGTTTTTCACTTTGATAGATTACCATTTTTCTTTTCCTCCTGATTTTTATGATTTCAGTGTCATACCTAAGAATGCTTTGCTGGACCCAAAGTCAGGAAGACTTACCACTTTTTTTCCTAAATGCCAAGGGGTTATCTTTTCTATATAGTCCATCTTAAATTAATTTTTACACCCAGTTTTAAGTACAAATTTGACTGTGACTAATCTTTTTAGGGGTAGCGTGTGTTTTTAAGACCTTTCTTTCCCTCCTGTGGCCCCAGCATCTTGATTGACAATCCAGCCACCACAGATGTAAGTTTCATTTCTATATTCCCACTTCCTGCACATATCTATTTTTATAAAAAACTTTCCTAACAAAGATCTTAGCCACAATAACTCCTGTTCTATTCAGTCCTCTTGGTAACTGGGCTTTTGAGAGATCTTCAGAACATAGAAAACTCACCTCTTATTTTTCTTCCCTTGCACTGAAACATTTCTTGACTTTGGAGGGTGAGAAAAAACTCCATTTTTTAATCCCTTTCAACGATTATGTTTGACCATGGCACTAAGAGAGCCTACATGCAGAGCCCAGGAGATACAGCAGCCCTGTGAATGCTCCTGTTTGTTCTTTCTAGGCTCCTTCAAAGCCCAGTTACTAGAATTTGGGTCCTTCCACCTCGGAGCTCCTTTTCTGACAAGGTTTTATTATGTAAATGGCTCGTACAGTGCATTCCTTTTGGGGAGGTGGAGATTCTCATGTGTCCTATATTGGTTTCAGACTACCTATGTAGCCAAGGATGACTTTAAACTTCCAAGAACCAGGATTAAATGTATACAGCACTGAACCTGGATTATGAGCTTCTAGGGATTGAGCCCAGGGCTACATGCATGCCAGACAGGAAGTCTAGCAGTGTTAGGGACCAAGATGTCAGGAACCAAACATGAACCATAGAAAATACTAGCTAGGCCAAAGAACTACTCATAAGCCCCTTCCCAGAGCAGTAACCAGAGGCCTCCCAAGGTAAGAGAACATCCCACAGTCGGGTGCCATGACAACTGAAGATAAAGAGCATTCCAGGGTCAGGCAGTCTAGCAACAGAATATACTGCCCCTGACCAGTGACCTTAGCCGATATCTTGCAGGTGCACTATCTGCCTCACACGTCTTGCACCCCTTCCATGTTCTACACGCCCCTTCTCCTTTTCCCTCCTTCCTGCCCCTTCCCCTCTTATGCTATATAAGCCATGTGGAGAGAAATAAAGATTGGCGGCTTGATCAGAATACTGTCTTGCTGCTGTCTCTTTGTGTCGCCCTGTCCTTCCATTCTCTCCCACAGGATTGGTGGCCCCGTTGACACCCCGCTGGCCGGGGCATCTGGCGCCCAACGTGCGGCTCAACCTTTGCCTCGTCGGGAGTTGAACGTCCTTCTCCAGGAAAGTCCAGACGTCTGGTGGAGATTTAAAGCGATCACCCGTCGAGACCACCCGACTCGGCGTCCTGGTGATCCGGGGGAAAGCGGGAAGGACGAGGTGAGTCTGAGCTATAGACTTCACCATGGGACAGGGAACTTCTCAGGACTTGTTCGTAAAGGGCATTAAAGATGCCCTCCAGACACAAGGGATAAGGGTTCGTAATAAAAAGACCTCATAAAATTCTTTAGTCACTTTAGAAGATTGTTGTAACTGTTTTCCCCAAGAAGGGACGATTAATGAAAAATGCTAAAAAAGAGAGAGAGAGAAAAGGCAGCCAGCAGCTCTGGCAGGGTGTGAGTTGTGCACTATGCAGGATGTTTGTTTGTTTGTATGTGTATATATGTATGTATGTGTGTGCTGTGTGCTGTTTGTATGTGTCTGTATGCGCGCGTGGTGAAAGGCAGAGAAGAAAGGGAGCTGGGAGGGCTGAGGAATGAGAGCGTGCGGCGCCTCTCCGAGGCTCCTTCGCCTTGGCGGAAAGAGCCGAGCCAGCCGGAGCACTCCGTTAAAACGGCTCAGTGGCAGTGGCGGCGGCCAGGTCCGCAGTGTCTGGTCAGTGGTGAAGTGACCTTGCTGCTTCTTTCCCCACGGCTCCTTTTACCCTTGCATTGCTTGAAAACCAGAGCGAGGCTTGGTTTCTGAGGCTTGGTTTCCTTTGTGAGGGAGTTGGCTCCGCCCACGCCATCGGTCTGGCTATTAGTGCAGCACGGCCCCGCAATGCCCCAGCTTGGCGTCACCACTTGGCCACTACCAACCACCCCATGTCCTAGATGTGGCCAAGGTTTTCATTGGGCGAGGGAATGTAAATCTAAAACCGATGTTCATGGTCGCCCGCCCCCTCCCCTCCTGTCGGGAAACTTTCTTCGGGGCCAGCCCCTGGCCCCTCCGCTCCGGGGAGTGCTCCATGGGGCTTCGCAGGCCACTCCCCAACTGTCTGCTCCCTCCAAGGGGCAACCCCAGGCAGCGCAGGACTGGACCTCTGTGCCGCCACCGACACAATACTAGATCCATTACAGGGCCCCCAGGTCATCCCTACTGGGATTTGGGGCCCCCTGGCCCCAGACACTCATGCCCTTATCTTTGGCCGTGCCTCGTCCACCTTAAAAGGTGTCCAGATCTACCCCGGAATTATTGATAATGACTATACAGGAGAGATTAAGATTTTGGCCTCAGCACTCCAGGGTCTTGTTGCCTTCTCCCGTGGCACCTGCCTTGCTCGCCTGGTTACTTTCCCTGCACTTTCCTCTGACAACCCATTCAGTCTGCCCAGCCCCGAGGAACTGCTCAGATTGGCTCATCAGAGGCTTATTGGGTTCAGCCTATTTCTCACTCTCAACCCACACTTACCCTTATACTAGATGGTAAAAAAGATGTCCGAGCTTTCCTTTGTCTCCCCCTGAGACCGCCTGAGCCATGCTCTCTTTGTCCTTAACTTCCTCACCCTGGATGGTGAAGGTCAATCAGCAGCTGACCGTCATTGGCACCCCTCAGCAGACGCCAGTCACCCTTTGGCCATGTGGCGAGACCCCCTTACAGGCGTTTGGAATGGTCCAGATCCTGTACTTATTTGGGGCCATGGCTCTGCTTGCATCCTTGATCAGGCACATGATGCCCCACGCTGGCTCCCTGAGTGCCTGGTCCGATCTGTAAATTTACCTAACATTCCCAGGGGACAGGCTGTTCCCCCTGAGGACTCTCCTTCTTCTCTTTCAGATGCTAAAGCTACCATCAAAGACTGAGACCTCAAAGAGATGGAGATCACCCACAAAGCTGCCCATTGTGAGTCAGCTGGCTGCCTGGGGTCTCATACTTCTCCTCCTGAGCGACAAGATGTCATCTGACAAACCTCCCTAGTCACCCCTGGCCCTTGGTAGTCAGACCTGTTTCCAGACCTCTGTAAGCTCGCATCAGGCTCTACGGCCCCTTGGGGTCTAGAAAGCGACTCCCCACCTCCCCACACACCACCTAACCGCCCCCTACAGGCCCGTGCCCCGCCTGGATGTAGCAATGCCTTCCGTCGCTCCCGCCTCACTAGGCCCACCCTCTATGTCTGCCCTGGTTATTGTGGTGGTCGCCCTGAGCGCCATTGCAAGGCCTGGGGCTGTGAAACCACTGGTGATACATACTGGGGCCCTTCCTCGTCCTGGGACTTTATAACTGTTAGGGCCAATTACTCCCGCCCTAAGAATCCCTGGACTATTAGACCTGAGTGCGTTAATTCATGGTGTCATCCTCTTAGGATCCGATTTACTGACCCCGGAAAGAAGGCTACCAATTGGGAGCGGGGCTATGAATGGGGCCTCTTACTCTACCAAGATGGCCATAATTCAGGTGTCATCTTCTTCATCAAACTTTTAAAACAGCCTGTTAATTCCCCTAATGCTGTTGCCATAGGTCCCAACTCTTTTCTTGGCAACAATGATTTTCCTACAACCAATATATCTCAGACATCCATGGGTTTTTCTCCCACGTTCCCACCTCCCCCACCAACTACCAAAGATATGATTACCACCCTTATCACAAAAAACCTACCAGGTACTTAATACCTCCAAGCCTGATTTGGTTGACTCCTGCTGGCTTTGCTATCATTCTGCCCCACCATTTTATGAAGGAGTGGCTGTTGATTTAGATTTCTCCCTAACCACTGACCCACATGATTGTCGCTGGCAACAGCCACCCACATCTCGCCTTACACTCTCCCAAGTTATGGGCTCAGGCCGCTGCCTTGTCACCCAAGGCGCTATCATTCCCCCTGTTTATCAACCACTTTGCAATGTCACAGACAACCTAAGTACTTCCCTTAAGTCTGGATATCTTCTCCCAGCCAATGATACTTGGTGGGCCTGTACTGATGGCCTAACACCATGCATTTCTCTTCATTTAAATAATCCCTCTGCCCCTTATTTTGCATATTGGTTCAGCTTATCCCTAGGCTAACCTATTATTCTCCAGATCAATTCTCCAGAAGATGGGAAGAGAAGACTCTGGCAGAGACAGCTGCCCTCGCACCCCCCCATCGCTTGAAAAGGGAGCCTGTGACTGCAGTCACTTTAGCCGTGCTCCTGGGGGTGGGGGCTGCAGGGGCCGGTACGGGCATAGCCTCCCTGGTCTTATCTAATCAACATTATTCAGAGCTTAGAATTTCCATAGATGAAGATATAGCACAGCTTGAGAGAGGCATTTCCGCCCTTGAATCCTCCCTCACCTCCCTTTCAGAGGTGGTCCTTCAAAACCGCAGAGGGCTTGACCTCCTCTTTTTACAGCAAGGAGGCCTCTGTGCCGCTCTTAAGGAAGAGTGTTGCTTCTATACTGATCACACAGGAGTAGCAAGAGATAGCATGGCTAAGGTCCATGAAGGCTTAGAGAAGCGCAAAAAAGAAAGGGACCAAGAGTTAGGCTGGTTCCAAAATTGGTTCTCTACATCTCCCTGGCTAAGCACCCTCCTGCCGTCCCTCCTGGGACCCTTGGTTGGCCTCATTCTTGTCTTGACATTCGGCCCTTGGGCTTTGTCTCGACTAACTCAATTTGTGCGCAGTCAGCTGGCTGAACTTCAGGCAAAACAAATTCAGGTTCATTACCATCACCTTGACCTCCGTGAACGAGGTCTCAATGAACCAGATACAGACTCCATATCAGCACAGACCCCTCTGCCCAGGGGAGGATGCACCTGTGCCTGGGAGCTGGAGCCCACTGCTTAGGGGATTGAGGGTGCAGCTGGGACTGCAGAAGGCAGGGAGACTAAAGTGCTCCACCATCCTGGGTGCCTTGGATGACATGCTCCATTGCACGGCGGTTATGCAGACCCTATACTCTTCCCTCCCGGATTAAAACCCGCCCCCTGTAAAAAACTGCATTCTTCCAGCTTCCTTCGGGACATGTGGGGACGCCTACATGAACCGATTGATTAACAAAAGAACTCAAACTCAACAGGGATGGAGCCTCTGTCACCCCTCCCCCATCATGGCAAAAGATTTGGGCCTCCTTTCTTTGTTTTGCTATATGTATAGAAGGGGGAGATGTTAGGGACCAAGATGTCAGGAACCAAACATGAACCATAGAAAATACTAGCTAGGCCAAAGAACTACTCATAAGCCCCTTCCCAGAGCAGTAACCAGAGGCCTCCCAAGGTAAGAGAACATCCCACAGTCGGGTGCCATGACAACCGAAGATAAAGAGCATTCCAGGGTCAGGCAGTCTAGCAACAGAATATACTGCCCCTGACCAGTGACCTTAGCCGATATCTTGCAGGTGCACTATCTGCCTCACACGTCTTGCACCCCTTCCATGTTCTACACGCCCCTTCTCCTTTTCCCTCCTTCCTGCCCCTTCCCCTCTTATGCTATATAAGCCATGTGGAGAGAAATAAAGATTGGCGGCTTGATCAGAATACTGTCTTGCTGCTGTCTCTTTGTGTCGCCCTGTCCTTCCATTCTCTCCCACAGGATTGGTGGCCCCGTTGACACCCCGCTGGCCGGGGCATAGCAGAGGAGTTACACCTCCAGCCATGGACTTTTCCTTTCACAACTCTGCATGGGCTATCCTGTGCCCTGCTCCACATTCGTAGTTTATTGGCCCAAGCTCTATGACTGATTATTTACCTGTTAAAATATTTACATTGACTCTTTGAGGCCATACAGCTGCTCCTGGCAGAATCACTGTTGAGCCCCTAAGGACCAGTCTCTGAACTTTTCCAATTGAAAAGGTCAGGCAGTTATGGGAACTGACAAGTTTTAATTTTGTAACCTCTGTGGAAAGCTGGATGGGGGCAGACTTGAACAAATAAATTAGTGTGAGCTTGACAGGAGACCCAGGGAAAACTACCATGGGAGGAAAGGAGAGGCAATTTAACTCCAGTCAACAAAGAGGGGTGCTGGGTATGCCGTAGACACAGTCAAGCTGTGTCATCATGTGGATGGAGGGAAGTGTGAGTTATTAATCCCTTAAATCTCCTCCGGACCTTGTCCAGCTGAGGTCCACTCACTCTGTTCTGATCCAAAGGAGATTACTGGTGATTTATGGTGCCTCGGAGACACAGATGGCCCAGAAATGGTTCCCAACAGACTGTTCAAGAAACTTCCAAACTTGTAGATGCTTTGATCACACAGGCACACTTATAAGTTTTGTTCTTAACAGAGGCAGTCCACATTGCTATGAAAGTGAGAGCATGTCAGGGCCAGGCTTTAAGATACGACAGCACTGGGTATTTCATCCTCAAATCTTCTGCTATGCTTAGTAGGGAAAATATGCTACCTCATCATTAAGACTAAATCCTCTTCCTGGTCAGACAGCTTCTGTGATACTTATATTTTTACATTAGATCTTGTAGGAAAATTTATAGAAAAAAGTCACAAGAGTCATAAGAAAGTCACAAAGCACTCAAATTACCATTTGTAATATATCCAGTCACAGGATATATAAAGTAAGAAAATGACTTATAATGCCTCTTTACTATTATTTTTGTTACTATTATTATTATTATTATTATTATTATTATTATTATTATTATGTGTGTGACATATGTGGCTGACCAAAGAGGGCATATGTGTAGAGGCATTATTGTAGAAGAGGACATCGAATCTCCTGGACCTGAAGTCACAGGTGGCTGTGAGATGCCTGATGCAGGTGCTTGGAAATGGGTACTAGGAACCTGTGGTGATATGGATGAGAATGCCCTCACATAGGCTCCTATATTTGAATACTTCATCCCAAGTTGGTGGAACTATTTGGGAAGGTTTAAGAGGTGTGGCCCTGTTTGAGGAGGTGTGTCATTGAGTGTTGAGCTTTGAGGTTTCAAAATCCCATGTCATCCCCAATTAGCTCTCTCTGCCTAGTAGTTGTGTCTCAAGATATGAACTCTCAGCTACTGCCCAGGGCCATAACAACTTGCCTTCTGCCACTCTCCTCACCATAATGGTCAAGGATTCTAACCCTCTGGAATGATAATCCCCAACTAAACACTTTCTTTTATAAGTTGCCCTGATCATGATGTCTTATCACAACAAAAGAAAAGTAGCTGAGACAATCCCAACTCAGTTTTTTTTTTTTTTTTTCCAAAAAGCAGTAGGTGCTTTTATACATTGAAGTATCCCTCTTACAGTTTCCACACTAATATTAACTTCTCTTGAATCAACTTGGGTCTCCCAAAATCTACTTACACCTACTAACACATCCACCTCAAACATATACCTCCCATGAGTTTCAACACTCCAGCTTCTTCAGCGTTTCTCTCTTTGATGACTCTTCATCAGTTTCTCAAAGGTCTGTTTCACCAAATGTGCCCACCTTCCTCATCTCTGCTCCTCATCCTTCATGTTATTTTTCTGTCACCCCCTCTCAGGTGCCCCTCAAATCTATGTTTTCTCTAATGCCTCCTATGGACACCTCTAGTGAGGTTCCTTAGAAAATGACCCTTCTCCTGCATCTACAGAATGTCATTTTCTGTAATGGCCTGATTCTCTGTACCATACCTTAGTTAACAGCCACCAGCTGCATCACCAGCTTTTTACACTCATTGTAACTATGCATTGATCAGACCACATCTACATACTTGTCTAGGACATTGTCATTGTTCCATTTAAGGCTAATAGTCTCAAAATCCATAGCTCAGAGGTGGCTCAACAAGGGTGGAACTTTGTCCACTTTGCTCAATATGTGCTTGTTCTTCCTCCAGCCCAGCAGCTGAACCTGAAAATAATGTGTTTCATCTAGTAATCACAGCCCCACTGTTACTGGCCGGCTTCTCAGGTAGTAACACAGCTGGACTTTTACATCCTGCTGGTCTTCCTCCTGCTGCTGCCACCAACTTTAGTTTTCAATTAAATCTCTATCCTTCTATTTATCAACAAGATTTGGGAGCCAGAGTCTGTGGTGAAAACCTGCTAGCTCGGAGAATTTGAGGAACAACTAGCTCACATTTTCTCTTTGTTGGCATCTCAAAAAGAGTGTTCTTCTGTTCTGCAAAACCAAAAAAGACAACCACACTCAAAATTCCTCCCTACTGCTTCCTGTAAGTCTCTCTAGCTATCACCTAGCATGACATTCTGTCAACTATTTGCTGGCTCTGCCTCCTGACACAAGGTTGATTTTATTTAATTAATGTAAATGCTAACTCAGGGTTCACAGTGTGATTGAATATCATGCAAACATTTCCCCTTTATTGTCTAAACAATAATGAAAGGTTTTAACTCTAATACAGTAAAACTACATACAATAACAACAATTATCAGGTAAGAATTACATTCATGATAACCATTTTAAATCTCTTAACTGAGTTTTTAATACCAAACATCAAAAATATCCTTTTTATTTAAGGAGAAAACTCAAAAGCTGATGTCCAAGATGACACGGGCCACATGACAATCTACAGTCTAACATTCTAACATGGAATTAAGACACATGGTTTAAGAAAACCCATTTTCTTCATCTCATGACAGTAAGGCAAGTGTGTCTTTGGTAAATTATCACTCAAAATATTTTTTGTTTATTTATTATACATGATCAAACAAAAGGCATTTGTTAGTCTTATAAGTTAGTTTAGATTAAATGACCAAACTGTTTGATGAACTATAGCCTCTCCTAGGCAAGAGATCTCTCCCATTCAAATCTATTCTATTTATAACTGAAGTGAATCTTTTTGTTGTTGTTTTTGAGACGAGGTTTCTCTATGTAGTCTTGGGGTCTGTCCTGGATCTTACTCTGTAGACCAGGCTGGTCTCAAACTCACAGAGATCCACTTAGCTCTGCCTCCTGAGTGCTGGGATTAAAGGAATGTACCACTACCACCTGGCCTGAAGTCAATCTTTTCAAAAATAACCAGTGAAGGCTTCTTTGGGGGCCTTCTATAATTTTAATAAAAAACTCACATCTCTTTCCTGATTCCTGATTTTTCAACATTATCCCAAGCATTTAAAGCTGCTGAAAGTCTAGAGCCAAGGTATAATCATCAGATTCAAACTGTCTTTGCAACTCAACATATTCACCTCACCTAAAAGTTGGTCTTGGGAAATATTAATGTCTTATAGCCCTATTTCATTGTTCTGTGGTCCTAGATTCCTCTGTCCACCATGTTCACCATTATAATTGAGGACCAGCTTCCAATACTGCAATAGCTAAATCATTCCAGTCCTGGGGGATAATTCTATTCTGAATTGCCCATAAATTTCATGTCTGTTTCACAAAGGGTGAATGCATACCTTATGAAATGACTGCTTCCTTAAATCTCCTCATTCTAATATTTCTATAGAGTTCCATTTAACTTCTGCATAACTTTGGGGGTGCCTATCATCTGCTGGTAATTCTTTTATAGTAGCTAGATAAACAAATGTTGCTTTTCTCATAACCTTGGGCTGCCTCTCCAGTTTCATCATGCAGTGGTACAGTATGTTCTTGTCTAAATTACTCTGTTTCTAAGTACCTTTTCTTATTTTCATTAGTATATCTTTCTGATGCTTGTGTCTTAAGTCCTTCTAAGGCTTATATCTTCTCAGTCAAATTTTTCTTATTTTCATTAATAAGCCTAAGGCTTATATGTTATCAGTCAAAATTTTATATTTTGACTGTTATCAAACCACTTTTTAAGGAAAAATATTAATTACCAAACTGTTAGTAATTACAATAGACATTATGTTAACCCCAGATAAGAAATTTATCCCCTCATTTTTTTTCCATTTTCTAGCCATCCATAGTAGCAGTATACAGACTCCTAACTCCCTGCATTGTGATACTTCCCTTTTTTAATGAGGGAAAGATGTTTTTTAATATTATTTAACTCTTTCCTTAAGGACTTCCCAGGTGTTTCACCAAATCTGCTGATTTCTCAGTTTGTGTGCAGCATTAGTGCTGTCTGCAAGCTTGGGACCCTTCCACCAAGTGTGAGCCAGCTTTCTGGAATCCCTGCAGATAGCAGTGGTGGTGACAGTGGTAGCTGTGTGGTGTGTCCCTTGTTGTAGTACAAAAAATGTTGTTTTTCCTCTGGTACAGTGGATGCACCTGAATCTACTGCAGTTTTAGCCAGTAAATATGGCTCAATAATTACTCTCCCATTTCTCAGGTAGTGGCACAGTGGGACTTTTATGTGCCACTGGATCTGCCTCCTGCCACTGCCACCAAATGTAGATTTTAACAAAATCTCTTTCATTCTACTTTGCCATCGACAAGACTTGGGAGTCAAAGGCTGGGGTGAAAACCTGCTAGCTCAGAAAGGTTGAGAAGCAGCTAGCTGACCTTCCTTCTTCACTGATGTCTCAGAAAGAGCATCCTTCTGCTCTGCCAAGCCAAAAAGACCACTACACTCAAAGTCCCTACTACTATCTATCTTCTAGGCTCCCTCTGACTCTTTGTGATTACTTTCTGTCAACTAGTTTCTGGTTCTGCCTCCTGATCCAAGGTTGATTTTATTTAGTAAATGCAAATGTAAACTTGGGTTTTACAGTGTGATCAAATATCCCTATCTTGCAACATATACTTTTACCACATAGCACAGCCTCCAGTTCATTGTAGACATATAGTGATATTTTATTTGTATTGAAATATGATTTTATTTGTATGTTAATAAAGTTGCCTTGAGGTCAGAGCAAGCCAGAGCAGACGCTGGGACACGACTTTAATCCCAGCACTTGGGAGGCAGAGCTAGGTAGATCTCTGTGTGTTCAAGGACACAGCCAGCATGGCAGACACACACCTTTAATCTCAATAGCAACCATAGAAGACCTGGAGGTCTGTACAAACAGGCAGTGATGAGGAGGTCCTGTGGCTGGGTTTACAACCAATGAGAAAACAGAACAGAAAGTCTATAAAAAAAAAAAAAAAAAAAAAAAAGACAGGACACACAGAAGTAGGTCTCTTGCAGAGAGGAAGGAGAGCAGAAGCAGTGAAGGGTAAGGTTTTCCACTCTTGCTCTGACCTCATGGCTTTTAACTCTGCAATTGTTCTGTGTTTCTTATTTAACAAGACGGTAACATCTACATAGACAACTTGAAACATTTAATGGACAAATAATCAAACTTGATTCCTAGATTCTCTCCCCTACTCTACATAACTATCCAAAGTAACCAAAATAAATTTATGACTTTAACATCATTTGCCAATAATCTGTTAAGGGCCATCTTCCATGTACAACAAAATAAAGACAACTACATCTGATAGTAATACCCATGATGTTTACCAGAGAGGTTGCAATTACCTCTGGGCACCCCTTTCCTATAGCTATCCACCAGCAGCATACTGGATGGGTGGATTAAACCATCTCTGCACCTTTGCTGTGTCATGACTCATTCAGTATCTTCACTGGTCTTCCTTCTGAACGCCCTACATTAAAGCTCTTCTAGCCTTAGTTTCTGGGGCAAGGCTGTTTTTTACACAAGATCCAGTTTATTTAAAGATCAAGAATTAGGAACGAGGTCGCTGTAACACTTACTGATCAAACGTTAGGAAGAGATTTGTAATTCCTAACTTCTATCTTTTTAAAATTTTTTTACATTATAATTACAAAATTCCTTCCCTTTCATCATTCCAATGCCTCTCATATATCCTTCTTCCTCTTTTTCAAATCATGCCTTCTTTTTCATTAATTGTTGTTGGACTCAAATTATGTATATGCACATATGTTTCTAAATATAACCTGCTTGGTTTCTCTAATGTTACTGAGTGTATGCTTTCAGGGCTGATCATTGGATAACCAAATGGTGTGCTCTTTCTTGGGAAAGACAATTTCCCCCACTATCGTCATTCTGTGGCTGTCTGTAGTTCTTTTTCTAAGGAAGAGAGCCCTTGAGCATTTCCCATTCCATGTTAGCATGTCTGTTGATGCTGTCCTTGTTCAGCTCACATTTGGGAAGTCATGTGGATTAGACATGGATGCCACTTCTGAAATCTCAGAAGATACATCTCGCAACAAACTCCCTGATCTTATGGTTATTACAGCATTTCTGTGCCTGCTTCTGAAATGTCCCCTAGCCCTTTGATACTAGAGTGATTTTTAGAAGTGTACGTAAAACCAGGCTCCACAACTCTGCATTTTGATTAGTTGTTGCTTTCTGTAGTGGTCTCCATCTGTTGAAAGAAGAAGTTTCCTTGATAATGGGTGAAGCCTACACCTACCTGTAGATATAAGGACAAATACTAAACATCTGTCTTCATGAAAATCCAAAGTCCCCACATAGCCAGCACCACAGACTCCTCTTCAGAAACATAGTGACTGGGAGTACAGTGCTCTGACCTCACTCTAAGGTATTCAAAATGCAGAGATAAGTGAAGAAAGAAAAATGGGAACAACAGAGTCCAAGACTCCAGAGATGGAAAGGGCTAAAGAACACAGGGTTTGGGAGGGTCCTACAGGGACTTCCTGAAGGGTAACAGGCCAGGCATACCTATTGGTGGAGGAACCACAGTGACAGGGTCCATGGAGGGACACAGGCCTCAGTATGGAATATGTGGTTCACTCCACATATCCAGCATTTTCCCTGTCTCTGTACAGTAGCCATTTGTCACTAAAAACAAAGAGCAAAGAACTTTACCTGCTATGGTGTGTGTGTGTGTGTGTGTGTGTGTGTGTGTGTGTGTGTGTGTGTGTGTGTCTGTCTGTCTGTCTGTCTGTCTCCATCCATCCATGTATAGTACAAAGGATAGAGAGCACATCAGCTTCTCAATCCCCACACACCACACACATGACAGTACTCAATGTAAACAAAGAGAAGGAAAACAGAGCAAAGGGATTTTTCCAAGCACCTAACATGAGAAGCCAATTTCACTTACTGCTTTGGAAATCATTGCCTCCAGCCCCCCAGATATAAACCCTGATGACTCAGTTACATACATATGAGTTTCCTTCTCCTATTTCAAATGTTACCTCCCCAGACACAGGCAACTGTTCTGTCCTCTGGCTGCTATTGCCTGCCCTAGGTCTCAGTGCTGTTCAGCTACATCATGAGTTGTTGGTGAGTAAGCTTTTGACTCTGCCTCAACAACCTTCGAGACTCACTAGGGCGTCCTTGTTCCTTGTGGCCACTCAGTAAATATTATTGATTTGGCCTTGGCAGATGTTGTAATTGCGGCCCAAAGCAGCTAAATGGTTTTTCTAGAGCAACTATTGGCAGCTGAGCCAGGATTGAATGTCAACATTTTCTCTTGAAGGGAGAGTTCATTTCTACAACCTGAAAGTTTTTAACTGTTTGCATATATTTTCTTAGAAAGGTAGTATTCTATGAAGAAGTGTGATGCTTGTTTTGTCCTCAACTATGGTATACTCTGTGAGTTTTCAAACAAGTAATTGTGTCATGCTGTGAGTGCAAGGACAGTCTTGTAAACTAGATGGAACAGTATAGTACAAAGCAAAGGAGGGAGAGAAGAGAGGGAAGAAATTATTGAGAAGTTTCAGTGCAACAAGACAGAGCATGAGAGGAACCGATGGGGCAGAATATGATCAAAGCATAATTTTTTATACATGAAGCCATGAAAGGACAAGTAAGTAAATAACAAACACATAAACACAAACCAGACAGTGATTGTATTTGGTGATTGTGGGCAAGTCCTACTCTGATGAACTTGTTCATCTCTCCAATAAGAAGACACTTGCATGTGCTACAACTCAGCCTGTGGTCACCTGGAACAGGAAAGAAAGAAGCCCACCAGTAGCTATTCTTCAAGTAGGTTTGCTATGTGACTTTTTATTTTCATGAAAATTTGCCAAAACAAGAAATTCTAATTATAAAATTACATCAAATATCATGAGATCTAAGGGCAAAAAAACCTGTTATTTATTAACATGCTGGCTTACTTCTATAATACTTGAAGCCATATAATGTAAGTTTTTATTGAGGTGAAAACATAATGAAATTTGCTGTTTTAGCAACCATTAGGTATACAACTCAGTGGCATTAATGAGTCTACATGATTTGATCATAACCATTTCCTATCTCATTGCAGAGCCTAAGGAAGCTGCTCTCTTATCCGTAATGTGAATGGTGCACTGGGCTCTGCAGCACCACGCCCTAAACATGTGGCCTTCTCTCTGAATTTTCTGCTGGAAAGTCCCTATTTCAAACCCTGCTGCATCCTATCCTTCGGGGATTGCAAGTTAGGACTCATTCTAAACATAAGTGAACATGTAAAACCCTTACGGGATGCTAAAAATGCTATTGGATACCTTTCCTCCATGGTTCTATCTCATGTCTCTTCATTGTGACTTCCACTGGCCTTGTTCTTCTCGACTGACACCTTTAGGACAGGAGCTCTGCTTTATTTCCCACTGATTCTCCTACACCAATGATTGACACTCAGTGAGCATTAGAGAAATATCTCATGATTCTCTAGAAAGGACTAGCAAATCACCTACCAATTCTTATCTAAGGGCTACTTAGAATTTCCCTTTACCCAGATTATTTTTCTCAAATTCTTATTCAGTTATCCCTTCAACAAATATTTTAAGTGTCTTCTCTGTGAGCAAGGCACTAACCTCAAAACTACCAAGAAGAGTAAGAGAGACACACGCATTGAGAGCATTGATATGTTGGAAATATATTGTACTTGAGAATTGGAAGATAATGGGGAAGAACTAGAAAATAAATAAATAACTTTACAATATGTTTTACAAAACCATTGGTAGTAAGTAAATTTCCTTTAATACCTGAAATATGGCACAAGACGGACAGCTGTGCAATAGGCAGACAGTGAGAGACCTTGAAACACGCAGTCCTAAATGGAACATTATGGTTTCCCTCCCAGATCCTCCCTCCATCCTCACCTACCCTAATCCACACCTTTTCTTGCTCTCATTAGAAAATAGACATCTTAATAATAATGATAATAATAATAATGATAATGATGATGATGGAGAAGAAGAGGAGGAAGATGAAGAGAAGGAGGAGGAGGAAGAGGAGGAGGAAATAAAAACAAACAAACCTGAACAGTACAAAACAAACAGCAAAAGAAAAAACACAAGAAACACATATAGATGCAGAGATACATACATTGGTACACACAGAAACCCCCTTAAAATGCAAAATTGGAAATGATAATATATAAGCAAAAAAACCTGTGGGGTAGGAAAAACATTATCAAAAGTTTTTTGTTTTTTTTTTTAATGCCCAAAGTATTATGCAACCAAAACATTCAAAACAAAAAAATCTCCAAAAATACCACAGAGTTTGTTAGTTTTACATTGGCCATTTACTTGGGCACAGGGCTGTCTTAAGAGTGTTTTACACACCCAGTGACAGTTAATTGGAGAAAACTAAGGTTTTATTTGCAAATGATTATCAACTGGAGATAACTTTTGGGGTAGGGACAGGGGCTTTCATGTCAGCTTCTCTCAAGACGGGGCCCCATCTGGTACAGAACTGTGCAGGCCCTGTGCATGCAGGAACTCTCTGTGAGTGCACATGTACTTAAGCCCTGTTGTGCTTAGCAGGCTTTGTTACCTTGGTGTCCTTTATTCTCTCTGGCTCTTACAGTGTTTCTGCTTCTACTTCTTCATGGTTCCTGAGGGGAGGGATCTGCTTAGTTCCCTGGGAGGGCAAAACAAGATTTTCTAGTAGAATGCTTGGTACACAGGGAAGGCAATCAGAGTTGGAGATATGCATCATCCCTCAAGGGATGATCCCTCCAGAATGCAGGAGAGACAGACTGGGAAGTGAGAAGGATGGAAAAGGGAGGCAAAGTGCTGGGGTCAGTTAGTGTTAACAAATTCTATTGTAGAGTCTAGAACTTGGTAGACAGAAAATAGGGATGGGCTTGTGGGAGAGTAATCTCCCTCGAGGAAGCAGCCAAAAGTGCTTGTCTGACCAATGTTATCCCACCACACCTCCTGCACTTTTCCCAGCTACAGAACAAAAGGAATGTGGCATACATCTTTACAGCTGTTAAGAGGAGTGTCTGGTGGGTGTCCAGACCTCCATGAGATGTGACGTTATGACTATAGAAGTCTTCCATTAACTTTAAATACAGAAATAAAATATTGGGACTGAAGAGACAACTCCGTGAATAAAAAGCTGGCTGTCCAAGCATGAGGACCTGTTTTTGGGTTCACATCCCCATTATAAAAGCAGGATGTGGTTGCCGGCATCTGTAACTCCATGTAACCCTAGTGCTGGTTTCAACCAGCAAACACTGAGGAGTCACTGGCCAGCTAGCTCCATGTTCACTGAGAGATCTTGTCTCAAAAATAGTAGATGGACACTTTGATGCTATGTCCAATTGGGAAAATAACAGTTGTAGGCTCCCTCTTGAATCCTGGGATCTCCCCAACTATGTGTTCTTGGCCAGATTTCCAGTAACAGGTATCTGTTTTCTCCCATGCGGCAGGTCTTCAAACTATGTAGAAAGTGATTGGCTACCCCTAGAACATTTGTACTGTATTTCACCCCTGGGTGCATCTTACCACACCAGACACTGTGCAGTTCACTGACTTCACAGTTGAACCAGGTTGTTGATGATATTTTCCTCTAGAGTACCTCCCAATACTCTGAAAGCCAGCCAGCAGGGAAGAAGCTTCATGATCAGTACCAATTTGATCTCTCCATATCCTGTAGCCAAGAGGTAGGTGTGGTGTCTTCAGCAACATGGTCAAACTCTTGTAAGAGATTAAGAGCAATGAAAATAACTTGGGCCATTTTGGAGGTCCCCAGGACATCTCTAACCAACACCCCAAGGGGGAAGCACAAGACTATGAGAAGAAACTCCCTTTTGGGGTAACTTCAATAAAACTCTTACATAAATGGAAGTTTATAAAGTAGTAAGTTTCTATATGGCTTTTTCAAATACCCTTAATGTTAGATATCTCCTCCAGCCCATCCTGTGCCCTGCCCTCCCATCCTTCTCACTTAAACCTCCAATTACTTCCCCTTTGCCCTTCAAATCACCTGTGTGGTACTGTAACCCTCCCCTTAAACTTGTTTTTCCCTTTCCCCACCAATGACCCCTTTCTAGTTCCTTGGAATCTACAGATACCTAAACACAGACATCTAAAACTGTAATGTTAAGATCGACATACACGTGAGAACATGCATCTCTCTACCCATGGATTAATGCAGCTGTCAGATCTTACCACAGAAGTTTCTTTGTTCAGTGGATGGTAATTAACTCAGAAACTCACAAATGGTCAAAGCACAGGGTTTAAGTGACTGTGGAATGCTCAAAAAGGTGGGAAATCTACATCACTCCTCCCCAAGCCTCAAAAAGAAGGGTTGGAAAAATTCTAAGAACCAGAGCTTGGGGATGATAGAGGCTAAACAGTGCCTTCTGGACTTGGCAGAACTACACTCATGAATTCATAACAGCTGTGGTTACCTGCCCAAGACCTGCACACCATCAAGCCAGTCAGTATTCTAGCATGGACTGGAAAGTGTTTCATGAGCCACCTCCCCTAACTGAGGCACTATGGACAGCTGATGGTTTCTGAGGGAAAGTCAATTTCCTTTAAGAGTATATCTACTGGTGGTTGATCATACCCAGTAGGTGGTCCTACAACCACGAGCAAATGGATATCACACATCAGAATAATGGGTTATGAGATTAAACAGAAGCAAACATGAAGAGAGATTGGGTGGGGAGGGGAGGTAGGAGCGAATCTAAGAAGAGTTAGGTGAAGGAGTTGGGGTAAATATGATCAAAATACTATGTATGAAATTCTCAAAATATTAATGAAAATATATTTAAATTCTAGGTGGAGATGAACTAATAAAGATAATATGTATTCACCTCTGACCTCTACATAGATATATGTAAAAAAGTATATATGCATCCAACACACACAAAATAATAATAAAACAAAATAAATTCAATACAAAGCTGCATATCAGAATACTTTTTGAAAACCCCTTGGAACAGACTGTGAGCTTTTTGCCTCTTTCTTTCCTCTTTTCCTTTTTATTTTTACTAGCTGACAAATAATTAGGTTTCTTCAAGGAATTTTTCAAACAAAATTTGTTTTTAATGTTTCTCCCCCTTCTCTGCCTCTTCCACCCCGTGTAGCATCCTTTCCATCTCCACATTGCATGTGACTCTGGTCCCTGCAGCACCTCTTGTTCTTCTCTCATCCCCTTGTTTACACACATGCAAACATTAAAACTTAGGGCGCCAGGTGGTGTTGGCACACGCCTATAATCCCAGCACTCGGGAGGCAGAGGCAGGCGGATCTCTGTGAGTTTGAGGCCAGCCTGGTCTACAGAGCGAGATCCAGGAAAGGCGCAAAGCTACACAGAGAAACCCTGTCTTGAAAAACAAAACAAAACAAAACAAAACAAAAACAAACAAACAAAAAAACCTTAGGATCCATACCAGACAGCATGGAATATTCGCCTTCCTGAGACTGAGTCACCTCACTTAGTATAATGTTTCTAGTTGTATATTTTTTCCTACAGATTCAATCATTTTATTTTTCTTAAAATCTTAGAAAAATTCCTACATGTGTATGTGTGCATGTGTGTGTGCACATACTTGAGTGTGTGCATGCATGTTTATGTGACTATGTGACTGTGTGTATGCATGGTGTGTGTGTGTGTGTGTGTGTGTGTGTGTGTGTGTGTGTGTGTGTGTGTGCTCAAGAAAGAGTGCATATGTGCCATATTTTCATTATCTGTTCTTCTATTAACAGACATCCTGGCAGGTTCCATTTTCTTGCTGCTGTGAACAGCTCTGATGAGCTATTTTAAAGCAGGGTGGTGTTTTCTATCTTTCCTCTCCAGACTCTAGCCCAAGGCCTGTGATGGAGCATAACAGGGACAATGGAAGCATGGAATGAGAAGAGAGCTTAAGACTGCTTGGAAATACCTTGTCTCTGCATTTTCTTTTCACTCGAGGACTTTTTTTTCCCATTTATTATAACATTTTTCTCATGATAAAGTAACATTTTCTTTACATACAGAATGCTTAGAAAGATTAAAAATACATAATCTGTATTTGTTTGGCTCAGGTAATTTGAAAGCCTATTAAAAACAACATAATTAATTGATATCATTTCTCTTTCATCCTAATGCATGTCCTCAAATCTCTAAATAGCTGTTGCTCCCCATCCCATTAGTTTATAGATTGTTTAAGAAATCTGTATTAGTTAGGAGCTTTCAAAGAGACAGAACCACAGAACACAGACTCACATAACTCCGCAGACTGTCATTGACATGACAGGTTACAGATATCTTAATCAACCTGAAGATCCAGGGTAAATGATGTAAATCTAAGCTTAAGGCAGAGGAAAGTCATTGATCCAGTTCTAGAAGATGTGCAAAGAGAGAAGGAGATGTGTTCCTCTATCCTATGCCTTTTACCTGTTGGTTTTTAATGGAAGAGCTTTGTGAGATTTTTCCTCAGAAGTTGTGAATAAACATCTAATGACAAACCAAAGACCAACTTCACCCAGCCTAGCTTGACAATTAAATAGCTTATTACGGCTACTTATATGAGTATGGGTGACTCAGCAGCAGTTATAGCCTTCAAATCCCATGCGCAAAGTTGCCTCTCTGAAGCTCAGTGCACAGTTTAAGACAGCTCTACCAGAGACTCCTCTCTCCCACGAGGAATCACACCACTAATGCAACCCTGGGGAGGCTTGTAGATCTCTACCTCTCCAGACACCTGAAAGTGTTGTTAGCTTCCAAGGCTTAGAATCCTCTCCACACCCTAGGAGGAAATATTTCAATTAGGAAGAAACAACTACTCAGTAGCTAATGTCCACCAACAATGAGGAGGGCAATCTACCAAGTCGAGCCCCTGGATCCAGTGCTAATCTCATCCAGAAACACCCTCAGGACATACCAGAAAATGATGACCATTCAGGCACTCTGTGCTCAGTCGTATTTTCACAAAACTAACCCTCAAAGAATCCAGAATGTCAGGGACATTGTTTGGCCTACTATCCATGTCATTTGACCCATTCTCCTTTCACAGTTGTCTACACCCAATTATGTCAGCTGCCTCCAAACTCAGTGATGTGACCCTGGGCTTCTCTTTACATACCTTCTCCAAACCCTATCCCCTTCCTGGAAAAATGAGCTCTAGAGGTTTCTGAGAGTCAAAGAACTCTTAATGCTACCAAGGATCTGGGAGGTTTTATGCAGACACAGGGCATAGTACTGGCCCCAGCCCTATTTGTGAGGCAAGAGGATGCTTGAGGACTTCTAGTCTCATTGCTGTACTTCCTAGATTTTATAAGCTGAGCTTCATGATCATAAGGTGGATCTTCAGAGTACACCCACTGCCCCTTCAATGCCTGAACCTTGGGCCTCTTGCTCAGTTCCTGTGGTCTGAATGCTTTTTACCAGTCACCCAAATGCATATGCTAAGATATAATTACCAGTGTGATGAAACTAGAAGATAGAAAGTGATTAAATAGAGGCACCCAAGTCTTTGTGATTGAAATTAATGCCCTTTTTATGAGGTCCCAGGGAGCTCTAGCACCCTCCACTGTGTGAGTATGCAGTGAGAAAGTGCAATCTATAAGGCAGAAAACAGGCTCCTCTCCTTCCAAACAATGAATCTGCCACTGACTTGACCTTGAATGACCCAGACTGTAGAACTCTGGCACAGACACTGCTGTTGCTCCTAAGTGACTCCATTTGTGGCATTTTGCTACACCAATGTGAACAGTCTATCTCCACATAGTGTCCACCATTCTGCCGCCACACTACTGTATGTCTAAACACACCTACATTTTTAAGTGAGCATTTGACAGATCATTAGAGTTTTTCATTGTTAACATTTTAATTTTTTCATTCCTCTTGATGTCTGTTGCATATTTATTACCAAGCTGTACTGTGTTGATATATGAGTTTAATATATGGTTTTAATTTTCTAATCTTAGGTACAGCACATTGAATATATGTCCTTCAGTTATGGACTGTTTCATCAACGACTGTCAGCATAAAAGGATCTTGTTTTCAGGATAGGGTTGGATTATTGGTAGAAAATAATAATAATAAAATAATTTTAATACATACATTGGATTAAATTATTTTATGTATGTATTCTTTAATACACACACCTTTTAAGAATCTGTTGTTTTTTTTTGTTTTTTTTTACTTTTTTGATGAACTGTTTTTTTAGGTATAGTGATGCATATATTGTCTATTTTGTGTCAATTCATAGAAATTACCAGTCTTCCCATCTTTTCCTCTAGTGCTGAGTATGCCAGTTGCTCTGCTTCCTCTCAGTCAACATCACTGTCACCATCACACTAAACATCCCATGTGTGCTGCCATGGGTCCTGTGTGCGAGTGTCTTCATGGGGCATATTCCAGAGTGGGGTTGCTTAGCCACAGAGCACCAGTTTCTCCTAGTCTCACCACACTGCCCGCTGCATTACCCAACCCTCAGTCTTCCCGTATTCTTTTATGTTTTGAATCATGTGCTCTTGCAACATTTGTTACCGTAGTGCCTACAAACCAGTATGTTGTTTTATTATTCTCCATATTTTTGTGATTGCTATGGAATTTTAACACATTTTTATAGAACCAAACTTATCTGAGGCTTCCCCTCTTTGAAATTTATATTCATAGTTTTATCAGATTTGTTCAATTAAATTTAGATGACTCTTGCACTATACAATGCATCTTAACTGTTTCCTCATACTCCTCAACACCATTATTTATAATGGATATATAATGTTCCATAATATGCCATATGTTGTTTAACCATTTTTTTTTTATTTCATTAAACCTTTGAGTGCTTTGCAATTTTTTGTAGCTCTGATAAATGTTCCTGTGTATGAATTCTTCTCTACCTGGGTGATTATTTATTTCCTTTGGATCATGTAATGGGAAAATTGATTCATGTCATGATTGATTTAAAGGAAATGAAACATTCTGAAGTCACTTAGTACATACTGTCAAATGGCGTCTCAAGAAGGGTACACCATTTAGAGTTCCATTAGCGACTATACAGTAAGAGTATTTATCTTTCTAAACACTCACAGATATTTTCCAAATTGTCACCAATCTCAGACATAAAAAGCTCTACCTTAGACAAAAGCATCGCTCTATAGTGATATCTAGACGGATTTGATATAAATTAGAGATTTTCATTTGATGTAAATGTAAAGATGAGCAAAGATGATCTGTTCTCTTTGTTCACCTTCCCTGGGCTACTTGGGCTGTGTTGTGGATTTGCAGGAATTCTTTATCTACCTAGTGCTCAAGTCACTGCTATCCATTACTGTGGTGTGCCATAATGCTATAATACTTGCAAGGATGGTCAATGTTTGGAGACTGCCTTCCGTGAGTACCTAAAAGCTGAGGATTGCTCTACCAGATATCAAAAAATAGTTATATGCACATAGAGGTTCCAGTAGCCAAGTGACTTTGGGCTGGCTGAAAACCTCCCAGTCACCTAGGAGGCTGCCTGCGGCTCTCAGCAGGAAAGTCCAAAGACTCCCTCTGTCATGCTTCTCACTCCATCTCTTCACTGCACACCTTGCATGATCATCCTAGTCTCCTTAGTTTCTAAATTAGAGCTAGTGTGCTCCGAGCTTGTTTGTGATCGTCAGCAGTTGATAACCCAGCTCGTGGTCTATGTTGTGTCGGACTGCTGGGAATGAGTGCACTATCCTCCAGAGAGCTGTTAGCACATGGGACCAATGCTCCTGTTTACATTTGACCTGGTCACATGGGAGGCTAATCATGGATCCATTTGCTGCAAGGGACACTGAAATTCCACTTGTCTCTCTCGTCCCCTTTCTCCTGGGAAAGAACAATGTATGAAGTCATTTAGCTTACAGCTGTTTGCTAAATGACTACAGAACATAGCTCTCATACTGAATGAAACTTCTCACTTGATCTTTTTTCATCCATGCCTTAGCTAGCTAAGCCTCTGCCCAGTTCCAAGCATTCTTTGTCGACTGTGAAGTACAGGTTTTCTATAGATGTCCCTGAATTTATAACAGAATTATATCTCTATAAACTTATCACAAGTTGAGACTATTGTGAATCAAAATGCATTTAATGGCCTTGGCATATTGAACATTGTAGCTTATCCTAGCCCACCTTAAATATGTTCAAAACGCTTATATTACCCAATAATTAGGGAAATTCTCTAATACAAAACCCATTTTACAAAAAAAAAAAAATTGGAAAAGCTTCTGCATTTTATTGTTCATCAGTGTGAGACTTGTCAGCCGTACAGTACACAGTGGAGTATGTGTTGCTTTCCCCTCTTAATTGCACAGCTGGTAGGATCTGTGGCTTGTTGCCACTACCCAACACCATAAAAGTCTCACAAAGCTTATTGCTAGGCCAGAAAAAAAATCAAAATCTAAGTACAGCTTCTACTGAGTGCAGGTCACGTCTGCACCATCACAAAGCTGATCAATCAGAGGTGGAGACTGTTTTCACTAAACCTTTGGAAAACTGAAAAGATAAATGCTTCCCATTGGGAAATCATGGCTAATCCTCACTACCAGTGTGCACACCCTTACCTGTACCAGAAGGAAGATATCCTTATGGTCTCAACATCTGGACCAGTGTACTCATTACTGTCCTCATCATTGTGGCAAAATCCCTAACAAAAGCAATGTAAAGGCAGTTTATTTTCATCTGGCTCAAAGTTTGAAGAACAGTCCTTAAAGATGACAGACAATTCCATGGCCAGGGAAGCTTATGTGCATCTAGAACTGTCTCTCTAGAACAGGAAACAAAGGTGAAATAGGAAATAGGTGACTTACAAAACCGTAATACCCACCTTCTAGGGACCTACTACCCACTGCTAGGTCCTACCTCCTGAAAGTTCCACACACAACCTTTCAAAACAGATACACCAGCAGGGGCCAAATGTTCCAACACATGAACTTCTGAGGGAATCTTTTGCATTAAAACACCATAACTAGTTACTTGCATGTTTCATTTTTGTGATCCTCCTTTAAAAATATTTATTTATTCATTGAAAATCCTATGTGTTTATACAACATATTTTGCAAGCAGCCATGTCCCAAAGGAGAAGGACTCTCCTTCAACAGACATTAAGTAACTACCAATAGCTCCTCTTCCCGTTTTGCCATGACTTCAAATTCTTTATCCTCTTACTGCACATCTTCCTAGTGAGAATGTGTTCACAAAACACATTTTAAGATTCTGGAGTGGTATTCCTTGCTTAAAATGAAATGTTCACATTTTAAAATAGTTTATGAGTTAGACTGCCCCTGAAGTCAAGATACAAAATTCTCCACTACCTTAGAAAGTTTCCTCATGCCGATCTGGTCAATACCTCTGGGTCCCTGCTGCCCTGCCTTTTATAATGTGGATTAGTTTTCATTGTTTTAGCGCCTTCTCATGAGATGCATGTGATAAGAGCTCTTTTGTATCGGTTTCTTTCATTTACTACAATGCTTTTGTAAATTTAACCAAGATTTTGTGTGTATCAGCCTCAATTGTCATTGTTTAATGATGCTCATGTGAACATGAAACAATTTGTCTGTTTAGGAAAATTCTGGTAGGCCTTCTAGTTTTTACAGATACACCTTTTCATTGGTGCCTACCATAAGGAATATATAGATAAGTTTTTTTTTTCACTTTGACAGTATTGGGAATTGAACCCAAAGCCCTGTACAGGCTAGTTAAGGGCCCTATCACTGTAGTCTAAGCTACTTTAAAATAAAGAACTTCTTTTGGGGGCTGTTGAGATAGCTCAGTGGATAAAGTTGTTGCCTGCCACTAACTTTGACAACCTGAATTCAATCCCCAGGACCCACAAGATGGAAAGAAAAAACAAGAAAACTGACTTCTACAAGTTGTCCTCTATCCTTTGCCAGAGCTCTGTGGCATCTTCACACACACACACACACACACACACACACACACACACACACACAACACACACACTAAATAAATAAAGTGTAATTTAAGGCTTCCATATGCAGCACAGAAGAGCATGTTTTAAAGGAAAGAACTTATGATACAAAGCATGTGCAGAGCAGGAAAAGCGAGCTGCAGGTGAGACAAGACAGCTGCAGCACTGCCAAAGACAGTGGAAACAACAAGCAAACGATTCCTTCAACTCACTTGACATCTTCTGAGTGAATATCTATGGGTAGAATTCCTTTGCTTAAGGTTAAGAATTGTTCAGAATATGCCCCCTACATATTCAGAGGAAAAATCCTCTGTCAAATATAGAGAGAGCAAATATTTTCTACCTTTGCACATTGTACTCACCTTTTTTTTGGAGGAGGGGGTCTGGGTCTTTTGATGAATAGACGTTTTGTTGTGATGAGTTCTAGCCATCAGTTTTGCTTTTCTCCACAGTGAAGTGTTTTCTGTACCCTGCCTCAGAAATCTTTACCTAATTGTAGATTGGAAACAGACAATTTTCATTATTCTTCAGTATTTGTCTCTTGCCGCTTTCTAAATTTAATCTTATTGTAGATATTTCAGTCATTCTTGTGAGTGCTGAAAGACAGTGGCTGTGGGTCTTTTCTTTTGTTGTATATGTAATACAACTCTTCAAGTAAATCTATTGAAAATATTTTTCTTTGCCCATTGAATTACTTTGCAATTTTGTTGGAAAACAATTGACTGTATGTGGATCTGATTCTTCATTCTCTAGTCTGTTCTACTGCATCTAATTCTATCCTTATGCCAATATGATGCTGCCTTAACTAGTGGAACTTTATGGTAAGACTTGAAGGGATGTTTGTTTGGGTTTCTGTCAAAGTGTTTGATTATTGTATTGTTTTGAACACACACATACACACACACACACATGCACACACGCATGCATGCATATGTGTTTGTATGTGTATGCATATGTATGAATTCTTGTTAGTTTCTGCAGAAATGTTTATGAGTACTTTGTGATGCCGTTGATTCATGTTGGAAAGACTTGAGAACATAATATATAGGTATATGGTAAATACATATAGACATGTGTGGTAATATTTTATTTGTGCTTTAATAAAGTTTGCTTGGAGATCAGAGAGAAAAGGACAGCCATTTTAAGTAAACAAGAAGTCAGGCAGGACACACCCTTAATCCGATCACTTTTCAGGCCGGGTCTCTGTGTGTTTCCTTGGGAGACTCAAGTGGGAGAGATTTGTTCTGACCACTGGCAGGCCAGGACACAGGAAATCTTTAATTACAGACATGCTCTACATCTTTAGCTATTCTTTTATTCATATTTTTAACATAAAATTATAAAGTATAAGGATTTTACACTAAAGCATAAAGATTTTAAATGTGTTGTTAAATTAGCCCCAAGAATCTTCTGATTTTTTAAAAAATAAATTTTGAGTACCATTTTCCATTTATTTACTCTTGGAGGGTCCTGAGACAGGGTCCCTCTATATGGTTCTGACTGTGTAGACCAGGCTGGCTTTGAACTCAAAGTGATTCTTCTGCCTCAGCCTCCTGAGTGCAGCAGTTAAAGGCATACTCTACCATATTTGGCTTGCTTATTATTGCTATACAGGAATGTACTAACTGAAAATTACACCTCAAACACATTTAGGGTATCTCAAATATACAGGCATAAGTGGCTTTTGTATTCTACAAACTTTCTGAATTCATTGCTGACTTTAGCAGCTGTTTTATATATTAACATTGTCTGTGCACACAATTATGGATCTAAATGAAGATAATTTTGAATATTCCTTTTCAATACTCATTTTTGTGTCTCTGTGTGGATATGTTGCAGTGATTGGGAGCCTTGATACAGAGCTGAATGAAAGCATGAGGGCAGAGGCCCTCCCTTGTACCCACGAAGCTGTCATGTCCTGAAAATTTTCTATTTCTAGATTGCTGAGAGTATTTTTGAAGTCATAACAGGTATGAATTTTGTGGCTGCTGTCTTGTGCCTGTGGAGGCTCCCCCAGATGGATTAGTAATAACTACTGGAAGCTTGAAGCTGTGAGTTAAGTCTTGTGAACCCCCCTCTCTTGCAGGCAGTGGTTGACCAGAGAACTCAGAGAACCATCGACAGGTTTCTAGGGCCCTTGTTCTGGGTCACATTCTCCCTATGAGTTCTAACCTCCTTGCACCATCAAATTGTCTATTCAGCTCAAAAATATCACCGAGTCCCTACATACACTACAGCCTGTACATGCTCTCACAGTACTGTACTGGGAAAATCTGGAGACACACTTTAAATCAGCCATTCTATCACGGAAAACTGTCCTGAGTTGTACTATTTCCAGTATTTAATGAAAAGTATTTCACATGTTGTGAATTTTTAAGTAGAAAACTTAGTCTGTTCTCTCTTCTTCTATGATGCCTAAGGTAGAAACCTCAGTTTCAAATTTCCAGTTACCTCATGTTCATTGAGTAACAACTGTGTGCCAGACGCTGGATGTGTCCACATCAGTGAACAAAAGAAGACCATTTCACAGAGCCTAAACTTGGAAAATTGGGCAACAAAGAAGAAAATGCAATAAATAAGGGATGTCAGATGAAATTAAGTGAAAGAAAGGAATGAGAGGAGAGTAGACAGGGAGAATGCCCAGGAAGGAAGTAATCACCTCACAGGTACATGGATACATTGAAAGAAATGCTGCAAAGTGGGAAAACGAGAAGTGTAACCTCTCTCCAGCATGAGGATGAAGCCAGTACTGAAAATTCAGCCCTGCCACCAGTGTCTGGAGGACACATGACATAGAACACCAAAATGGTGATGACTAGGAGTAAAGGAGGCTGGTAGTGTAAGATCTTGAATTGTATTATAACACTTTGATTATTATTCTAAACTGTGCAGAGGTGTGAGGCAGTCTAATGATGACCCAGCAGGACCCTTTAGCCACTTTGTGAAGAACAAGTGAAGGCACACAGGTAGCTGTCCATGGACCTTTGAGATTGTTGAGGCAGAAAATGGTGGTTAGAGCCACAGTGGAGCAGAAGAGAGAATGTAAGATGGTTGGTGTCAGATCCAGGGAGGTTTATTTTGTGGGGTAACTCACAAGTGAAGGGATAGGTAATGGGGTCTGGGAAAGGTGTAGCGCAGTCTGTGGTGTTCTCTGGAGAACTCTGGAGAACTCTGGAGAACTCTGCTACGTCTATCTCCAGCATCCAGGGCCCAGGAACCAAGAGAGCTCCCCCATCCGGATATCAGGTCTTCAGCATCCTCTCTTGGCTCTGCCTTGTAGGCGTGACAGTCTCCGAGGCCTCAGTGGGGGTTAGAACTTCCAGATCAAAGCTAGAATGGCTACTCAATACAATGATGGGGCTGGCAAATTTTCTTATTGCTAAGCTTTAGACTTAAGCAGTCTTCCTTCTCCCTCAGTTAGGGCTCCATCTATCCTTGAATGGAGGCCTCTTTCAGAGATAGTGTCAGAAGCAACTTCTTAATAATTATTTGTCAATTATTCATTACTGTTTTGATATATATTAGACTGTGAGAATTTTATACACTGTGTTTTGAGCCCCTTCCATCTCCTCCCACACAGCCCTTCCTGGTACATTCCTCTTTTTTTATCTGCCCTGCTGCTCAGTGATTGTTTTGTTTGTTTGTTTGGTTGGTTGGTTGATTGGTTGGTTGGTTGATTGTTTGTTTGTTTGTTTGTTTGTTTGGTTGGTTGGTTGGTTGGTTGTTCGGTTATTTGGTTGGTTGGTTGATTGGTTTATTGGTTGGTTGGTTGGTTGATTGGTTGGTTGGTTGGTTGGTTGGTTGGTTGGATGGTTGGATGGTTGGATGGTTGTTTGTTTGGTTGGTTGGTTAGTTGGTTGGTTGTTTGGTTGGTTGTTTGGTTGGTTGGTTGATTGGTTGGTTGGTTGGTTGGTTGGTTTTTACCCTTCCAGTTCAATTTGTTCTGTCCAAATACTTTTGGATGTGTAGCTCTTCACTGAACCATGGCCATCTTATTGGGGGCTAAATTAAGAGAAAACTTTCTCCCCCTCTTTCTGTAGCTATCAATAGCCAATAGCTTCTCTGCTATGGGTGGCAGTTTGAGCCCAATGCCTCTCTCCATTCTAAGAGTTGGCCTGGCTTGAGCTGGCACAGATCTCATGCAGGTTTTCACAAACATTATCAAAGTTTATATGTGTGTAAGATGCTGTTTTCTTGTAGTCACCCACCAGCTCTGGATCTTACACTCTTTCTGTACCTCTTCAGCCATGATCCATGGGGCTCTGGAGGAGGAGATATAGCATAATACAGATATTCTTTTTAGGGCTGAACATGTCACAGCCTCTCCTTCTCTGGACCTTGGTCAATTGTGGGTCTCTGTATTAACCACTATGTACTGCAAATAGAAGGTTCTCTGATGAGGTTTGAGAAATGCATTAAACTATGCATATAATGACAAGCCATTAGGAGTCAATTTAATACGATGGATGTCCTTTTAGAAGAATAATAGGAGGTTCTTGGCTCAGTCCTGGTGCCAAGTATGGGTTTTATCTTGTGAAACAGAGTTCAAATCTAATCAGCTTTAAATGTGCTTCTCGGGGACTCATAAACCTACTGTTAGCTTAATTTACACACAGAGCCCAATGCAATGTCTTGTAGTAATTTTGATTACCTACAACAGTGCAAAGATTACTTTTTAAAATCACTGTGCAGATGAAGAGGCATTTATGTTTCCTCCCAGAAATGACCTGGAAGATTTGCTACCAAGACCTGCGTGGCATTTTCAGACTGTCAGCAAAACATATTTTTGAAAATTATCCATCTACTTAAAGTATTTTGGTGTTTTTTTTCCTTCCGTCATTTTAAAATCTCATCTGCTTTTAAAAATATTTGAAGTTTCAAAATAATTAGTGCACTGTCTCTGGTTTGCAATCTTAATCAATAATACTTGTCTGAACAGTACCTCTGAAAGTTGCTCCTTCCATCCCTTTTACTTATTTATTACATAAACAGAAATGTGTTGAAGTGTATTCCTGGCCTTGTGCTGTGTGGTCAGAGATAGGTTAATCCTTACATAACCTGCATTCCCCCACATCCAGAAATAAGTTAATAATATGAAATGCATGGCATGTCATCTGCATGAGCGCAAGGAGAGCCAGTGAGTATGCTGGTAAGGAAAATTTTAGGAGGGATTTTTGTTCCTGCTTTTTGAAGTGTGAATTTCTAGCTGTAGGCAGGTATTGGTGTATTAAGGAAAGCATGGGTCTCTGCAATGGCAACAGCAAACACGAAAGTCTTTAGGGTAAAAGAATCAGGATGCTGCATTAGGAACGTGTGAGTACTTAGAAAGGTTGGTCACCACCATAAGGTTAACAAGCAGTGCAGCTGCAGAGACAGGCACTGGACTGGCCGGACTCCACCCCGTGCAGGTTGCGTTGAATTATTGCAGAGCAATCATTGGCGCTGGCAGTCTCTTCTAATGGGAGAACAGTGTTACACTGAGAAAGGTCATGTGATGTGGAGAATGGCTCAGATTACGGCGAGATCTCAGACAAGGAGACCTGTCAGTATCACCACCACAGTCTAGGACAATGATGTTAATAGCCTGAAATAAGCTACAGCCAGAAGTAGAATTGGAGAATTAAAAAAGAAAAATAACCAGGGAGAATTTAGAGAATAGGACTGATTGGATGTGACTTATGGAAGAGGAAAAGGTAACAAAGAAATCAAGTCTGGCTGAGACCCAGGATAAAATACTAGTACCATTGATTGAGATATCCTGCACCGATAGAGAAATAGATGTGGGGGACATGTGACAAATTCGGGTGGAAGAAATTGAGTTTAAGTTGTCTGAGGATACATATCTGACAATGTCCACTGGTAATAATTCATGTCAGTCTAGAGCTCAGGAGAGCCATGCTCACTTGAAGTATATTTGAGGGTCAGAGCAGACAGATGGCTGTTGGGGCACTGACAGTAGAAAAGCTCACAGAGGGCAAGTGTGGAGCGTTCAGAAGGGGCTGCTGAGAAACACTGACATGTGAGAGGACTCATGGAGAAAGGGGCAGAGAACATTATGTCACGGGCTGGTGGGAAGGCAGAACCTGGAACACCTAAGAACTTCAAAAAGCAGGCCCGCTCTACATGGTAATCCAAGCAGAGTTGTTGCATCTAGCAAAACACAGGAGGTCCACAGTCCTCAACAACAGGAGCACCAGAGAGGTGATCCGGCAGAAGCCAGATGGCAGTGCACAGGGTTGGGGGCGAGCGAGTGGGGAGCATTGAACACAAGCACAGGGAACAAGAGAGGGCAAACATGGGGCTCAAGCTTACGGGAAGCTTTCCTTGTGGTTGAGATGTGAATAATGTGAGCTTATGGAAAAGCTGCTCAGAGTCAGCATAGAAGGAACAATTGGCAGTGTCTGCATGAACAGTGTTCTAAGGTACCAGGAATTTAGCAGGCTCCATACATCTGTGGAAGGAATAGTGGTAAAGAAGAGGAAATATGCCAAAAAGATAAAGCGTGGAATAAAGGTAGAGGCCCGTTCTGAACTGAATTGTGCACTCCAAAATTCCCATGTTGACATCCTAATCCCAGATCTCAGAATGAGACCATTTTTTGAAACATGGCCATTATAGTTGCTACTAATTAAAATGATGTCATTATCTCTCTCTCTCTCTCTCTCTCTCTCTCTCCTCTCTTGATTTCTATCTTATGACTTAGGTATACATTATCCTTTTCCTACGTGTCTTTCTCTTTCTTAACACCCATGCTTAAATATATGTTTGAACTGCCTCTTAAGAAAAACAAATGAGCAAAAATATGAAGTCATACCAGAGAAGGGTGATCACATAACTCAATAAATTTAGTACACACATAAAGTGAGATAATTAAACAGAAAAACAGAGAGAACCCAAAGCAATGAAGACAGACCAAGATGGTACCACAAAAGTCAGGGAACACCAAAGATTGTCAGCAAACACCAGCACCATATGACAACACATCTATGTGTAAACAAGATAGTCCAGTCAGTGTAGGACAGTCCCACCAACACATTCCAAAATCCCTAATGAATGTTTGAAAGTGCAGATAGAATTAAGTTCCCTGTTTTAGCCTGGGACAATCAATCTGGAGCCAAAACGGCTTCCATATGATTCAAAGGTGGGTATGATATACAGTATGGATACACTGTACAAAAGGATGGTGTCATCCTTTCTGAACAAAAACAAAAATCCACATACCCTGCAAAATGAAAGACAAGTGGAGTCTTAATCATACTACTCAGAAAGCTCTGCAACTGTTTTGCTAAAGCAAAAATATAATTAAAGGGAGGTTAATATACTTCCTAATGATACTTCGTTGCATGCAGCCCGAATGAAAGTAAGTGAGCAGGTTGAAAGACAAGGAAGGTATCAAGAGAGGCTTAACCTAAATAAAGATGCTGATTTGCCATGAATTTGAGCTTGATGTCAACTGTGGAGAGGGTGTGAGGGTATCTCCATGTAAACACTTAGAGACTGGTGGATATGTGGAATAACCAACCTGAATAGCAGAAGGGAATAGACAAACCCAGGATGGTGCTGGGGCCCCTGATGAAACGGAGTTGCTTTAGTTTACAGTGTTTGTGTATAGTTTGGAATTTTGCTTTTGCTTTTTGAAGAATCCTTACCATAGCACACCCAATGTTGCTGTTTTGGGAATATATTTTCTACCATGGAAACCAAAGCCAGGTATGTTTTTCTGCCCCGCCCACCTTTTGCAAGACTGTAACTGGAAGCTTTTTTCTATCCCATCTCATCCCATAGTCCATTTCCAAATAATCACTCAGAGGCTTATATTAATTACAAATGTTTAGATGATGGCTCAGGCTTATTTCTAATTGGCTATTACACTTCATGAACCCATAATTCTTATCTATGTTTAGCCACATGGCTTGGTACATTTTCTTAGTACAACATTCTCATCTTGCTTCCTCTGCATCTGGCTGGTGACCCCTGACTCCATCCTTCTTCATCTGCAGTTTGATTGTACCACTTAACCTTATTCTGCTTGGCTATTGGCCAAAACAGCTTTATTTATCAACCAACAAGAGCAACACATGTTCAAAACGTACAGAAAGACCATGCCACAGCATTTCCCCCTTTCTGCCTAGTCAAAAAGCTAAGTTTTAACTTTAACATGGTAAAATTACATATAACCAAACAATTATCAAGCAAGAATTGCAGTTACAATATCTAATCTATTTGTATTTTGCAACATTTTAAAGAAAATACTGTATTATCTATTCTATCTTTGTGAGTCTAAAGTTTCATATCTAATTTATCTTTTATCATAACTAAGGAAATATATAATTATAACAATGTAGTCTTCAACTCCATCAAAGACCCCAGAATGATATAATATTGCCTGAGTAAACAGGAAGTGCATTTCAAGTGACTTCCAAAACTCTAGAATTGAAAGAGACATCTGGCTGCCTGTACAGCCACCTAATGTTTTTCTGTAACATTGGGACATCTGTCTTCAGCCTACAGATCTAGAATGTCTGGCAGAATTTTTAATGAAGCAGGAAATTTGAAGGAATGTCCCACCTCTATTGACAAAGTTCATCAATTGCTTTCCTCTGTGTCCTGCAGAGTGTCTGGCAGTTTCTTCTGTGAAGCAGGAGCCTGAAGGACCACTCTGCCTTGTTTTGGCAAAGGTTAGTGGTCACTTTCCTCTGGGTCCTACATGTACAGTTTATACAACATACTGTCAAGCAGTCCAGGCAAGAGCAGTTTCTTACCCAAATGGCTAGCCTTGCCATATTGAAAACAAACTCCAGAAGGAGTTTCTTTAATGCTCATTATCCTCTTTGAAGTAATTGGTGCTGCCAGGAGCACACATGTCTCACTGTCAAGAAGTTCTTAAAGCATTTTAAATGCCATATTCTGTAGGTCTTTGAAATGTTTGAAGATGACCTACCTAATTGAAATATATTATTGTATACCTGGAAACCCTAACCAATATGCCAATAAGTTTGACTATTATAGATGGCTATTATTTTCAAATTATGTATTACATTTTAAATGAGCTGCATAAACATAATACCTTAAACAAGAGTATAAATATACATACAGTATAACAAAATTGATTTTAAATTTGTATCAATAAACTAAAATCCATACCAATGTAAAATATTTTGAGATTAACAGACCCTAGCCCTTAGTAAAAGTACAAAGCACTGACACTATTTTATTCATTGAAAAAAATCATTGAAAATTATTCAGCAGGCTCAATGCCAATGTTCCTCTTGCCGTTTTCCATCACTGGGAGCTAATCCTCAGGGTTTAGCTTACAAAATCCATGACTGAATAAGTCTTTGTCTTTCATCATCATCTTCCTCACAGATCTGGTGGCTTTGAGCTGTACTTTGGCACTGAAATGCCTCCTCAAGGCATCCTCTTCACCCTCAAATTCAAGGATGTCTTAAGAGGCTTGTTTTCTCTTAGCATGAATATGAAGAGAGTCTCAGTGGAGCCTGTAACTAACCAGTTCTGCAAAGGTACAATAACACAGCTAGAACAGGAAGATGTGCTACTACAAACCTTGCACAAGTACATCTTTTCTCCATGAAGCATGAGACTTTTAGAATAAAATATGGCAATTCATGCAAATTGTGTGAGAACTTGTGAACACAGAGAGAAACTAGTGCTTGTGAAATCTATATTATTCTCACTGCCAAGTAAGTCCTACCCCCAAGCATAGAGCAAAGTGCACAACAGGCATAGATTTCTCAGAGATGTAACAGGGAGATTGCATCTTCTGAGCAATGCTCATTAGGGAATTTCAAAACAAAACTATGGAGCCTTAGAAACCCTCAAGAGGGCAACATACAGGAAGAGTAACATCAGGAGAATTGCAGAGATGATTTGTGCTTACCTGAAATGCTCATCTGGGATGCTTTTGACAAACCTTCACATGAGTCCCTGTTCCTCTCTGAATAGGTGAACAACTCAGACTCTGACATCAGATTCTGGCTACCTAAGGGCTCATTGGAGAGGAAGCTAACTAATTAGAAGGAACTTGGTGAAGATGTGGGCTCTAACTCTAAACCCAGTAGAAAGAGCTATAAACCTGCAGTAGGATGTTTGCTTAAGGAGCAGGTGAAATTCCTAGTTCACATTCATTAGTTCTTACTTTGCACGCAGAGCTTAGACTCTGAGCATCCACCTTACTGACTTGATAATAACGATGAAACTTCAAAGTACACAAGCAATGATAGGCTAATGAAGCTGCACTGGGGTTTTGAGATAATGTAGGTCTGCCCCCAAGACCATCACTATCATATTCACCATCATTATTACAAAGAAAAGAAAATCAAAACTAGAGTCAAAAACATATAACTTGACTACATGGCTTCTTCCTAGAAAGACTAACTAAACCTAAATATTTTTATTTTAATAATCATTTTACTACACAATGCCAAATACCCTAAAGCCTACAAACCAGAAATCAGAAAGATGGGAGCTAGAAGACATCCTCAGTACACTCCAGTATTGTGTTGTATTTCTGATCTATATGTTCTTGTATAATATAAATGTGTTTTCTAATCTAGTTGGTTTTCATTAACATATATTTAAGAAGATATATTTCATCGTATCCATACCTCATGATTTATTTCAAATTGTCTCTGCTAAGCTGAATTTCATGCAATCCTTAAGAAAAACAAAAAAAAAAACAAAAAAAAAAAAAAAAAAAAAAACATACAAAAGAACAGATCCAAGTTTGTAAGGCTTATAGTTATTGGCCCTGGACTGGATTGCAACACTCCTTGGAGTCTAGGCTCATGTTTCCCAACTACTCAATGGAAGGTGACAAAACTCTCAGCACACATCAGGATCTCTGCAGGTGTGTGGGACAGTGGAGACCTAACTAATGAAGATGTTTAAATTCAACGGTTCAGAAGCCTAATAAGAAATCTAGTAAGTAAAATTTTATTCAATAAAAAAGTAATTTTTAACTTACATCCCCAAATGAAACACCACTTATCTGCTTTGCATCTCCATTTCCTCATATATAATAACTTTTTGTAGGGTTATATAGAAGGCATGAAAAAATTATTTTAATGTAAGTGCTATTATAAGAGTCTCTGCATGCAGGGGCAAGATGCTAGAGTTTGTGGGTGGTAAGTGAAAGTTCCAGGCAAAATTGCTCTCACAAAACAGAAATTTGTTTCACTGAACTTAGAAGAACCAGTTCCCCACTGATTCATACAATGCCCTCTAAGACCCTATAATTTTGAGGGAAGGGACTAGAGCCTGCAAGGCAGCTCCACACAGTACAATAGTTCTTGACGAGATCTATTCTCCCTGGAAATTTGTTCTCATGCTGAATGAATGAGAATTCATTGCTTACTTTCTCTGATTTGGAGCCCCTGAGGGGTAGAAAAGCATAATTATCCCAATAAATAACATGGCATTATAAGTCAATAATGGGATGGCACCTTCCTGGCAGCTAGACTGTAATCGTATGAATTCAGACCTTGAGTTTGCCAAGGTGCTTGTTACCGCAGGGTTACCAGGGCTTATTACATTCTTTTGGTCCTGAACATGGTTGTCTCTGCAGCTGAGTTTATTAGGTAAACAGCTGGCGTAATTGATAGTGTGAATACCACTTCATTTCCGACTGCTCCAAGAGAATTTGCTTTGAGGTGGGAGAAAATGGCCTGTTCCACCACTGTGAGTTTGGCCCATTTTTTCTGAAGGAACACACTTCAGCTCATGCCTGCAAATTGTCTCCCTTTCTTTAAAAGATAAGACAACAGAGGGAGCCTATCAGCTACGCTTTCTCCTGGCAGGGTGGAAGTCCCAAGGTCAGCTTTTGCTTGGCAGGGAAGAACTTTAGAGACCTCCCTAGAAGGCTGTAGCAATGCCAGCAAGACTAGTGCATCCAAGCGGAAGTAGAAAGATGGTCTTTTTAAAATGGGAACTTATTTTGTGATTAACATACTAAAGCAATTCCAATTTAAAAACCTTAAAAGGTCTTATTGGGTTGACAGAATTATCCTACAGTATTTCCAAAAGTTACTATAAAATAATCATCAGATTTGGAGTGATCAAAATAGTAAGACATGGCTTGCACTCTGCCAAAAATAAAATATGCTACCAAGCAACAGTTATTATGCAGTATGTTTCTGAGACCAGCATAGGCATACATATTAACAGAAATGAGCAAGCCAAATGAAAGAGAGCAAGTCCATATGGGAAGCGCATTGCAAATGACATCATTTTGAATCAGAAGTTACTATCACCTTGTCCCTTGGGTATGGCATTGGGAAGGACAGCAGCATGATGACTGTAAGGCATGCCAGCTGCTAAGTAGAGATGGTTGCAAGCCTCTCAGCGTTGTGAGATGCCTGGAACAGAATTTGGAATTTCTACTCTTCCTTCTATTTTTGCTTTTAGTGGAGTAAAGAAGACATTTTTTGAGGAAACCGATGAAAGCAAAATTACATAAATGGAAAGGCTGGTCACAAAAAAAAAAAAAAAATGAAGAATTTCAACTTAGAAATAATGAAAAAGTATTTATTAAACCAATTTAAAAAATTACATACATTATAGAATATCATTAATACTATCCCTACTATGAAAAGTCATTGATAAAACTAAGACAGATAATAAACTTAAAAAAGGAAAATGACCTGCAGATTTCGTTCACAAAACCATGATCTAAAGGCATTAGCATACATATTGATGAGCGTTTTAACTTCACAGAACAACAGGCAAGAAAAGAATAGCGATGTTTTTATTCGTCAAATCAGCAAGCACAAGATATGTGTCTAATGACCCCAGCTAAGAGGCGAAGTGCTGTCTAATGGAAGCACCAAGTCATGCACTGTGGATGGCACATGTTGGAAATTTGGAAAACCTTCATGCTTTAATGTTCATGCTTGCGTAGGCTGTCTCATCTTCACCTCTTGGCATTTAACCTGTCCAGACTTTCATAGATTATCACAGAGATCCGTGTGTAAGTAATCTCAGAATAGCAGTAATAATTTAGACACAGTTAAAGATCAATAGACATATGATGGGCTAACCAATTCAGTACAATACAATGAGAAACTATGAAACCATTGAAAAGGGCATTATAGAAGTGTATTTAATGATATGGAAAAACACTCTTTAGAAAATTACTTTTTAAAAGTTTACACATCTGCATAATTACAATGATTTTCTCTTGGTAGCGAGATTGCTGTGATTTCATTCCTCCTTTGCATGCTTTCCTGCACTAACATCTTAATAATAATAAACCTCTAATGCAGTCAAAATTTAGACACCACGATGTCCTGTTATATTTTGACCCTAAAACTTGGTGCAGAAAAAGTCAGTGTCTAATAGTTAACAGGACAGCAGTGTCTTTCTTCATGGTAGTAGTATGTGCCTGCCCATACCCTGCCTCAAAGACTACAAGATCCTTCATTACAATGGCAACCACAGGGGTGGATATAGGCCATGACCTCATTCTTCTGGACAACTGGAGCATCGCTTTACCAGCAAGGTATCGGTAGGGGCACAATCCAGCCCTTCAGGTTCCATTGAGTTCATCCAAAAGTGTTTTCTTGGGTGACTGGGAAGAAGGTATCTTCATTTTTGTCCCATTGGACTTGAGTTATAAACAACCTGTAGCTACAACTGACATGGATACTTCCCAAAATGGGGAACATGTTTGGGGGAGGGAGGTGCATAGCAAAGGAACAGGTTTAAACAAACAAATAAAACCAGTCAATCAATCTCCATGATGTGACTTAAATCCTGCCTGACCTCTGCCCTTCAACAATACCAACCCCAATAACAAACTCAATGAAAAACACACACCACTTTAAGTCAGTACTCTTAGGGTGGACTTAGGTGTAGTCTCTCACTTGTAAATGAGGAAGACAACAGAGATCCTACAAAGCTTGTAAGAGATCACTGGAAAAAGACCAGGAAAACTTTTAAGGTTTCCATGGTGGGATCTGTTCACCTTCCCCTTCTGCCTCAAAGCTGAAACAGTCAACCAATCTGAAGAGACTTTGCTGCACCGCCCAGGCTGCAATAGCTCCACTCACGAAGTCCTAACAGAATCTGAAGTCACACTCACCTGAAAGCATCAGAGATGCCCCCAAGTGCCCTGCAACGTTATTTGGAAAGTACGTCCTTCACTCTGGTAAACACTAAAACTATGGGGCTAGTGGACTTGGTAAAAATCAGTAATTTAAAACATTTTTTCACTCATTATAAATGTATCCTAGATCTGTGTTTCCAAACTTCAGAATTTGGGAAGCTCAACCACCATGCAGAAGATGGGATTGGGACTTATGACAGGGATTGAATATCTCATCTCATATAACTTAAGACCAGCTGGAAAAGGCACTGAGAGCCCTTTGAACTTGCCTTGTCCATTAGAGCAGCCCTGTCTCAGGGAAATCTCAGAAGCTGCTGGGACTGAGAAAGAAATCTATGGTATGCCCTCATCTCTCTGTTGTGAGGAGGGCAGGGATTGAGACTAGGAATGCCTGTGATAGAAGGTCTGACAGTCTGGAAAGAAGAGGCAGGCATGGCGTGGGACACATGAGGAGATAGACGGTCCTCAAGGGCACCAGTCTGCACATCTCTGCAGCCATGATGACAGCCATGATGACTGCAAGGGTATGGGACAATGCTTCACAACCACTTATGCACAAATCTTCCTTTGAGCCAATTCCTACTTGGAATTCCCTGGGGCAGAGACTCTGGGAAATGACTTCCTGCTTGACGAGATATGTATAAAAGCCACAAATGTGGCTGCGGTCCACCTGGTGGTCTGTTCAAACATAGTCTGACTTTCCAAGCAGCTCTGATTCTGATCAGCCTTTTCAAGAATGGAGCAATCACTGTAACCCCAGACTGGTCTTGGAGTAGCAAGATTTGGTCTCTTTGTTACATACACTAAGAAGCACACATTAGTAAGCATCACAGTGGGGGGCAGGGGGCACTCATGGGCCTGAGCTTTCATTTTATTGGCTTTTTACAATAATCAACAGAACCTAAAAAGTACTCATGAGAAAAAAGAAAATTGGCTCATTTGTGATGGACAAAGGGCACATTTTTAAGATGTCTTAATTTTTGGTTTAACAGTGCCTTAAAGGAGACCATGGCAACCACTTGTCTCCACTCGAGACGGGGTATTTGGACTGAACTTTGATCCAAATAACTCCTTAGCATCTGGCATTATATCAGGCCTTTGTGGGGTCCAAACTTCCATCTTTTCTTCCTCAACCAAGAGCAGCAAGGCCAGTGCAGAAGCCGTTGGTGGCAGCGAGAAGGGATTTTTGTGTGTATATTACATCAACGCGCCTTCTTTATGTGAAGCTGTCCTAGAATTTGATTTGTGGGGCTCATGACCAAGTGACAAATTAGGGCCCAGAGATCGCATTATATAAGAGATGAGTTATTGAAGTAATAAGCACATGTAAATAGCATTTACATATTTAATGATCATTTTATTCTATGGCAATTTTACATTAAATATTCAGAACTAATGGTCTCTTTACTCATATAAAAGCCTTCTCTCAAGTGCATTATTATTACTCTGGGAAAAGAAACTCTATTATGCCATTATGTGGTTCATGATGGCATTTACATCCTCATTTCCATGTCAGTGACCTCTAAGTCCCCATCTCTGCAGCCTTATGGGGGTCACCTTTCACTGTGATAGTGAAGTGAAGCGGCTGGATTGCCTGTCATGTGAGGAGGAAATCCCACGCCTAATATCTACATCCCTCCACTGCCCTGGAACCAAGGGTTTTCAAGGGCTTTGATTCAGCCTCATCTCATTGGCTTTCCTGGTTGAGTCATCTGCCATCTCAGTTCCCCTCACAGCCTGTGTCTGCTCATGTTTTCTTACCCTCTGTCTGCCCACACACATAATACTGGCTCTTTGGGGGCTTGTTTTATTTTGCCTTCAAAATGTCATTCATAAAAGCCATTTGTGCTCCAAGAGGTTTAGTCAATTATTTTTATGAAGCAGAATTGATATTTGACAGAGATATCTTAATATAGGCTTAAGCTCAAAGGTTAAGAGGAAGCATTTGGAGAAACTGAGGCACACCCCAGAGGGTGGCCATGGGCATCACAGAGAGAACTCAAGAAAGCAAGACTTCCTAAGCATAGTTATGGGCTCCTCAGGGCCTCTCCTGACTAACATGAAGTTGAGTGAGCCAGGGTGAGGATAGCCATGGCAACATCATGAAGTGCAGCAGATAACGTTAAAGGCAGCCTTGATATCCTATTCTACAGGGACGTCAGCAAAGGACTTTCAGTGCAGCATAGGCATGTCACAGGACAATGAGCTCTTTGTGGAAGATTTTACTCTGTAGTGTCCAAGGTTCCCACATAGGTTTCAGCCTCCCTACAAGTTCCCCACTCACTAACAGGTTTTTCTATCAATAAATGTTTCTGAAACTTTTGTGTCTCCCACATCATAAGGTAGAGCAACACAGCTCCCCTGATCTGCTATAACTGGGTGCTCACTAAATTGGACCAAATTATCCTTCAAGGTATCATACTACAAAACATGCCTCGTGTCAGCAGGAAAGGACTCACTATCCGCTGATAGAGCACTCGTGTTTGCTTGTTGATGTTTTCTGGGTCTGTTTCCCTGTCAACACCTCTCAAGTTTTACCCAAAGTAACATGTGTGGAAAGATCAGAATATGTCATTTGTTTGGGGATTATAAATAAGTGTTCAAGCATATCCCTAAGATAAAGTGATTTGCATATAGCAATGCATACATGTCACCCATGCTTTGTGTTTTTGTAACTGGAGTCATACATTTAAGCATAACTGTGAGGGGACTGCTTATCCTCCCCATGACAGGTCACTGTTAATTTCTTTTCTTAGGAAACCTCCATTATACTGCTTTAAAGTTGCTTCAGGTTTTCTGTGAGGGAAGAATGCATATTCAGCCTTCCTTTGGTGCCAGGGCTTGGAGCCAAGAGCTCTCCTCACATTGGGCCTGGCAAGTTCCCCCTGTGCCCAAAGCTGCCCTGCCAGAGTGCTCATTCAGAGGACAACAATGCTCCTACTTGGGTGCTCTGCCAAGCCTGCCTTCCTCATTCAGAGCCCTGCCTCTTCTTCCCATGCTTAGAGCACTATCCAGGCAACTCTGGGACAGGGCTAAGTCCCCAAGCTCTGGATAACCTGGCTCCCACCCTCCTGTGTCTTTTTTCTGTGCCAAACAGATTGCTCTGGATTTCTACATACAAGGCCGTGATCACCTAGTGAGTCACTGTTCTGGCGTTGACCACGGCCTCACTGCTTTGCAAAGACAGCACTGTGACTGAAGATTGGCAGGACCTCCCAGTGTCAAGGATACAGTCTCTGGCCAATGAATGTCACCCCCAGGGATTCCCATGTCCTGTGACTGCTTTGGACTCTCAGTGCTGACTCTGATATTCCAGGTCCTTTGTGAGAGCAGCCAATTCTGCCCTCCAAGCTCCCTCGTCCTAATTTAACTTCCCTGGCAAGAACATACAAGGAATTCCTGTGATCTCTTATACCAACCCACTTTGTTTGATTCCAGACAGCTTCATAATACACTACTCTCAGCAATCCGTTGTTCTGCCTGTTTGCTACCTCTAATGCCCTCCTTTCCAATTTTGTCTCCAGGCTGAATTTCCCCTCCTACTTTTGACTTTACAGTTAAAATCCAAGCCTACAAACCCTGAATATCTTGCACCATTATGAATGTTTATGGCAAATGTTCCATAGTGTTGAGACTTTTCAAGTTCTGAGACATTGATCGTCAATAGTGAAGCTCCTTGCTTTTCTGAATCCTGCTGTCACACACACACACACACACACACACACACACATACACACACATATGCACGCACACGCATGCACACACACGCATGCACGCACGCGCACGCTCTGGATAGCCTGGCTCCCACCCTCCTGTGTTTCTCACTGTTTCAAAATTTTCTTCTTCAGTTTCTGACACTCTTGAAGACAATCTCAAGCTTGGGGTTGCATTGGTCTGGACCAAGCAATCTGATGCACTGGGGAATCCTATCCCAATCTGTTCTGAACTTTCCATTTTCAGAAAGTAATCATTTTTTCTACTATAACAAATTCCATCAGCATAGATGGAATAACGTTTAGAAGATTACACTGGAAGCATTTTCTGGTTAGCATCCTTCCTTGGAATTAATGGGGTTGTATGTGTTCTCAGACAATTCTCTTGGAAATTCAGAGTCCAATTTCAGGGAAGAACCCTAGTGTCCATCTTACGGTACGATGAGGGAGAAACTGGTGAGATGCTTGTTATCAGAACAGCTCTGGACAGAGCATGAACACTGCACTGACTAAGACAGACAGAATATTGATAAATTCTATGTAATGCAACATACTAAACAATAAAATAAATGCAAGAATCCATAAGGCACATAATATCAAAGTTTTCAATAAATCAGGATCAGTATAACTGATTTTATTTTTGCCTCAGTCTTCAGTATAGTTAGACATATAACCATGACTAATGCTGCCTGTGTTTAAAGTGTTGATATTTATTAATGATGTCTTTTTTTGCTTTACTGTTTATTTCTAAAATATTATATTAGATAATGTTGATCTTGATTTCTGAGTTTTGGATACAAAGTGTATAGTGTTTGCCCTAGTCTGGACTCTATTCTCTCTTAATTTTGGATCATTATCCAAGGGTCACCAACAGCTCAAATTCTGGCAGATTGAGCTGCAGGGTATTATGAGAGAGTTCTGAATCCTATGGCATAAGAACCATAGGAAGGCATTGTATTGAAGCAAAGCAGCCAGGGTGAAATTCCAACCTTCACGGTCCCACACACACTGATTGATGCCTTTTGTGGTCTTTCTTCCTTCATTTCAAGTACGTTTTGGAAACTTTTTTTTTTTATAACCAAAATAGCAAATTGGAAAACTTAGCTAGACAAATTCCTTCTAAGAGGAATTTGACAATCACCTTTGCTGTAAACATCTTTTGATTCTCACAAAGTTGTATTAATTTAGCACTTCTTTGTGGACATCCACTTGTCAAAACTGGATCTGGCCTTGAAGAGGCTCTAGGGTCCAGATTGTTGCAAAATTTCATCACAGACTGAATGAAGTTGACTCCCCGTGGCTAGTGACAGAGTCTGTGTTGTGTTCAGGTGGGTTCTGAAGCACAGTGAGGGCTGATTGGCAGACATCCCTGACTGTTGAGAAATACGATGTGTCATGACAGAGGAAAGGTGGGGAGAGAACAAGCTAGTGTGGGGACTGGATCCGTCTGGGGTCAGAAATGTTGTCAGAGAATGTGCGGTGCTCAGTGAGACCTCAAAAGGTGAAAATAAATTTCTAAGCCTTCAGATTGCACTCTGGATCCTGGAGAAGTATTTATTTATAACTGGCAGAGCACAGTGACTGTGTGAGTCAGGATCAGAAATGATCTTCCTCTCCTCCATAGGACATGTTCACATCAAATGGCCTTGTGTCGGAGAGGATGAAGACATGTGATTCTGTGGCCTGAGATTCCCTGCATAGGGTGCTGTGTATTTCTCTAATGGGAGATTTATGTCCCATACTGACACACTAATGGCTGTTGGAACCCCATGCCCATGATCTGAGGATGAAATGCATTTAAGAATCAGTTGGTAGGAATCATAAGAATCTCTTTCTGCCTTTTGCTATTTTCCTTATGCCGCCTGCTATAACATCATCATGCACCCACTGGCTGCACCATGGAACACAGGAGAACCACTGTCAGAGACCAGGACTTCCCAGCTGCTTGTCTGCACATCAGCTGCCCTGCAACTGGATACATAGTACTCGAATAGGGAATAACAACAACAGAAAGATCAAGTGAGCATCTAGAAGCAACTGCCTACTATTGGTATAATTATTTAAGGCCACTCCACATAGTTAAAAGGGAGGTTTATTTTGTGGGGTAACTTACAAGTGAAGGGATAAGTAACAGGGTCTGGGAAAGGCATGGTGCAGTCTAGCTCTGCTTGGTCTACCTCCAGCATCCAGGGTCCAGCAACCAAGAGAGCTCATATATTCGGATCTCTGGTCTTCAGCGTCCTCTCTCAGCCCCACCTTGTGGGTGTGACCATTACCAAAGCCTCAATGTGGGTTGGAACTTCCAGGTCAAAGCTGGAATGGCTACCCACTACAACCAACTAGTTGGTGGTTTGTTTATGTTCTGTTGTTACTTTTGAGATTTTTCTCATCTTTTTTCATACTGCCTCTTATAACTATAACATAGGTGGTACTTTGTGTTTTATTTTCTGACTATGACTTAACTTTAAATCTCTTTTCTTACTATTCCACTGTTAAAACAAATTTGTTGACTATTTTAATGATCCATTGAGGAAGTACATAGTTTATATACTATTTCCATTTTTATGACAGTAAAGTTCATTTCAATGGTCCTGCAATTATAAACAATTTTGTTGAAAAGAATAAGTGAAGACATACTTTCTTTTCTAAAAGTATGTCCTTGGAAGACATTCCCAAAAGTGTAATAACCAAGCTATGAGATCTCAAGATTATTATACTGGTGAAAATATTTGGTCTTGATGGATTTAATAAGTTTATCTCTCTGGAGTGGAGTTAGGGAACAGATGAGAATCCCAGGAGTTGTCAAATCATCTCCTTCATGATTTAGTTGCTGAAATCAGATTTCCCAGTGGATAGACTCAAAATACAGGAAGAGTTCTTACCCCGGAGAGAATAGGCTTTCCCAACACTCTCTTTTAACTGCTGAGTCTACAGAGACAGACAAGTGCATATTTGAATTTTTGTGACTCTTAGCCAGCCAGCTAACATCTCTCCTTGCTTTTCTCCTGGTTTCCTTGATTGTGGAAGCCACTGGCTTCTGGCTCTTATATACCACTGCCCACTGCCCAACTCTGGCACTGAAGATGAATGCCAGTTTAAGAATGGTTTGTAATTGATAGCTCCTGCTGCTAGGCTCTCTCTCTCTCTCTCTCTCTCTCTCTCTCTCTCTCTCTCTCTCTCCCTCTCTCTCTCCCTCTCTCTCTCCCTCTCTCTCTCCCTCTCTCTCTCTCTCTCTCTCTCTCTCTCTCTCTCTCTCTCTCTCCCTCTCTCTCTGCCTCCCCTGTATCATCTTGTATCCCATAAATATATGTTGTATTATTGATTAAAATATGTAAACTAGGTTTACATGCCTATCAAGATGTGGAAAGAAGAAACTGTCTTCACCTCCAATAACACTGAACCATAGATGAGGTGGTGCCGTTGAGACAGAAATGCCTTCCTGTGCCTTGTCAAAGAATGGAAAAGGTCTATTAGCTCCTGTGAACTGAGGACCCTGGAAATCAGAACTGTTAACCTTGATGACTAGAGGGAAACTTTTAGATTTTGCTATTCATTGTTGTGGTGCATTCACCAGAGAAGATTTCTTGGACATGAAGCCAATAGAAAGTCTTTATTAGACAGCTAAGGACTACATTGGGTATTCAGGATCCCCGAAGCCTTTCTCATGGAGGGATTTTAAGATCAAAAAACATGTCCTGGATTGACATACTTCAGTTAACAAGAACAGTTAGCCATAAGTGGAATTACAGTAGCCAAAAAGCAAGGTTAGTATATTTAGAGACTTCCAGAACTATGGACTTTGATGGATCAAGTCTTTGTTTGAGTTTTGGCAGGTGGTGCTGTCTACATGCTGAGTTTTACAGCCTGAATGATACTTCCATCATGGGGTCAGTTGTGCTAAGGTCTCAAAGCCTACTAAGGCCTGGAGCCCTGTTACATTCATCCACTTGCTTTTAGAGCTGAGAATAATCAGTCAAAGAGGAAAACTTAATCACAGGAGACTCAGTAGGACCAAGTTAAATTTCTCCAAATCCCTCAATGTTTTCCCTACTTCCCATGCCAAGACCACTTCAAAGTCCCAAGGCTGCTGTTTCCTATGTCTTAGAGTTGTTCTCGGCCACATGTCCACAGAAAATGGCCCCACGGGTTCTTATTTGTAGAATGGTATCTACAAGGTATATAATATAGTTAGCCTTATGTTGCAAAGAATAATTGCTACTGAGAAATGACTGAGATGAGTAAAGAGTAACTGTTGAACAAATCATACTGTTCAATTATAAAGAGTTTTCTGTAGCGTTCACTCTCTTGAAAGTCATTTAGTAAAGAAACCCCAAACCAGCAGGCAAAAACATGTGCACAGTGTTCTGACATTCAGTGAACTCCTGGTTTATATTTTAAGCAGTCTTGCCTCCCTTGTATGAAGGTTCTGCTGAACTTAACATAACATTCTAGAGACAATATTCAACTAGAAATCCACCTAGCTGATGCCAATTAGAAATCTTCCATGCCCTGATGATGCACACAGGTCACAGGCATCTCTGGGTTTTTGTTCTTTCCTCTTGTATGATATTAGGATTGAAGATGGTACCTCTAGAGATGTTTCAGTTCATGTGTGGATCTGAGGAATCCTGAATCTTTCCAATGTGATCACATTTCTAACATTTTTATCAAAACAAACTCATTTCTGATATTCAGTAGGCTAATTAATAGAGTGTGAGTTGATGGAGACTGGGTTACTGGAAGACATTCAGTAGTCTATTTAATGGAGTATAAATTGATGGAGACTGGGTTACTGGAACTGAACTTCATTGTTGACTCTGAAATATCCCATGCTCAAGGGTGATGTCACCAACTTCCTGAGGCTGAGCGCTCTTGAATAAATCACTCACCTAAAGAGAAAAAGCTGTGCTCTGCCAGACAGTCCCAAGTTTTCACTGTTTAAGGTGAAGTATTTGAACTATTTTTCAAACTTTAGGACAAGGTAGAAGCCCTGGCTCTCCAATCAAGTCTCTCAGCTCCATCCTTTTTCTGATCTTGGTGGTTGAGCACTGACTACTCATTAGCCTTTGTCTAAAGTTTCTGTCCCCAGATCAGAGCATATGCTCCCTTAGAGCATAATTCTGGAAGAGTCATCTCCAGTCTCCTACTGAGTCCATCTGGCTAATTTATTCCTAGGCATAGGCATAGGAGACGTAGGAGGTGAGCTGCTAGATTAGTGGTCTTTCATTAAGCTGCTAATTAAGCTCTTTTCACCATGATTCATGCTGAGAACATTTGCTCAGACTGTAGTAGAATCACATGAAGCCAACAGAACCACAGCAGAACACAGTGGTTATATGTGACATGTGATCTAAAAGGGATCATTTGTGTCATTAGGATCCAAGTAGATTCTGACCCTCTTTTCCATGCTTAGCAAATGGTGGTCTAGCATGCTCAAACCTCATCTACCAGGAGAAGCAACCGAAATCTGCTGCCCTTACCTGTGAGTTGGGAATCTTTGGATTCTATCAGACGCCGAGTGGAGGTAACTGAAAACCGTGCAGCTTTTCCTGTTATTCTCTAAGCCGCGTCGTTCAGCGACTATTTGCACAGCATTTACATCGCATTATGTATTATAAATAATCAAGAGATGACTTATAGGCTACAGCGTGACCTGTGTAGGTTATACGCAAACTCTATTCATTGTGTAAAAGAGGCCCAAACATCCATGGATTTTGGAATCTGAGAGTCACCCAGGAACCCATCGCCTTTGGATTGTGAGCAACACCAATGGCTTCATCGCAGATTTACTAGCATCAAGTCATGCAGTTGGAGATTTATTCCATCACCTTCAACTTCTGTGATGCCTGGAAATGCAAATATTTCCAAGGATGGCGTTTGACATCACGCAGTACACCATTGGAGGAGATAGAGTCTGCAAGGGTACGAGTTTGGATGGAGACTCTGCCCTGCTCCTCGGAAATCCAGCTTCGTGTTTACCCACTTCTCCCGCTTGCTTGTGTGATTTGCCCTGATAAGGAAACAGAACTAAATCCTCTTCCTCTGACACATCCAAATACCCTTGTGATAAGGGATCAAAAGGAGTGCGAGTGGATTTGTACTCCACAGGTAGAATATTTGCCTTGTCTCATTTGTCATTTTGCACAAACATTGGCTATTATTTTTATGGCCAAGAGAAGGGCAGAAGCCAAGGCTCTTGTGGTGAGTAAATAATGTATTCTACAGTGACGGAGGAAGACATTAAAGACTCGTAAAGAAGGGGTTCACTGCATGCAGAGCCCATCCTCCTGATTTACAGTTTCAACACTTTCTGCCCACAGCCCCTCCCTGTAACTGCGTGCTGACCCTTCTTAAAATGGAAACTTGTGGTAGTTTCTTAGGCCTTATTTGGGATCTATTGTGTGTGAAAGTGCTCATTTGAAAGAATGAAGCCTGCAAGGCTGGAGAAGGGATGCAACAGTTCAGAGCACATGCTGCTTTTGTTAAAGAACCCAGACTTTGGTTCCCAGCACCCGTATCAGGTGGCTCATAACTGCCTGTAAATCCAGCTCTGAAGATCCAACACCTTTGGCCTCTTTAGGCACCTGCACTCCAGTGCGCGCGCGCACACACACACACACACACACACACACACACACACACACACACACTTTAAACTAATAAAAATCATTCAAAGAAAGAAAGAAATCTGGGAAACAGCACCTTCCACTGTGCTCAGCACTGTGTTTCCCTGTGTGTGGTCCCTGAAGCTACCTTAGGAGCCACGTGCAAAGCCCAGGAAACAGGAAGGACATGCTCAGATGTCTTGCCCCAGCCCCAAGCTCTGCACATGGGACACAGGGAGAGAGGCAGTGAGGACAGCCTAGGGTCCCTCAAGGCCTGCTTCCACAAGGGTCACATGTTCAAATAGGAGCCTAGGCGGGCCATTCTCACTCAAGCTGGCACTGTCCCTCTTGCCCGACACCCTTCATGGGTGGCTATTCCCTCTGACTTCAGGTAGAATCCAAAGCAGATTTTAAAGTGTGACACACATCTTTCTAGACATGCCCACCACATCCCTTCTTCCCTTCTTTGCTACGCCATGTATCTTTATGTGTATACTAATCATTATTTGGAGTTGACTTTCTCTGAAGAAAGCCTTCACTACCACATTCTCAAGCAATGAATGTTGGTTGGCACATATTCCAAGTCATGAGAATCAAATTCTGAGTCAGAGTTCAAATTGAGGCCCAAATACTACTTACAGCTTTTCATAGTTAGACAACATTTAGATAGAATTGCAGTCTGTTAAATAAAACATGCTTTATTATCCTATCCAGTCATATTTTTCCCTCATATGAACAAAATAGATACAAAGCTATGATAGAGTTGCAAGATTATAAATAAGAATAAAATCATTGAATATCATTACATTCAATTCTACAAGCTTAAATATTGGAGATGAACCTGTGTTACCACTCTAGGTGGCAAGCATGAACTCAGGAGAACGGAGCCTAAGACTGAGGCAAACTAAAGACAGGTAGCAGCCAACTTTATTCAGAGCATCAGACAATTTATATTCTGAGAGTCAAGCAAGGGCACATGAGCAAAGCTCACACCGTCTCAAGAGCAATCTGTGCTTGAAAACACCGTGTGAATGATAGTAAGATAACACTCAATAAACCCACCGTGACTTACTACACCTGAGAAGGAGCCAACACGCATTCCAAGAGCAATCTGTGCCTGGAGGGCGGGCCTCGCAGGGCTCTTGTTCTGCTTTCTTGGAGTTTTCTCACAAGCACTCAGAGTTCTTCTCAGACAGCTTCTGACAGACGACAGGCAATATGTATTAGTAATAAACTAAAGAGAAATGAATTCATGATTTACTTTAAAAACCTGTTTTTCTTTATATAGTTCAACAAATTTGCAATTTATATTATTGTAATTAGTATTTCTTTATTATCTGTATTCTATTTTGACAATCATTTTCTGCATAAATAAAATTTGTATGTAATTGTGTTAAAATTTTAATATATATTTACATGGAAAGCATAAGTTAAATATAAAAATTAAAACTATTTTCTTATCTTCACAATTCTTTTCTTTGAAATATTTTCAATGTTCTTAGTAAAGTGAATAGATAAAATTATAATTCATATAAAATCTTTTAAAACTCACAAAAACCCAAACTTACAAAGTACTTTTAATAATGACATGGTTATGAATATATCTTAAAGATAAAACTTTAAGTGTCAGCTAAACTAGGAAATCTGTAGTTGTTCATACAAGAAATTAGCATTACTCTTTGTGTACTAAATTTAAGCCTTCATGTATCCAAATTTAAAGGTAATGTGAATTATGATTATCACAAAACATCTCTGGGTCAACCTCGTGCAATTGTAGAAAACCTTGTGAATTCACAAGTGTCTCAGAACAAGGAATTGGAATACCCAGTGATGTTGTAGAATTTTAAGTTGTGTTATTTTTGTTTATGTTGCATTTGCTTAACACTGTGAAGTTGTGTTACTGTGCCTATTTAAAACACTGGATGGTCTAATAAAGAACTGAATGGACCAATAGTGAGGCAGGAAAAAGGATAGTTGGGGCTGGCAAGCAGAGAATCTATATAGAAGGAGAAATATGGGAGAAGGGAGGAGAAAAGGAAGTAGCTAGAGAAGGAGGAGGACATCAGGAACCAGCCACCCAGCTACACAGCAAGCCATGAGTAAGAGTAGAATTTACAGAAGTAAGAGAGTGGGAAAAGGTAGATGGGATAATTTAAGTTAAGGAAAGCTGGCAAGGAACAAGCTAAGCTAAGCTAAGGCCGGGTGTTCATAATTAAGATGCCTCCGTGTGTGATTTTTTTTGGTAGCTGTGTGGCAGGCCCCCAGAAAAGAGCAAAACAACAGCAACAGTGACACTGGAATCTGAACACGTGGCCCAGAGAGGGAACACACGCAATGAGTCATTGAGGACCTGACCACACAGTGTTCTGTTGGGAGAAGATGGATGTGTTTGGTCCCTTGCTCCTCCTCCTCTGCCCTCTGGGCTTCTCACCCTAATATCTTCCCTATACAGTGTGAGTCTCTCACACTGGTAACAATGATGCCCTCACAGCTCCCAACACCCAAAAAGCAAGAAATGAAACACGGAGCAGTTTGAGTGTCGAGAGTGGACACTTAGTGTTTCAGTTTGCACTGGGCTGTCCTGATCATTGGGCTTCTGGTGAGAGGAATTGTTGTGATTTAGATCAAATGCTTGTGGTAAGTAAAACACAAAGTGTTACTGCCCAGGTCTAAGGGAAATAATTAACAGATGAGGCCAGTTTTCCTAGCTGCAGGCAGGCTTTTATTTGTATAGATCACCTTCATAGCATCTTTTACAGAAATTAAGACACACAAGCAGTCATTCAACAGGTGGCTCTGGAATTGAGGTGAAGCTTCCCTATGACATTCACTTCTTTAACTATATATGCCATCAACAAACCTAGCGGAGAAAAATGCAAGCATGGTCAAGTTTTACAAAGGGAAGTTTTCTAAGTATGTACATACAGATTTATCAAGTATACCAGTATGTCAATAACAAAGTTGTTCACATAAATCAAAAATTGCAACTCAGTGAGATAGCAAATATAATCACAGACAACCAGAAAATCCAGGAGGAGGCTTTGCTACAGGGAAGTGAAGGGGCCAAAACCTCAAAATTAAATGATGCTGTTGCAGAGATAGCAGTCACCAGCCTTGCCTGTGACTCCTAGGAAAGGGGATGTATTGGTAAAGGAAAACAGGCCAGGTCCCTTGTGAGAAATTCCACATGCATGCTTATCTCCTCTCAGAAAATAATCCCAAAGTTGTCAGATTGTGTTGGGGGTCTTAAGAAACATGTTATATATTATTATATTTTACTGGGATTTTTTTTTTCTGTGCCTTAAATTGAATGCTCTGGATCATTCCTGAAATTACTGTGATCCATGAGACCAGGAAAAGGGCTTTGGTGCCCGGTGTAACAGAGCTATTGATTTACAGTACTACTTTAGGCTCTGTCTAGAGATAAATCAGGTTCTCAAAATTGTTTTCAAATGAGTCAAATCATTTGGCTCCTTTGAGTTTTAGTTTCTTTGTACGTAGAGTAAAGATAATGGCCGCATGGATGTGGGAAGAGACCCAGTGAAGTACCAGGGGAGTTGTCTAGACCAGTAATGATGAGGCTTGGGTGTAAGAAGAAGCAACAGAGAAAGGAGAGGCAGACTGACTGGGGTGTGCTCTCCAGGAAGTATTCTCAGGACCCAGGGGGACATGTCAGTCTATAAGCATCTACCCTGAACACCTCACACCTGAGGTACATGGGAAAGGGAGAGTCAGAACCATCTTGTTGACCTTCACCTCTGAAGTCAAATCCTCAATAGGAAAGATTGGGAGGCATGTTGCTTGGGAAAGGCATCTGATGGTCCATTTTGAGTGTAACAGTCTGGCGGTGAAAACAACTTGGCATTCACGAGGACACAGCAGCTAAATGGGGCATCTAAATTACTTGTGAAAAGTACAAGTTGGGAAGGAAGAAAGGATTATGAGACATCTGTGGACATTTTAGAATTTAATGGTCAGAGCAGAAGATCTATGGAAGAGACTGAGCATGAACAGCCGTGATAGAAAATGACTGAAGTTAAAGGAGAGTGTGATCATCGTGGATGCTGAGGAGGAAACATGTTTGAAGAAGGAAGGGATGCTCCCACTCCATCTGCTGAGAAATCAGGTAAGGCAAAACCAGAGATTTGGCAAGATGGAGATCCTTAGAAACTTTTACATGCAGGTTAGTAGAGTGCTGGGGTGTGGACACCTGAAGCTCTGGACCCTCCCCCATGATGTTTGCCAGGGGAGGGTAGTGGTGCTTCTGTAGTTACAGAAAGAGCATGAACCAGCAGCTATTTTTGTAGCCCTGCTTTAATTCACACCAGCTGAGTTGGCACCCAGGAAATCTGCACAGAAAGAGAGATGCTTCCATGAGTGTGGTCCTTGGGGAAAGAGATAAATCAGTTGATATGTAGTAGAGAGAAACAAGTGGGGTCTATTCACTGTACTTGAAGGTGAAGAAGTTAGGCATGTTCTACAGGATGGTCCATTTGGAGGGAGGAGGAAATGGGATTCACCTGTGACTGCTTCCTTTGTTTCTTTCAGAACTTTAAGGCAAGATTCTATTATGAGAAAATAACCAAGTGGGGAAGGAGAGGTGCAAGTGGTAACGTGTCATTTTAGAGACACAGACAGGAAGAGGACTGAGAATTGGGAATCAGATCCACAGGTGGTACTGCAGCCCACTTGAGATGTGTGGACATGCAGTGAAGCAAGAAAAGCACACAAGCCAAACCATGTGCTTTGCTGACCTGGTGTCTGCTGACTATCCAGCTGCTAACTATCCAGAATGGAGTAAGCAAATATGTCATTGTCCTGTGCTGATGTGATCAGCCTTGTTCAAAAGGACAAGTCTATAAAGAAAGTAAGAATATGGAGGCAGCGGCGACTAGGCTAAATAAACACAGTAAAGGAATGAAGAGCAGGAAAGTGACAAATTCAAAGTGGCAACATGTATCATGACTGAGTAGTTTTTCCCTATTTAAGTTTGTCTTTTCTACTCTTTTCTGCAGTTGCTAAAACTGGGTAATCTACATTTTGCCAGAAGCTCAGAGTTCTCAGCAGCCCCCTCACAGCATGTATTTGTGAAAGATGAGGACCTCATCTGGGAGGTGGTAACCAAGGAGACCAGATGATTCCTGCAAAAAGCATAAATGGCATTTCAGACATGCAATCTTGGCTTCGCCCTAAGATACTCATCGCATTCTATGTGAGGTTTAATATTCTGGGTACCTCAGGTCTCACACAGAATGGGACGAGAGTGGGGAACCAGGAAAGTAAGAGTTAGATAACACACATCAGGGGGGCTCACCACACCACTTCACTTCTTCCCACTGTTCAAATCCCCAGGGAAGCTGCTGCTCCTGCCATATTCTCTCAGTTCCTTTCTTGTCCCTAAGTCCCAGGAAGAGTGGTTTAATGACTGTTCATTCTGGAAATAATATCTTTGGGTGTGAAACGGGAGGCTCCAGATTCCTGCTGGTTTTTAATTTTCTCAGTGGTCTTTTGTAATTACTAGTGCCTATTTAGAAGTATCACAAATGACAGGGTCATGTCTGATGCCATTGCCTGAGGTTCCCTTTTTCTACTTTGCCTGACCGCTGACCTGGTGAGCTCAAGTGACAGCTACCTCCAAGTCTCTGAGCACCATGACTGTGTAAGGACAGCTCTGATTGGAGGGCACCACGACTATGTAACTGTAACAACAGCTCTGATTGATTGGAGGGCACCATGACTGTGTAATGACAGCTCTGATTGGAGAGCTGAAAGCTGCCATAAATGCAATTACTGTTCTGGGGTAAAGTGTAGGGGAATTGTTTTTGTTGTTGTTGTTTTGTTTTGAGCCCAGGAAAGAGAAAGCTGAAAGTGTGCTTTAATTTATTATCATTGAGTGTGTGAAGGTATATGTTTTCCCTCTAAGGAGAATGATAGCTTTTAGCAAGTACCATGAAATACAAAGTAGTAAAGGGACAATGGGAGGTCTTTTAGTGGGCAAGGGAAAACCTTGGCCGAGTGTGTTTCTTCCTGGAAACTCTCAACTGTGCTTGTGAGATTTGTCAGATTGGTGGGTCTGGAAAAATTAGCATGTTCTCCGTAAACTCATGTTTTCTAGAAAGGACAATACAGAACCACTGCCTCCCTCCAAGCTCTCCCTTCCCAGCACTATTCACTCACTGGTCATTGTCAAACCCTGTCTGTCCAGCAGGACCTACCTGTGCTCTGCTGGAAGGAGTGGGCTGCAACCTGTTTATTGAGCACCTGTTATACGCTGTGTCCACAAATGAGAACACTGAGACCCAGAGGCAGAAAGTATCCTGCTCAGGGCCCACCTCCCCCACCCCAGCCTGGCTCACACACCAGGAGCATCTGCTGTCTGGCACATTTCTGGAGCCTTTGTAATTCACAGCCGCTCAGTTCTTGGAGATTGTTTGCCCAGCCTGTTTGTTCCAGCTTGATGGTAGCTTTCTTTAGGTGATGATAAAAGAACCCTGCGGCTTTACAGGGAGATAATCCAACCCCTGTGTGGATAACCATTCTTCTAGATGGAATGGCTTATCTCTTTGAAAAGGGAGTAGATTATTGTTCTAAAATCCCAAATCTTCCTTTGGTTCTTGCATTAGAGGAAGGCACTTGCATATTTGCTGTTAGGAGGGGGTCGAAGAGAACTAGCAAGGGGGGATGGATGCACTGGCCAAGGAGGCCAGACTAGGGAACGCTCTCTTTGTCAGCTGAGGGGCTCATCTGTGATTATTGAGGTTTCAGCCCTTACTCTCTCATTTGAGCTTTTAATGCTATTGCAGTCATCAGCCGCCCCGCAGTTCATCATGGGGAAACTAAAAATCCTGTGTCCAAGGAAACTCCTTAGTCCTGGACATACTGAGGTAGCTAATTACCCTATTAAGACCTCAGCTAGAAGAAGAGACAAGAAGACAAAGGGGCATATCAACAGGAAATAAAGCACAAGTTTTTTTTGTTGTTGTTTTTTTTTTAAATGACTTACATTCTGGGAAAATGGTATTGAGGTCACCTTCCCTTTTTTCTGGTAACAGAATGGGGACTTTTGAAGATCAGTGAAAGCATCCTAAAAATCTATTAGGGGCGTATTGCTTAAATAAGATTCCTACCTTTGGCCACTGGAATATTATAGAGCCTTAGAAAAGGGCAGATGTATAAATAAGCATGTTGAATGATGTTGAAAATTAGTCAAAAGAAAGTGATAGGTAAACGGCGCTGGTTGGTGGTGCTGGTTACCTGCAGAAATGTCATGAGCCACGGCCACGACTACCAGAGTTACAGAGAGTTTTATTGGAAAGAGGGAGGGCATAGGAGGGAGGAGAGCCAGGCCTGGGGAGAGAGAGAGACAGGGATAGAGAGAGAGAGAGACAGACAGACAGACGGCTGGAGCAGAGCAGAGAGGGAACAGAGAGAGAGGGCGGGGGTCCAAGTCCTGATTTTTTAAGGTGGGTGCATAGTCGCCAACGCCCCTTGATGACATAAGACGCAATACACCGAGCTGTGCATGTACAGGATCCTAACAGGAAGGGAAGAAGGAAGGAAGTGATACAGTCTAGGGTCTTAATGGGGTTTGTTTTCTCTGCCAGTTAAAGAATTAAAAGACAAGAAAAGTCAGGAATGCAACAGGGGCAACAGAGAAATCCCCAAAGCCACAGACAGCAGCAGCAGAACCAACAGTGGAAGAGGTGTCTATTAGAGTTGAGGGAACACACACTTGCAGCAGACACACAGAGGAAGGAGAAAAAACCCTCTGTAAGTACAGGGAGGACATGGCGGGCAGGAAAACACATTGTCTTCTCAAGAATCAAGAACTCAAAGCCTCCAAAGAGTTTTCCTCCCGAAGTTAGGGTTGGTCAGGATGAAAACGTGTCCTGAGCAGGTTTGAACTTGTTGAGCTGGTCCATCAGCAGTGGACCTGCTGGTGGGAGATACAAACCTGCAAAGCCTTTGTTTAAATCTGCCTGACTTTTGTTTCACTTCAAAAGGGTGACTAAGCTAGCCATCTTGGAAATTCTCCACCTTTACTACCTAACCATGTCTCCTATCCCTGTGGGTCTACCTCCCAGTGAGCCTGTCTGACTCCTAGTCTCTCAGAAGGGAGGGAGGGAGGGAGGAAGATAGAGAGGGAGGGAAAAGAAAAAGAGAGAAGCATGTCGTGTATATTGATAACTATGACTGACCCGATATCCAGGAAAAGCTAATCCAGAGAGGAATGATGGAATGTGGCTCACTGTTTTGAGAAGGCAGAGTTTATCATGGCAGGTGTTAGTCCCAAAGATGGGAGGAGAAAGGCCACTGACCCAAACCATCATGGCCAAATTAAATAAAGCAAGCAATTAATTAAAGCAATCTTTTTTTATTTGTGTACATGAGTGGCCTCACCCTAAGGCATAGTTCAAGAAATGAGCCTTGGATGTGAAGAAGAAAAGGCTTTTACAGCTCAGGGATAGGGGTTTCCAAATGGGGCATTTGGCAGACAAAATAGGTGGGGTACAGGAGCAGAACTTAAGCCTACACATTAGTCCTAAGGACCTCTCAAAACAGACATGGTTGCAAGGTGGACATAACAAGGTAGTCATAGGAGCTCATATAACCTTTTGAAACAAAGACAGGGTTGCAAGATGGCTATAAACAACTCTTTGAAACAAATACATGGCTTCTGTTTCCTGGAACAGACAGTACAGAAACATTTGTAGATAAGGTTACAGGTGTGGCCTGGTCCAACCCCTGAGAAACAAAGGTTTAATCATAAACAGAAATGTACCTAGTTTGTCTTTACTCGAAGATGGCTTTTAAGCCTAAGATGGAGGCTGGCTGGTTCTTCACAGGGAAGCCCATAACAGTACAGCGGCTTCCTATTGTGGCTGCAGAATCATGAGGTCAGTAGGTGAGAAGACAGAAACACAGTGCTGGAGTTCAGACAGCCTTCTCCCGTTTGTCTTCTTATTCTGTCCTGGAGCCCATGGCATGGTGCCGGCTTCCCTCCTCAGTCAGTCCTTCCTGGAGCTACCCTCACAGACACACTTAGAAACAGGCTTAGACATTTATAAATCTAACCAAGTTAAAAATCAGAATTAAACATTGCAACACTCACAAATCTTTGCATCTACAGTGTTTAGGGAGGGTTGCTGGAGTAATTATCTGTTGCTGTGAAGAGATGAACCCTGAAATGCAGTGCTTAGGATGCTTTGTGTATTAACTCAGCTTTCATGGCTCAGAAGTCTGGATGTAGCCTTACCAACTTTCTGGAAGGGTACAAGCAAGGTGGAAGCCACAGTGTACTCTCCTAGGGAATCCCTACTGTAGAGTGGTGCTTTCAAACACATGCAGATAGTAACAAAATCAAGCTCTCTGTAGTTTGAAGACTGAAGACTGTATTTCTTCACTGGCCACTGAATGCTGGACTCTACTGTCACTGCTAAAAGGCTGCCTGCACCTGGAGATCTCTGCACAAGGATTCCCCACCATAGCTCTTTCCTTCTTCAGTGCCAACAAGAGAGCAATAAATCCAAACAAGAAGATTGCTGTGGCCTTACACAGCCAAGGTCAGGTAATCACAGTGACCCATCATGCCTGCCTACCCTAGTGGTAGACCAGACAAGAATCACAGGAGCCCCCCCCCATGGGCCTACCTGCCACAGCAACTAAGAAACCTGTCTCTGGAGGGCAGTCAGGGTGGAAAGGGTTTTTTTCTGTTCATACTTGTTTCATCAAGTACACATACTACTGTTTGATAAAGCAAGGAGCACATGCATCAGAAACAAAACAAGATCAAACACATTTCCCCAGATCAATTAAGATAATCAAATGCAAGAGACACAGCACACTGTCCCTTTTCACTGGCCTGCCAAGTCCTCTCTTCCAGAACTGTATGTGCCCACTGACAGTTCAGAGTCAATGTCTAATCAACACATATTTCATTTTGCCTATATGAGAAATTCAAAGCTTTTCATGCCAATTTTAAGTCTTTGTAAAGAAAGTTTCATGTTACTTAAGCTCCTTTCTGTGTATATCTGATTGATTAGAGGGAGGTGTATTGTAACAAGTTGTCCATTCTGTATCAGAGCATAAAACAAAGCAACTCCATTTATAATGTACATGAGGTCCTGTAGCAGGCTAATAGATGGACATAAGAACACAATAAGAGGCTGAGAAACAGATTGCTACAAGATCTCATAAGACCCTCAGGTGGCCAATGGGCCAGCAACATCAGCACCATCGGGGCGCATGGCTGCAGTGCAACACCTCAAGAATCAGAATCTCCATGCAAAAAAGATAATAAGAGGCCTTGGATTAGAACACTCCATATCACAGTGCCACATGCACCCAGAAAAATACATTTTCACAGAGAATATCTACACAAGAATGATTATTACATTATTGTTCATGGTAGAAAAGAGAAAAAACTTGGAAAAAATAAAACTAATTGATCATCTGTAGGAACCTAAAAAATCAGCTAGAGTGTTTACCAAAGGAAAACTCTCACAAAGTTAAAATTAACTGGCTACAGCCACATACATCATTGATATAGAGATAAATGGATAGATGAATTAATTCTCCCAAAAGATACTGTTGAACTCAAAGAGGAAAAAGGAATATGCAATATAATAATACCATTAGTCATTTATATAAAGGTCAAAATCTTCCTATACCGATGCACACGTGAGGAAAGGAGTAATATGGGATGGCAAGCACCAAGTTCCAGATAGTTTCCCCTACATAGATAGTATGGTAAAAAGAAGACACACAGGAAACTTTCAATATCTATTTTTCCTGCCAGGTGGAAGACACACAGATGTTTGTCATGTTTTCTCAAATTTTATACACTCAAAATATTTCATAATAGGTGCTAAAAGATGGTTTAAACAGTTAAGAGTGTTCACTGCTCTTCCAGAGGACCTGAGTTCAGTTACCAACACCCATGTTAGATCACAACTGCATATAACTCCAGCTCCAGGGAATCTGATGCCTTCTGTACTATGTGGCAACCTTCATCCACATATGCACAGACACATACAGATGACAGACAGACAGAATTTTTTAAAATAATTGTTAAAAATATTAATAAGATAGAAGAAAAATCTGCTTTTCTGGATGCTGCCAAACTGTCATTGAAAAAGCATATGGTAGTTTGTAATCTGAAAAAATACATATGCTAATTTGCAATCCCATAAAATACATATGCTAATTCATAAGCCCACATGCTGACAGGAGATTCCATTCCTCTGGTCCTCACCAGCCTCTGCTGGCCAGACTTCTGACTTGGAGTCCATCTGCTGGGCAGAGTGAACGGCATCCCATTGCTCCATTCACGTTCCTTTCTGTCTTTCAAGTGAGACCAAGCCTGTCTTGCTGTCAGCTTCTGTCTTTTGTGAGTTGAATGTTCACATCCCTTGCACATTTTCCCCTTTATTTGCTTTTCCCTATTGATTTGTTGGAAACACTAATTAAGAGCACTGAGAATGCAAGTTGACATCCTTCCTCTCTTAAAGCTGAAGGAAGCTACCACTCCTAAAGCAGAGAGACCAAAGGCTAATGGAAGATCTCCCATGGCACTCTGGGCATAAGCTGGATCACTTCCTACATTAGCATCCAAACCATACATGCAATGTTTTCATCTATTATTGTTAAATGCATTATTATTAAATGTATAGTCATAAAAAATAAGCAAGGTCAACACTAAACATTAAAGAAACACAATTGCTCTTTTTTTGGAGTTTCTGTCTTATAGTATCCTCAAGTTGATTCTACTATTCTTGCTTTTAGCAACATAATAATTTTTAAAAAACGTGGGTTTAACAGCTCTCTATATGTTTCATTGTGGTAATCTTATTTTACTTTGTAGAAACTCACTATTTTATTTATGTTTTAATATCATTTGAGGAGAAAGAAAAAAAATAAAGATAAAAAAATCAGTGAAATGAAATTTTCATCTAAAATTTGTATTAAGGGGCTGGAGAGATGGCTCAGTGATTAAGAGCACTTGTTACCCTTGCGAAGACCTGAGTTCAGTCCCAGTATGCACATCAGGCAGCTCACAAACACCTGTCACTCCAGCTCCAGAGGATATAATGCCCTCTTCTGGCCTCTAGAGATACTCACACTCATGTGCACATATACATACACAGACACACAGAGACACATAATTAAAAATAGAATAAATCTTTAAAAATAAATAAAATTTGTGTTAGTCTTAGGGAGTGTGTGTGTGTGTGTGTGTGTGTGTGTGTGTGTGTGTGCGCACTTGTTTGTGGTAGTGATAGCCTTTGAGAAAACAATGACCTCTGGAAATGACTTCTTGGTAGATATAGTCAGTCTCCAGCTATCATTGTTTATGTTTCGTTTCCTTTTGTTTTGTAAGATGCCTCTTCTCATTTAAACTGAGAGCAATCGGTTTCTTTAGTATGTTGGGAAATCCTTGTGCTAAAACAATTAGGAAAACTCATTTTTGTGATGGATGTTCCTGAGAAAATTTTTGGTAGCAACCCTGGGAGAGCTATAGTTCTATTTGTAATGGAAAAGGCAGTGTTGCCCTGGTGAACAAGACCAGCTGCCTTCAGAGGTAATGGGCTCCTCTCAGCCCACAGCATCAATGGGATGTCTAAACACTGCAAAACAGAGCCTCCATAGACATGAGTTACACCACTCAACTCTGAAGTCTAATTCTCTTTCCAGGAACTAGCTCTATATTACTTTAAGACTTCAGATATATCTAGTCTCCAGAGGTTTCCAGTCATTTGGTAAGTCATTCTTGGTCTTTTTGCATGTCTCCAAGCTCTCAGTAGATCCCCTAGGTTGTGTTTGAGCCCTCTTTCCTGCATTGAGTTCGTCATTAGTAATCACAATCCTTCGATTGTCTAGGAACAGTGAACACCACTCGACAACTCACTAGCAAGGCAAGCGGCCACAGCACAAGAACCTAGACTTGCCAGATGGAGACAGATGTGAGGAAATGTCATCTGCCCAAGATAACCTCCACTGTGACTTTGAGTGCCACGAGACTACTGTAGACAGGCCAGGTCAAAAAACAAAAAGGATTTATCTGGGGTTGAGAGAAGGGGGTTCTTAGGAGCAAGCAGAAATCCACCTACTTTCCTTTGTCAGATTCTCCATCCAGCTTTGTTTAAAACACAGTGGTTGAGATTGAAGCCTCTGGGCACCTGCCCTTGTATGTTGTCGTTCCACTGGTTCTGTATGGGCTGGGAACAGATGGAGTCAACCATTGCCATGAAGCAAACACAAACAAATGGGATTTTCAGAGCAGGGAACCTGGAAGGCTCTGGGACATTAAATAACTTGCTCAGAGTTCTCAGTGCTAGGAGGAACGGAGCTGGGGTTAAGTCCATAGCTGTGCATTTAGAGCTATTTTGAGTACCTGGAACTGACTCTCACTCCATTTCAAAGAGAGTGAAATGACAGTGACCTGTGGTCATATTTTTCCAGGTCACCCTTCTTAGCATAATCTTTGTTTTTCGTTCGTGCGTGTGCATGCCCATGTGTGTTCAGGTGCACATGTGTAAATAATTTCTGAAGTCAACCAAAGGGGTTGTTCCCCAGGCACCATCTAGTTTTTCTGTCGGGGAGTTAGGGAGTAGCAGAGTCCCTCACTGCCCTAGAACTTGTCTAATAGGCTAGGTGGTTGGCCAGTGAGCCTAAGAGATGTACATCGCTGCCTCTCCAGTGATGACATTACAAGTGTAAACTACCACACCCAGGGTAGTTTTACATGGGTTTTGGGAGGTTGAGGATCACACTCAGAACCTCATGTTTGCAAGGCAAGCAAACACCTTACCCACTGAGCTGTCTTAATCTTAAATGGAAGTTCCCCCTCTCCTTGTCTCCTCACCCCCCTCTCCTCTTCTCTGAACCTTTAGGGTATCTTACCACTGGTTTGCCATCTCCTCAGCTTTGATCCACCTGGGAGCATGTCCAGCCTTCCTTGCTTCTCCCTCGCTCCTCCAGCACTGACTGTAACACACACAGTCTGACCACAAATGTGACACAGGTCCTTTTCTGGAAGGATTTAGCAATACTTAACAGAAAACAAATGCTTCCAGAGGTGTGTTTATGAGTGCGTGTATTACAGAAGGGCATTGTAAAGATATTGACAGCTTACGTTGGTGTCTCTTTAGCTGCTTCCAGCCATAGGCAGGGTGGGGCAGGTCTTCCTTCAAGTCTCCAGCTGCCTACCCTGCTGCTCATTTCTCCACAGGCTCCGTCTTCATGTTGCCATCACATTCCTCTGAGCTCAGCCTTTCCTAAAGCACCTTCTTTCTTGAGCAGCTGAGATGGAAAACTCTTATTATTTCCTGGTAGAATGGCTTGGCTCCTTTTGTCTCTATCTTTCCATTTCAGAATACCCCTTGAGGCCTTACCTGCTACCTCCAAAGGGGCCATTAACATGTTTTTCTAAGGAAACAAAAATCTTTTACTTAATGACTTCACAATGTAAATCAAGAACAGAAGGAAGCTTCTTTTAAAAAAAAAGATTTATTTATTTGTTATGTACACAGAAGAGGGTGCCAGATCTCATTACAGATGGTTGTGAGCCATAATGTGAGTGCTGGGAATTGGACTCAGGACCTCTGAGCCATCTCTCCAGCCCCTGAAGGAGGCTTTTAAAATCCAATACTTTCATGGATTTACATATATTAGACCCACAGCCTCAGAATAACTATATTAATATTTTCAGTAACAATTTGATCACAGAAAACAGTTTAAGGAACTGTTGCCACTTCTTCCCACCACCACCACCCAGGGCAGATTTGGTTGACAATCATCTGCTGTTGTTTTTAAGCCGCTGAGAGTAAAGTACCGTTTTGTCATCAAAGGGGTACACAACCAAGGTCACTCATTAGACTTTATCTTCCATTCTAAGTGATTATTTTTTAATTCACTAAAATGCCTTTAACTGAATCACACACACACAATTGCCAAGTAGAAACTTCAGTGCCTGATGCACTGACAGCGGCCTCACTGCCTTCCTGCTCTGCCTCCTGGTTCCCACCCTCACACTCACTTCTGCCGCCGTAAGGTGACCTGGCCCGAGACTTAAAACGTTTCTAAAATATATTTTTAATTTGTTTGAGAATTTCATGTGTGCATACAATGTATTTCAACCATATCTACTCTTTCCAACTCCACCCAGACCCCCTCCATGTCCCCTTCCCAATTCTCAGATCTTTTATTAGTTCATTGGTGTTGGGTCATCCACAGGAGTGTGAGATGTCTCCTAGGCACTGTAGCCAAGAAAACAGACTCTCCATCCCATAGCAGCCATTAACCACTTCTCAACAAGGGGAGGCCTGGGAGCCTCCCCTGCTGTGTTAGACTGCTGGTTGGTGTGATCACGTGCACGTCTTGTTCATAAGAGCAACCATGCTGGCATGCACAGAAGACACTAGATAGCCCCCGTCTCCCCATGTGTAGATCCTTTCACCCCATGTGATTCCTGCTGCCAATCCTTTACTCATGGCTCCAAGCACTTAGCCAAGAATGTAAGAGCTCTCCCATCTGTCCAGTTCTCCACCCTTCCTTGTCCTCCCATGTCAGTGTGACTCATATTAGTGAGAATGCTCTGTCCTCCATGTCAGTGTAACTCATATTAGTGAGAATGCTCTGTCCTCCATGTCAGTGTGACTCATTGCAGTGAGAATGCTCTGTCCTCCATGTCAGTGTGACTCATTGCAGTGAGAATGCTCTGTCCTCCATGTCAGTGTGACTTATATTAGTGAGAATGCTCTGTCCTCCATGTTAGTGTGACTCATTGCAGTGAGAATGCTCTGTCCTCCATGTCAGTGTGACTCATATTAGTGAGAATGCTCTGTCCTCCATGTCAGTGTGACTCATATTAGTGAGAATGCTGTGTCCTCCATGTCAGTGTGACTCATATTAGTGAGAATGCTCTGTCCTCCATGTCAGTGTGACTCATATTAGTGAGAATGCTGTGTCCTCCATGTCAGTGTGACTCATATTAGTGAGAATGCTCTGTCCTCCATGTCAGTGTGACTCATTAGTGAGAATGCTGTGTCCTCCCTGCCAGTGTGACTCATTAGTGAGAATGCTCTGTCCTCCATGTCAGTGTGACCCATATCAGTGAGAATGCTCTGTCCTCCCATGTCAGTGTGACTCATTGCGGTGAAAATGCTGTGTCCTCCATGTCAGTGTGACTCATTGAGGTTAGAATGCTGTGTCCTCCATGTCAGTGTGACTCATTGAGGTTAGAATGCTGTGTCCTCCCATGTCAGTGTGGCTCATTGCAGTTAGAATTCTAAGCACACAGCACTTTGGAGAAGCTGCCCATCTGCCTCCCTGTTTCTGAACTCTCCCACACCCTCTGGTTTCTGGAGATTCTGACTGAACGCTCCCACCTTGCTATGAGCTTGCACCTTCCAGGAAGACAGATCAGTTCTCTTTCACACACCTATGTCATTGTGCTAAGGTAGTATCAATACAGTGCTTCATAAATGCCTGTTAACATGTCCTCCTCCTGTACTAAGCTAGAATGTGAGTCTTGTTAAAAAGGAACTGTTTGGGTTTGTTCATTATTTTATCTACATACACAAAAACAAAACCCTTGTATGATTCCTTACCAGTGAATAGACAAGTGTGCTTTTGTACAACTGGTGTACTGTCCTACCTGGCACTCAGTATCTTCTCAAGAAATAAGGCCTGGAGAGTACTAGGAAAGAGGTGACTGTAAGAGCTAGCAGAGTGAGGGTTTGCTATGGATGCTGTCCTCTGGTTATGATGTGTCCATTGCAATCATGAGCACATAGCAGCTGCGGCTACCTACACAATACTTATGCACACATACACACATGTAGATATTCAAATACAAACCCATGCACACACATACATACACACACATACATGCATATATACATGTATATGCACACATGTAGACACTCAAGCACAAACACATGTACCCACACATATATACATACACATATACTCATGTGCACACACACTTAAAACATATAACATGAAAGCAGGAGGGGGCACTAGTTAGGAAGAATAATACATTCAGAAGGAGTGGGAAGAGTATAAACAGATGGTGGAGAAGGAATATGACCACAGTATTTTGTTGACATGTATGAAATGCTCACAAAACCATGTAATATGAACTCGGACTATAAAATTAACTTCTTGATTCTTCCCCTTTTAAATAAAAAAACTTAGTGTTTTAGGGTGTTTCCTACACACTAATTTCTCTGAAAATGATTGCATTGCCATTTCCCAAAAAGAAATAGAAGCTTGCCATACAACCCCCTTCCCTGTCTTCCTTCCCTAGATGTCCACCTGATCCACAAAAGCAGGTGGGATTTTACTGGAAGCCTGACCCCTCCTGCTCAGGGTTAGTATAGGAGTGAGTGAGTGGTGGAGGCATGGACTCCACTGCATCCCACCTTCTCTTCATCAGACCAAAGGCTCCACACTGAATCTCCTCCAAAGCTGGAGGGAATTTGGAAGTTCAATCTATGATCACTGTGGTGTGGTCTGATGAGGCAGGGTCCTGTGCTGTTCCCTTTAGTGGAGAGGGCCAAGTAGGCACAGAGTCAACAACACAGACTCTGAGAGGATGTCAACACAACAAGCTCAGTTTATTCAGGAAGAGGCAAGCTTTATATACCCTCCACCCCACCTTGGGAGGTCTGATGAATATGCATCTGCTGGTGTGACATGGCTGCCTCTCATTGGTCCAGGTCATGTCCAGATCATGTCTCAGCTGCTGTTGCTAAGGCCCTTAGGCAGACCCTGGTTGGCTCTCAGTAAGTGTCTTATTACTGGTTTGGGCCAGCTGGCCCTCAAGCCTGTTAGGACTAAGTCATCCATGGTCTGGAATCCCACATACACTGTGGTGTGGTCTAGGATCTCACACACTGTGGTGTGGTCTGGAATCACTGTGGTGTGGTCTGGGATCACTGAGGTGTGGTCTGAGATCACTGAGGTATGGTCTGGGATCACTGTGGTGTGGTCTAGAATCACTGAGGTATGATCTGAGATCACTGTAGTGTAGTCTGGGATCACTGTATTGTGGTCTGGGATCACTGTGGTGTGGTCTGGGATCACTGTCATGTGGTCTGGGATTACTGTGTTGTGATCTGGCTCATGTTGTTCCTTTGTTAACAGCTTCCTTGTGCCTGATCTGCCTTGTGATTCTTAGAACCACCCCTGTCTCCTGAATGCCCAGGGTTCTGCCTGGACACTCTTCACTCAGAGAGAGCCTTTAGAATAATCAGCAGAGTAAACCATTCGACTATCCACACTCCCTTTCCCCACATCATTCACTAAATTATCAAACAAACAAACAAACCACCTTTGTCCATGATTAATGTTTTTCAAAACTCCAAGACACTCATTGTGTGTGCATCCTCCCACAATCTGGCAGCCGCCCTGCACTACAAGAGCCAAGCACCCTCCTATGACCATTTCTAAAGCTTTTCTTCAGCCCCCGCTTGGATTCTTGTTGGGCCCTCTATAAAATAAACCACAGATCTGGAAGACTGTAAGCACAAAGTGTTTTTTAGATTTCTGCTTTTTAGTCTGTGTTCAAAGAGCAGGAAAAACCAAATTAAATGTTGGAGGAAGAGAATCTGGACACAAATCTACCTCCCTTCGTGCATTCCTTCTGAGACAGCTTAGATTGCATCCTGAAATATTTATATGAGCAAATACCTTCACTTATTATGAAGAAAGTCTGAGATAACACAGTCAAACAAACCCATCTCAAAAGGAAGATAAAAGCTCCCGATGGGTAGTGAGGTTGCCAACTGCTGCTCAACATTAGATCTGCTAACAGCAGTAAGTAAATATTAGTGAATGCAGTTTTTCCTTTGACTTCAAGAACTGGGCAAATACATGATCGTGGAGATAATGCTCTGAAAAGCAGGTTTACAGTCTTGGGGTGGGGGAAACTAAATGTGACTCTTTTTTACGGTACCCAAAGCAGGGCAGAGATCTGAGATGTGGCGATAATTTGCTGTACTCTAATAAAGCTTGCCTGAAGATCAGAGAAACAAAGGCCATTAAAGGCTAGGATCACAACCAAAACTGTAACAGTTCGGTTCCCAGCACTTGAGATCTCACACCTTCAACCCCAGTATTTGGGAAATACACATGACATTAATTCCATACTAGGAAGGTTGAGAGAGGAAGGGAAATGGCTGGGTGGAGAAAGACATACAAGGCGTGAGGAGACAGGAACTAGAGGCCCTTTTTGGCTAAGGACTCAGAGGCATTCCGTCAGAAGATTCATGGAGTTGGCGCCGTGAGAGTGGCTGTGGCTTGTCCCTTTGTCTCCTCGATCTTTAGGCAAGCTTTATTTCTTCGATTACAAATATCACCACACTGAGTGAGACACTCCAGGAATCCGTGTTTCAATTCCTGTGCTTAGCAATTTTAACTCACTTTTACTTAGTTATTACTTTTTTGAGATTTTACTTATTTTATTTCTCAGGTATGAGTATTTGCCTGAATGTATGTCTGTGCATTGAGGAATGCAGTACCTACAGACTAGAAGAAGGCATCTGATCCCCCAGGTTGTGAGCTGCCATGTGGGTGCTGGTGATTGAACCTCAGTCCTCTGGAAAAACAGCTGGTGCTCTTAACCACTGAGCCAACTCTCCAGGCCTTGATTTTCATCTTGAAACAGGACCTTTCCAGAAGGTTCCCAGACTAGCGTTTAACTCACTACACAAGTAGTGAACTTGCACACCTCCTACTGCAGCTCCTTAGTAGTGGATTCAATAGCCATGTTATAGTACCTATGAAATGACATGATGCATGAACGTTACTGTAAGCTCTGTATTCTAAAAACAACATATGATTGTCAGGTAGAGGTCAAGATCACTAACCAATGTAACTAATATCTTCACAGTCCACTAGTGACCAGTCACTGTGCCATCCCATTCACATCCCACACTGACAAAGCTTACAACAATGTTGCTTCCTTCCATCTCCATGACAAACCTATGAGACACTTTCAAGTCGTAAGTAACCAAGGAGGGAACTGGCTGACAATGCTGTCCAAAAAAGAGATGAAAATCAATAGTGTCGAGTGTGAAATTCAAATGAAATATAACTGAAGTAGAAGAGGCAGTGGCTGGCCAGAGAAATGCTGATGCTATTTACTTTGAGTAACTCAACGTACAGGGAAGATGAATTCATCAGCTTATCAAGAAAGGAAAGGGCTGTGAAGCAAAGCATGAAGGTGTTTTGGAGCATGACAATTAAACATTTTTTATTCACAAAATCTTTAGTCAGAAAGATATTCATGAAACTCCATTTATATATACATACTGCATAAAAATCAACAATTAATGATAACTGAAAGAAAATTTTATTTTTTTAAGAATTACATTTATTTTTATACATGTATATGTGTGTGTGTAAAAGAGAGTATCTACCACACATGTGGGGATGCCCATGAGAAATTATAGGCAGTTGTGAACCACCTTACTTCGGTTCTGGGAACTGAACTCAAGTCCTCTAGATGAGCAGGAAACACTTAACTGCAGAGCTATCTCTTTAGTCTGAAAATTTTTTATTTTGAAAAAAAAAAAAAATATATATATATATATATATATATATATATATATATATATATATACATATATATATATATATATATGTATATATATGTGTATATATATATATATATATATATATATATATATATATATATATATATATTTTTTTTAGGGCCATTTTAGAAATTCTATCAAAATTTCAAGCCAAAATTGATTTAGCAATTTTTTTTGTGAAATCAAATAACAATTTTAACATCAAACACTTTAATATAATACCATCTAAAAATGAACCTACTCATGTTGAGGAATGATGGTTGGAAAATATGAAATATTTACTTTCTGCAATTATACCACTATGATTCTGTTAGAGCAGACAAGTTAGAAGGTAGACTGAAAACAAGGAGTCATAACATGAAATAGTCTTAAATCTGAGCTGAGGTGTTTCAGGCAGTGTCCACTGTACTGCAAGGCATGAACACATGCACACTGCAGAGTGTGTGTTCAGAACCAATTACACCATGAAGCATTGCTATGCAGCATGGGCAGGTGGTGCCAGCAACAGCTCAGAATTATTCCACACAACTTTGAAATAATTCTTGGTGGTTGCACATTAAGAAACCTCTTACTTTTCGGAAATTCCTACAACTCCTACATTCAGTCATGCAGATTTAAGAAGGTGGGTCCTAACAGAAGTAGGCTGGCAGATGAATTTCATGCTGAATGGATTCTCACACATTTTACATGATGTTGAAGGCACAAAGAATAAAGCACTGAAGTTGAACCAAACAAAGGAAGGAGATGGAAAACTGGATGAGACTGTAGGAAACATAGACAAAGGGCCAGTTTATGCTTAGACACTGTACTCATATGGATATACAACATGGGCAAACATGGCTAATACTATATATCTGGGAGATTTATGAATCAGCACAGGATGGTTCATAAGCCATTCTGGTAGAATGCCAATTTAATGTCATTCTGTATAAATATGACCTTGGGGTCAAGGGCCTTTAGTCTTTACCTTCACCTTTACCAGCTTATGTGTACACATGTATGTAGACCTGCATGATTGATATTCTGCTTGTGTTTCTGAAGCTGTCTATGTGTAGCCTGAGCTACACACACGGACACGGACACACACGGACACGGACACGGAAACGCAAGTACACAGGCACACAGGCACGCATGCATGCACTCAGAAGAGTACAGCAAAACAGCCCCAGAGGAAAAACATTGTTCCCTTGACAACAGTTAGGAGGTACAAAAATTTTCCAACAGTGGTTACCCTTGTCATCTCCAACAGTGGTTACCCTTGTCATCTCCAACAGTGGTTACCTTTGTCATCTCCAACAGTGGTTACCCTTGTCATCTCCAACAGTGGTTACCCTTGTCATCTCCAACAGTGGTTACCCTTGTCATCTCCAACAGTGGTTACCCTTGTCATCTCCAACAGTGGTTACCCTTGTCATCTCCAACAGTGGTTACCCTTGTCATCTCACAGTGTCAACATGGGAAAGCTAAGCTTCAAGTTCATCCATGGGAAATCTAGCTCTGGAGAGCAAGCTCAGTCTGGAACTACAGCTGACTGCCTCAGTTTCCCCAAGTTGTTTCTGCTGGATTCTTAAGCCTCAAGTTGGATGTTATCTTGGTAATGTCATGTGTTCTTTTACTTGAAGCCTCACCTGGGGGGCACTCTGCTCTGCTGGAAACTCCAGATGACTGGCTTAAGGGAATTCCTCAGTCAGTTTTCTGAGGGGTGTTTTGAGTTCCCTATTGGTTGTTTTTATATGAATGTACTTATTATTCCCTATTTATTCTTTTGTTTTTACTTGCTATATACAGTAGTTGGAGCGCTTCTCTCCAGCCCCCGCCAAGCCCTATTAGTCCAACAACCCATTTATGAAATAAACACACAGACATTCATATTATTTAACTGCTTGGCCATTAGCTCAGGCCTACCATAGTCTAGCTCTTACTCTTATATTTAGCCCATTTCTGTTAGTCTATACTTTGCCACATGGCTCCTGGCTTACCAGTGTCTTTACATGTTGCTTCTCATGGCAGCGGCTGGCAGTGTCTCCTCCCAACCTTCCTGTTCCCAGCCTTCTCCTCTTCCTTGTCCCACCTACCCTATACTTCCTGCCTGGCTACTGGCCAATCAGCATTTTATTCATACAGAGTAATATCCACAGCACTTACCCCTTTTCTTTTTTGTTAAAAAAGGAGGGTTAACTTTTACATGGTAAAATTACAGATAACAAAACAATTATCAAGCAAGAATTATAGTTACAATATTAAAGAAGATATCCTATCTATCTTATATGTGAGTCTAAGGTTTTATATCTAACTTATCTTTTATTATAACTGAGTAAATTATAACTATCTAGTCTTCAATCACATCAAAGACCTCAGAAGGATATAATATTACCTGAGAACCAGGAGAAGGATGCAAGCAACTTTCAGGAGTCTTGCAGGGTAGACAGAGACAGCTGGCAGCCTGGACAGTCACCTAATGTTCCTTTGTAAAGTTGGGGCATTTGTCTTCAGCCCACAGGGCTAGAGTCTCTTGGTCAATTCTCTCAGTGTCCTGTAGAATGTCTGGCAGTTTCCTCTGCAAAGCAGGAACCTGAAGGACCATTATGTCAAGCAAAGTTCAGTGGTCACCTTTCTATGGGTCCTGCATGTCCAGTTGATCAAGCAGTCCAGGCAAGAACAGTTTCTTGCCCAAATGGCTATTTTTGCCAAGGTGAAGATAAACTCCATATGAAGTGTCTTAAATGCCCATCCTCCTCTCTGAAGTAAATTGGTGCTGCCAGGAGCAGACATGTCTCACTGTCCAGAAAGTCTAAATTTTAAAAATATTTTAAATGCCATATTCTGTAGACATTTGAAGTGTTCAAAGATTACCTGTCTATCTGAAATATCTCTGTGTATACCTAGAAGACTTAACTAACATGGCTATGAGTATGATTATCATAGATGACCAGTTATTAATCTATTTTTAATTATCCATTATAATTTTAGATGAGCTGTACAAACATAATACCTTAACCAAGAGTAGAAATATACACACAGTATAACAAAATGAACTTTAAGATTGTTTCAATAGACTAAAATCTATACCAATGTAAAACATTTTAAGTAAGTTGTTGCTCTTTAGAAGTAAGTTCATTAATCTGCCCTTTCATCCTATCATATCTATATCATATCCCCTTTTTATCTTTAGAAAGAGATTGCATTTATAATCAACCTGTTTTAAATAAAATATTGGTTTTTCTCTGTCCCACACCAGAGGGCTCTTCTGATTTGGGACACAAGAATCTTTTAACCTTTTCTTTTAACAATGTGCTTGGGTTTAGAGAAGGAGTGAGCCAATTCCATCTCCAAAGCCAGCTGGGAATTTGGGCGTAGTTTTTCTTACTACTTCCTGCTGGAGGGGGGTGCTGTATCTTATGGGGACATAAAGAAACTTTTAGGATTAGGGAGTAGTCCATGAGGGTAAACCTCTGAGCCAGTTGCCTTGAAACCATTCTGGATGTCGGATCATCTGGGCATTGCTCTTGTGGAGAGGAAGGACAGCAGAAGCAATGAAGGGTAAGGTTTTCTGCTCTTGCTCTGACCTTGTGGTTTTTAACTCTGCAACTGGCTCTGTGTTTCTTATTTAACAAGACAGTTACATCTACAATATACTTAATAAGTTCGTTCATTTAAAATTAAAAAATAATATGACTGTCACAGATTGTTCTTCAAGACTGGACAGAATGTGACCTAAGGAACTGACCTATGTCCACTCTGGAGCACTGGCCTTGGCCACTTCTGTAAAATAAAGATGGTGACAACCGAGCACATATCTGTGAGCAAGCATAGGCGTGTGTGAGTTTGAATTTGCAGAGTGATTTGCAAGCACCCAACAGATACTAGGACCCTAACAAACTGGCACCATCGTGTTACAACTATGTAAGAACAGGGAAGAATCAAAGAAGAACTTGGAAATGTGGAAAGCCAGTGTGATCAGAGAACCCTTTGCCCGCCCAATCAAGGGATGGATGCTGGAGTTTATTAGGGCCTAGGAGACGTCAGGCCTTTTACAGGTACAATCTCATTCAATCAGTGCAGTGGTGTGGCAGGACATGGCAGGAAGCACTTCCAAAGGCTGTTGATTGCAGCAGGACTGTGCTGTTTCCTTCAGAACACTGTCGGCCCTGGACACTGAAGCTAAGACCAATAGCTTCTTCTGTCGCTGGGCATCTTGGATTTTTTAACAAAAAATTTAGATATTTTGAAAAGGATTTTCAAACTATACAGTTTCTTTTTTATATCTTATTATTTCTTTGACTCTGAGTTCAGAGGAAATACACTTTAGCTTCTCTGTCTCCCCTTTTGTTTGAGTACAGTACAAAGAGAATCAAATTTTAATAACTACTATTATTATGTGTTTACATATAATGAGGCTATTTCCATGTTCGCACAGATGGTCTGGAATAACTAAATGTTATTACAACACATTCTCGTAAATGTGGAGCTTCTCAACTAGATTCTCTGATCTCTATCAATAAAATATTGTTATTTTGATATTCATTTTTGGAATAAACTTTATGCTGTGCTGAAAATTTGCTGGAACTATGAATTGCTCATGTTCCTTACAGACAGAAGTGAGGTTTTTATGGTGAGAGTGTTCACTCCTACAGGCTGAATAAATGAATCTGGGTAGATCACTGGTTAGCTAGATCCTGAAAGGGGGTGGAGTGAATGATAAAGCAGGAACTTTGGCCCCACTGAGACTCCATATAGACTCCCACCTCACCTCCATACATTCTTACGCTATCCACTTTCAGCTGGTTGTTCATTTTCCCCACTTATTGTGTCCTTATTTGTCTGAGTACATTAAAACAATGTAAGAGTTTAAGGAGGAAACATGGCAGGTCAAGTAAGGTGAGACCAAAGTGGACAGAGAGCTGGTCTGCTTAGGGGAGAGGGGGGAAGAAAGGAGGAGCACATACTGGATGTGCTCCCACCTAGACCTTTCAGCATCATATAAAAATGCACACTGTTCTCTGCTCCTGTATTCTTGAACTAACTATCAGCTGTAAGAACCATGAACTGCCAGCACCTTCTACCCAATTGTTGTGGATGCTTTAGAAGTGGAGGGTCTTGAATGAGGAAATAGGTTGCAGGGTGGGGGGGGGTCAGTTTCTAGGCTGGTACAAGCTTCCTCCTATTCTCTGCTTCCTGACTACAGACAGAGCAGAGAGCATCCTCTGCTTCACGCTCGCACTGCTGGCTATCCCTCCCTCACATAATGGGCTGTGACCCCTCAAACTGTAACACAAAAAAAGCCCTTCCTTACTTCCTTAGGTAAGTCTCTTATCAGGTATTATATCAGCGAGAAAGGTATATACCCTGCAGAATGCCATTTATTTTATTTTCACCAGCTCCTGGCTTGATTTGCCTCATAGATTGTTCTTTGCAATCTTGCCTCCTTTACTTCCCACAGAAAAAATAAACAAACACAACAACAAAATTAAGATGTTTCCTTCCCTGACTGCTGAGGATGGAATGTGACCCCTGCATGTCCAGATTTAATGTCTAAGTCTGGTCCCTAACACAATGGTATTTGGGGGTCAGGCACTAGAAAGACAAGTTATAAAACTGGACCCTTGTGGGACTTTCATGATTGAGATCAGTTTTCTTGTGAGGAGACATATCTCTCTCAGAGGTGAGGACACAGAAGATGGACATCTGCAAACCAGGAATTGGCCCTCACCAGACATCAGATCTTCTTTGCTTTGACCGTGGATGTGTCAGCCCTAGCACTGTGAGAAATAATTGGTCATTGCTTAAGCTACCCCATCTGTCACAATTTCATGATGTCGGCTCAGACTGATGAAGAAAATGACCTTTCCTTGCAGAGTTAAGCACTTGCTCCAGTTGCTGGTTTTTTAATTAAATATATTTTACTTGTAATATGGTTAAAAATGTATAATATTGTCATTGACACCACAGTTTCTGTTAGGGAAAGAACTGTTTTTAACTAGAAAAATACACTGAAAAGCTGAAGCTTACAGAAATGAAGGCCTCTGGGTAAGAGTTTAGCAGGAACCCACAGGGACAAGTTAACGCTCATGTCCCCAAAAGGGCAATATAGAGCTATGGGGAAAGGAACACAAGCGACAAGAGGAAGAGCTGGTTGGGAAATGTGCTGAAGACACACCAAGAACGTGGTAGAAGTTTCCAGGAGGAGGGAGCTTCTAGGATTTGGCTGAGAGAGTTTTATATGAGATGAAAAATCTAATATTCAACCTATATTAAGACACAATCCCTGTGTGTCACTGTCCCAGTTTATCCTCCTGGAAGTCCACCCTGTGTTGGCCTCTCAGGAGCAGAACTTTTGAGACTCAAAAGGAAACATCTTCTACTGTACATCAACTAACATCGGGTCTGGGAAGAGGGGACATAGATAAAAAAAAGCAGAGTGTAGAAACAAAACTCGAGGAAATTGGGTCATCAGAATTGACAAAGAATGTTCCCCAATCCCAGATCCTTCCCTCTACCCACTACAGTGAATTACTTACAGGTAATTTCCCCACCCCAATCCTATGAAATCAGGGCTACCTCCATGGCCCCTCAGGACTCTTTCTGTACTAATATTCCATGAATCTAAACCTTACCCCGAGGTGGGCAGAAACAATGAGCTATGTCTTATTGTAGAAAATTCTTTGGTGATATGGATTAATTGATTGATTATTTACACACAGGAGAATACACAAATAATGATACCCATTTAGCACCTAAGTCAGAAAAAAAAGCAGATTCAGAGAGGCATTCTCAGGGCAACAAACAACGGCTTGTTCATATTCCTCAGGCAATTTTTGTAGCATATGTTAAAAAACTTACAATGTGTTTTGAGATTACTACTCAAGCTAAATACAAGTGTGTGGGGACATTTATGTTATTACATTATTTTTAAAATACAGCAAAACAACCAGTAAAATAACCCCAGTGCCTATGGATACAAGCATGCTGCCACAAGCTAAGAGGGCAACTTGGAATTCTCCACAAACCTGGCTTTAAAGGCAGTTAACACAGGCTGTCAAGGAACTATTGATGTTGAGAAATTGCTCCAATCAATTGATTAGCATGCATTATTTGGAAGGAAAATATTGAGTTGTTTCTGTTTATTTGCCAGAGGCAATTATCTGATTGTGTTTAAGTAACTTCACTCATGAAGAGTAAAAAAAGGAGTCAGAGGCTGACTGGACCCACCCATCTAGGTGGCAGTGAGAATGTTTGTTTGGCAATAGACTTTTCCGAGGGAAGAAGGGAAGGGCTCTCCTTTCAACGATGATTTTGATGTGATTAGGTTAGTTTTCCATCACATATTAAGTGGATGTTCCTAGAACCAGTAGAGTTCAGTACAGAATTCCAGCAGGAGTTCAAATGTTGCTTCTATCATTTACAAGATACAAGATCACTTAGACGGATTTGCAGATAATCATACACAATACACATGTGTGTGCTTGTGCACATGCACACACACATGCACACACACACACACACATGCACACAGACTTATATGCTTCTGACTCTTTGGTTTGTTGTGGGTATTATGTAAATTAACACAGATGAAATATATAAGAGCAGGCTTGGTGCACAAGGTTTCTATAAATGTCAATCATTGGTTTACCTGGAAGATATTTGATTAGAGACTACAACCTGGTCCTCGATCATGACAAAGCATTGTTGTTGTAGTCATTAAGGCCAACTATCTAAAGAAGACCTCTGGAGCTCCCGTCCACCCCGGAAATCCCATCTGGACCAGAGGTGAGTGCCTGGGGTTATAGCCAGAGAGGCAACTACGCTTAGGTCCCACCGCTGGACACAGGCCACTCCCAAAGGACCTGACCAACTTGGCCCCAGTTTCCTGCCAATCGGTGGGCCCTGCAGGAAGGCTCCCCTTTTCCAAGACTGCAGGCAGACACTGCAGTCTCCACACCCTGTCCCCACACCCATTTGCCCAAGACCCCAGCCACTTCCTGAGACTCAGAGACCAGCCCCTAGCTTCCATCCACCCCGGAACTCCCATATGGACCAGAGGTGAGTGCCTGGGGTTATAGACAGAGAGGCAACTGCCCTTGGGTCCCACCGCTGGACACAGGCCACTCCAGGAGGACCTGACCAACTTGGCCCCAGTTTCCTGCCAATTAGCGGGCCTGCGGGAAGGCTCCCCTTTTCCAAGACTGCACACCCTGCCCCCACACCCATCTGCTAGAGACCCCAGCCACTTCCTGAGAATCAGAGACCAGCTCCAAGCTTCCATCCTACCCTGGAACTCCCATCTGGACCAGAGACCAGAGGAACTCCCATCTGGACAAGAGGAGCTCCCATCTGGACAAAATAAGGAGAGCCCAGGGACTTCCTGAAACTCAGAGTCCAGCTCCCCAGCTCCTATCCAGCCAGCAATCTCATCTGGACCAGCGCTACCATCTGGCCCAGAGCTTCCATCTGGACCAGAGAGAGGCGCCCTAAATCTATCAGCTCTGTCTGAACCAAGTACACAGATAAGACCAAGAACAAACACAAGAGGAGATGGGCAGACGTCAAGGCAGAAGTACATACAACAAAAAAAAGAGCAATACAGCATCACCAGAACCTAGCCCTTCTCCAACAGCTAGACCTGAACATCACAGAATGGAAGAAGAAGAAGAAGAAAATAACCTTATAAGTAACATCATGAAGAGGCTAGAGCCTTATATAGAAGAAATCAAAAATAAAGTAGAGGAACAGACAAACAAAAAATGTGAAGAACGCTATAAAAAACTAGAGGAAAGGACAATTAAAGCAGAAGAAAACAATAAATCCTTGAATGAAAATCATGAAAAAGCAAGGGAGACAATCCAAGACCTGAAGAGGGAAATAGAAAAAATGAAGAAGACACTAGCAGAAGTAATGTTGGAAATAGAAAATCTGAGTAAACAAACAGGAACTTCAGAGGCAAGTATAACCAACAGAATACAAGAGATGGAAGAGAGGATCTCTGGTGTTGAAGATATGGTAGAAGAAATAGATTCATCAGTCAAAGAAAACACTAAAACCAACAAAGTAATGACCCAAAATGTTCAAGAAATTTGGGACACCATGAAAAGACCAAACCTACAAATAATAGGGATAGAGGAAGGAGAAGAATACCAACTCAAAGGCACAGAAAATATATTTAACAAGATAATAGAAGAAAACTTTCCCAACTTAAAGAAGAAAATGCCTATAAAGATACAAGAAGCCTATAGAACACCAAACAGACTAGACCTCCCCCCAAATAGTCCCCTCACCGCGCAATAATTGAACAACTAAACATACAGAATAAAGAAAGACTATTAAAGGCAGCAAGGGAAAAAGGCCAAGTGACTTATAAAGGCAAACCCATCAGAATAACACACGATTTCTCAATGGAGACTTTGGAAGCCAGAAGGACCTGGACAGATATAATGCAGACACTAAGAGACCATGGATGCCAGCCTAGACTAATATACCCAGCAAAACTGTCAGTCATCATAGATGGAGTAAACAAGACCTTCCAAGACAAAACCAGATTTAAACAATACTTATCCACAAACCCAGCCCTACAGAAAGCACTAGAAGGAAAAATTCCAACCTAAGGAAGGCAGATACACCCATGAAAACACAGGCAATAGATAACAACCCAGCAGTAAACCCCAAAGAAGAGAAGTACACACACACTACCAACAAAAAATAAAAATAATAACAGGAATGAACAATCACTGGTCATTAATATCCCTTAATATCAATGGACTTAATTCACCTATAAAAAGACACAGACTAACAGAATGGATACGAAAACAGGATCCAGCTTTCTGCTGCATATAAGAAACACACCTCAAATTCAAAGACAGACACCTCCTAAGAATAAAAGGCTGGGAAAAGACTTTCCAATCAAATGGTCTTAAGAAGCAAGCTGGTGTAGCCATCCTAATATCCAGCAAAATAGACTTCAAACTAAAATCAATCAAAAGAGATGATGAAGGACATTACATACTCATCGCAGGAAAGATCCACCAAGATGAAGTCTCAAGTCTGAACATTTATGCCCCAAACACAAGGGCACCCACATATGTAAAAGAAACATTACTAAAACTTAAATCACATATAAAACCCCACACATTAATAGTGGGAGACTTCAACACCCCACTTTCACCTCTGGACAGATTGGCCAAATTGAAACTTAACAGAGACATAATGGACTTAACTGATGTTATGGCTCAAATGGACTTAATCAATATCTACAGAAAATTCCACCCAAACAAAAAAGAATATACCTTCTTCTCAGCACCCCATGGAACCTTCTCTAAAATCAACCACATACTTGGCCACAAAGCAAATCTCAACAGATACAAAACAATTGGAATAACCTCCTGTGTTCTATCAGACCACCATGGTTTAAAGTTAGATTTCAACAACAGAAAAAACTACAGAAATCCTACAATCTCATGGAAACTGAATAATGCTCAACTGAATCACCAATGGGTTAGGGAAGAAATAAAGAAAGAAATTAAAGACTTCATAGAGATCAATGAAAATGAATACACCACATACCCAAACTTATGGGATACTATGAAAGCAGTGCTAAGAGAGAAATTCATAGCACTGAATGCCCACATAGAGAATCTGGAGAAATCTCACACTAGTGACTTGACAACACACCTGAAAGCCCTTGAACAGGAAGAAGCAAAATCTCCCAGGAGGAGCAGATGCCAGGAAATTATCAAATTGAGAGCTGAAATCAATAAAATAGAAACAAAGAGAACAATACAAAGGATTAATGAAACAAAGAGTTGGTTCTTTGAGAAGATCAACAAGATAGACAAGACCTTATCCAAACTAACCAAAAGACAGAGAGAGAGCATCCAAATTAACAAAATCAGAAATGAAAAGGGGGACATAACAACAGACAATGAGGAAATCCAGAGAATCATCAGGTCATACTTCAAAACCTCTACTCCACAAAACTGGAAAATCTAAAAGAAATGGATAATTTTCTGGATAGGTACCACATACCTAAGTTAAATCAAGACCAGATAAACCATTTAAATAGTCCAATAACCCCTAAGGAAATAGAATCAGTCATTAAAAGTCTCCCAACGAAAAAAAGCCCTGGACCTGATGGTTTCACTGCAGAATTCTACCAGATCTTCAAAAAAGACTTAATACCAATACTCTTTAAATTGTTCCATACAATAGAAGCAGAAGGTATATTACCAAACTACTTCTATGAGGCTAAAATTACCCTGATAACTAAACCAAACAAAGACGCAACAAAGAAAGAAAACTACAGACCAATCTCCCTCATGAACATTGATGCAAAAATACTCAATAAAATTCTGGCAAACAGACTCCAAGAACACATAAAAACAATTATCCACCATGATCAAGTAGGCTTCATCCCAGGGATGCAAGGGTGGTTCAACATACAAAAGTCCATCAATGTAATACACCATACAAACAAACTCAAGGAAAAAAAAACACATGATCATCTCACTAGATGCAGAAAAGGCATTTGACAAAATCCAACACCTCTTCATAATAAAGGTCTTGGAGCGATCAGGAATACAGGGAACATACCTAAACATAATAAAGGCAATCTACAGCAAGCCAACAGCCAACATCAAATTAAATGGAGAAAAACTCAAAGCAATACCAGCAAAATCAATAACAAGACAAGGCTGTCCCCTCTCCCACTACTTATTCAATATAGTACTTGAAGTTCTAGCCAGAGCTATAAGACAACATGAAGAGATTAAGGGGATACAAATTGGAAAGGAAGAAGTCAAGCTCTCCCTATTTGCAGATAACATGTTAGTATACATGAGTGACCCCAAAAATTCAACCAAGGAACTGATACAGCTAATAAAAACCTTCAGCAACATTGCAGGTTACAAGATCAACTCAAAAAAATCAGTAGCCCTCCTATATACAATAGACAAACAGGCTGAGAAGAAAATCAGAGATACATCACCCTTTACAATAGTCACAAATGATATAAAATACCTTGGGGTTACACCAACTAAGCATGTGAAGGACATATATGACAAGAACTTTAAGTCCCTGAAAAAAGAAATTGAAGAAGATGTCAGAAAATGGAAAGATCTCCCATGCTCATGGATAGGCAGGATTAACATAGTAAAAACAGCAATCTTACCAAAAGCAATCTACAGATTCAATGCAATTCCCATCAAATTACCAACACAATTCTTCACAGATCTGGAAAGAATAATACTCAACTTCACATGGAAAAAAAAAAAAAAAAAAAACAGGATAGCCAAAAGAATCCTGTACAATAAAATCCCCGATCTCAAGTTCTACTATAGAGCTACCATAATAAAAACAGCTTGGTACTGGCATAAAAATCAACAAGTGGACGAGTGGAATCGAATTGAAGACCCTGACATTAATCCGCACACCTATGAACATATAATTTTTGACAAAGAAGCCAAAAATGTACAATGGAAAAAAGAAAGCATCTTCAACAAATGGTGCTGGCATAACCAGATGTCAATGTGTAGAAGGCTGCAAATAGATCCATATCTGTCACCATGTACAAAACTTAAGTCCAAGTGGATCAAAGACCTCAACATAAATCCAGTTACTCTGAACCTGATAGAAGAGAAAGTAGGAAGTACTCTTGAATGCATTGGCACCGGAGATCACTTTCTAAATATAACACCAGTAGCACAGACACTGAGAGAAGCAATCAATCAATGGGACCTGTTGAAACTGAGAAGCTTTTGTAGAGCAAAGGACATGGTCAACAAGACAAAGCGACAGCCTACAGAATGGGAAAAGGTCTTCACCAACGCCACATCTGACAGAGGGCTGATATCCAGAATATATAAAGAACTCAAGAAATCAGACATCAAATTGCCCAACAGTCCAATTAAGAAATGGGCTATAGAACTAAACAGAGAATTCTCCACAGAGGAAGTTCCAATGGCTGAAAGACATTTAAGGAATTGCTCAGCATCCCTAATTATCCAGGAAATGCAAATCAAAATGACTCTGAGATACCACCTTACACCTTAGAATGGCTAAGATCAAAAGCACAGAAGACAGCTTATGCTGGAGAGGATGTGGAGCCAGGGGAACTCTCCTCCACTGATGGTGGGAATGCAAGCTTATACAGCCCCTTTGGAAATCAATATGGCACTTCCTTGGGAAATTGGGAATCCATCTCCCCCAAGACCCAGCTATAGCACTCTTGTGCATATACCCAAGGAATGCTCAATCATACCACAAGGGCATTTGCTCAGCTATGTTCATATCAGCATTGTTTATAATAGCCAGAACCTGGAAACAAACTAGATGTCCTTCAACTGAAGAATGGATAAAGAAAATATGCTACATATACACAATGGAGTACTACTCAGCAGAGAAAAACAATGACATCATGAGGTTTGCAGGCAAATGGATGGATCTAGAAAAAATCATCCTGGGTGAGGTAACCCAGACTCAGAAGGACAAACATGGTATGTACTCACTCATAGGAGGATACTAGATGTAAAACAAAGATGACTAGACTGCTACACAACTCCAGGGAGGCTACCTAGAAAACGGATCCCTAGGAAAGACCCAAGGATCACCCAATGACAGAGAAATGGATGAGATCTACATGAACAACCTGGATGACAGTGGGAGCAATGAAGGGCAAGATTTGAGGGAAAGAAAGCTTAGGGGAGCAGGAGATCCCAGCTGGATCAAGAACAGAAAGGGAGAACGAGGAATAACAGACCATGATAAATGAAGACCACATGAGAACAGGAATAGGCAGAGTGCTGGAGAGGTCCCCAGAAATCCACAATGATATATCCTCTGTAGTCTGCTGGCAATGGTTGACAGAAAGCCTGATCTGACCTAGTCTGGTGATCAGATGACTAAACACCCTAGCAGTCGTCTTGGAACTCTCATCCAATAACTGATGGAAGTGGACGTAGAGATCCTCAGCCAGGCCCCAGGTGGAGCTCCAGGTGTCCAACTGTCGAGAAAGAGGAGGGTCTGCAAGAGTGTGAATTGTTGAACCCAAGATTGCAAAAAGCACAGGGACAAATAGCCAAACGAATGGAAGCACATGAATTATGAACCAAAGGCTGTGGAGCCCCCAGCTGGATCAGGCCCTCTGGATAAGTGAGACAATTGAATAGCTTGAACTGTTTGGGAGGCATCCAGTCTGTGGGACCACGACCTCTCCTTAGTGCATGAGCTGGCTGTTTGAAACCTTTAGCTTACACAGGGACACTTTGCTGAGCCTGGAAGGAGGTGACAGGACCTGCCTGTACTGAATCCACCAGGTTTAAATGAATCCCCAGGGGTGCCTTGATCCTGGAGGACATGGGAATGGAGGGGAGGAGATGGGGGAAGGTAGAGGTGGGGGCAGGAGTGGGGGGGACAGGGGAACCCATGGCAAGAAAATTATTTATTAATTATATTAAATTAAAAAAAGAGAAAAAATAAATTTAAAAAAAAAAGACAATGAGGAAATAATAACTAGAAAGGGACAGGAGTGACATTTCTTTTTAGCCTCATAATCTCTGTACTTTCCCAGTACTGAGAACTGGAGTCAGGATCTCACACCCATTGAAAAAGCATGCTATTAGTGAACATCACCAAACTCTTTGTAATAACTTCTAATATGAAAGTCTAGGTAAATAAAAATTCTGAATTTAAAAAAAAAAAAGAAGACATCTGAAAACGTTTTAATTTCATAAAAGCAGCATTAAGGTTTTAAAAATGTTATTGTGGATAAAGCACCTCAGATATTAAAATTGAAAAATATTAAGTTTCATGTATGAATTTATTTAGAATGACCATTAGGAATCTATCACACATTGACATTAATAATGTATTTCATATGAAATAGTTATAATTACGAAAGAAGGACATAGTGGGGACGGTGCCTCTTGTGCAGTTTCTGTAACACCTCTTTCATGCCTGGGTGTAGACGTCGGTAGGCTCCAGTTTGATCTGGTTTGAAATGTTATTTTGGTTGAATTTTACAAACAACATCCATCTAAACATACATGTAGCTGGGAAAGGGAGGAGTATTTTGGGAAGCTTTTCAAATGATTCTGTGTGTTCCTCTTTGATATTATACCAAAACTCAGTGGATAACAGGTCTTTAACGATGTGTTGTAAAGTGAACTCTTATTATATCAATAAACTTAGTTCCTTTTACATTAAAACCCAGTAGCCCACCTTTGACCAAACTGGATTTTCATCTTTGATTATTTTCTTTTTTCCTTTTTTTAAAAGATTTATTTGTTATGTATACATGATTCTGCCTGCATATATGCATATATCCAGAAGATGGCACCAAATCTCATTACAGATGGTTGTGAGCCACCACGTGGTTGCTGGGAGTTGAACTCAGGACCTCTGGAAGAGCAGCCAGTGCTCTTAACCTCTGAGCCATCTCTCCAGCTCCTCATCTTTGATTTTCTAATGTCATACACCAGTCATTTGGAAATTCACTGATTTATACAGTTTCCTAATGTTGATATAATTTGTTGTTCTCTACAAAAAGCTAGTATGCATTAATATTACTACAAATCTCAGAAACACCCTTTATGAATCAAGACATTGTTAAATGTAACACGTCTACATTCCGATTTTCATATGAAAGCTTGAACTCTATCTTTGGAAGCAAGTATTGTCAGTTGGGTTTCTGGAAATGACAGGTGCATTTTGATGGTTTTAGGAAATGTCTAACAAATGCGGAAGTCTGAATAACTGCAATTTGTCTGCCAGTCCTCCTTTCTAGGGAAAGGATGTTCAGTGGGAAGCAGAGAGTTCAGCTTGTAACTGAAGCATTCGCACACGTTTTTATACAGGCAGCTGTGGATTTCAGAATGCTGAGGTGATTCCTGCACACTCTCCCAATTTGTTCCACAGAGCATTTTTAAAAAGGTGCAATTCAGAACTGATGTTATTTAAAAAGGAAAAGAAAATTTTCTGCTTTGTTAGGGACATTCTTGAGGAGGCTGGAATTTCCCTTCGTCCAAGTCCATGTGGATAAAAACACCATGGTCATGCATAGCTTATTTCCACAGCTCACATCCACTCCATTTACCTCTGGAGAACAAATGACAGATACTGAAAAAGTCACGTGACATCATGAAAATGGATTTGACCTCTAAACTCCCAGGAAGGATTTTAAAGATATCCGGACCTGCAGATCACAGCCTAAGAGCCAAGGCTTAAGGGATCGTCATAAACAAATCATTAAACTGTTTCAGGCTGCTGCTCAGATAAACTGGGTAAGCTCAGGGCCACATGTGTACAGTTTGATTCAATATGAGACTGTTTCCAAGTGTTTAACATAGGAGTAGAGCACCATAATGATCAAATTATGTGCATGCAAACATTGTTGTTAGGGCCCACCCACAATCTTTTCTGGTTGAGAATTGGGTTTGATTTGTTATGGAAGGCACAGAATCTTTAATTAAGCTCTAATTTTAAAGTGGTTAATAGGAGGAAAACTTACCTTCATAGAAATACTCAGTACTGTATGACATCAGACCAGCTGAAGTCTGAGTGAAAACAAGCTCTATGTGATCACTTACTTTAAGAAAACATCTAAGAGGTTGTGAGGCAGAAGCAAGGGGCAGAGCAGCCAGTCAAGGACAGGAAGTGCTGAATCTACCAGCTCAGCAGCAGAACGTTACTTCCTGACATGGCTCCATGCAAAATCTTCCAGGTGCCTAGAATCTGCAAAGGGTGGAGGTTTTCTTTTAATACAGAGAGGATTGTCATAGATATCTGTTTCCTTAAAATACATTATTTGGGGTACTGCTATACATTCTCTAATGCACAATCTGGTGAGTAAGATACACAGATAAGGAGAGTGGGCATCTCTTTGGTGTTGGCTTTGTATGGAACATTCTTCTTAGCTTCTTCAGGGACACAGGTCAGCTATTTGGGCCCACCTGAAAAACAAGGGCTTCAGATGACTTCATCTGTTTCCCATAATACACACCAGTGGGCTGGAACAATAAAATGTTAACAAAGCATAGTTGTTGCTTTACGGAAGCAGTTCAACCTGTAATTAAAATTGTAAGCCCTGAAAAAAATATTGGAGTTCAACTCCATTCTTCCATGTGAGATCTTGGACAGGTCCCTTTGTGTTTTTGTGTTTTACTTCTGTCTGTAAATGTGATCATAAGAGCAGTGTCCGGTTCCATAGAAAAGTCTGCTGTTTTAAAAAATTAGCTCAGTACATGTATGCAATGTGCTCATACCCAGCACCGCTTTTACGTTTGCCACTGTGATACTTGCTGTCACCACACTCATGGCCAAGGCCATTATTACCTAGGTTCACAGCTCTTAGTGAATTCTGATTCGGGAATGTCTTCACTGGAGTAGGTTCTAAGCCACGCACAAGTAAAGAATTAAACACATAAGCTGTTCCTTTTACTGGAATGTAATCCTTACAACTTCTTTCCACTTAGAATTGTAGGTAAGAGTCCCTAAACTTCATGGTCCTAAAGCCTTACCTCTTGCTAGAGATGAAACCTCCTCCAAAATCTCCCTGACACATCCATCTATGTTCCTGTTCCTGAGGACAAAAGATAACAGCTACTTCCACACTGCAATTTCCTACCATATGCACTATTAAAATGGGCTGCCTCCTCTAGTTCATTTTTCAGCCTTGTTTTCCTTCTAATTTGTCACAAGCTCCATTTAACCAAATAACTCACAAGATAATTTTCTATTCTTTCTTGACAATTTCTCTCTTGACTTCCATTCTTCCTACAGATTCGGAGTTAATGGCTGTGAGTTAGAATAAACAAAAACTTCCCTCAGCTTCTCCTTTGCAGCCCACATGCTCTGCTCTATCTTTTTCTCCAGCAGGTGCAGCCTCGGGGTAAGTTGTTTTCTCTTTATGCGCCGATGCTTAGTCGAGTTCGCTAGCAGTTCACAGTAGCTCACAGCGCTTTTGGTCATACGGAGGTATTTTACACTTCAGCAGACACAGAGGGAATGTTTCTGGCAGAGAAATTTTGTAGCACTTCCACCAATCCAATCCCATCATGCAGTTGAGCTCTACCCATGATGCAGGCTCCTGTTCACTTCTCTGATTCAGGGAAGACACACAAGAATTCAAGGCAAATACCACCTCAATAGCAACCCTTTGAATCAGAGCAAACAGGAGCCAGAAACTGACCAGATTAGCAAACCACGGGGACTCCTTACCTCACAGCCTCACAAATCTGGGATTCAGCTATTCTGGCAAACCAAATCGTAAAGCAGGACATCTCACCACCTCCTTCTGCTCCCTCGGACTTTTTTCCAAGCAAAGCAAATTAGAAAGGTGGGATGGGGGGAGGTTAGTAAAGTGCCTTTACAGGTTACTATACAAATTATATTTTTTTCATTACATTCATTTATTTACAGACTTATTTCTGGATGTATATGTGTCCACTCATACTACAGCTGTCAAAAGCTTGCTAGAGTCCGCCTCCCCTTCCACCATGTGGGCCTGGTATAGAACTCAAGTTTTCAGGCAGCAAGTGCCCTCACCAATTAAGCCGTCTTTCCGGCCCTAGATGGCTTGTTGTGAAAGACATTAATAGATAAAGATGTAAACAGCAACATAAAAGACCTGATGGCTGTGGGCCAACCTGAGTTGTATATTAAGTAAGTACGTTTACTAACATTGCCTGTTTAATCCCTATTCCAGGTGGAGAGCTACATTTCAGAGAGAGGGAATAAGAACACATCCTCTGCTTGCCCTCCCAAGCTGTTTCTAAGACAGCTTCAAGCTTCCCTTTCTCCGGAAGTGATGACTGTCAGGGACACTTTGGGTTTCTGCTAAGGTTTTCTGCGCCCTCTAGTGGTCATTTTTTTCCGGATTTTTGAATCAAAGTAACACATATCTGGGGGACAACTTTTGCCTAAGGGGGAAAAGGGAAGCGTTGCAGCTTCTCGCTGCAGTACTGAGAGATTTCTGGAGAGCCATTAAGGACAAAAGAGATTCTGTTCCGGAAAGGCAGGTGTAGAGCTAGGTTTTGTTTCTCCTCTGTCTTCCCCGTGTTCCCCAGCAGGAGGCTACTTGAAGCTCTCTTCCTGTGATGGCTCTATTTTATGCTCCATTGCAAGAAGGAATTATTTCCATCAGAAGTTAGCAGAAAAGAATCTGGGTTTTCCCCCTTACATCTTGGCTATTGGTGAAGAGAATTAGAAATGAATTTCTATGGGAAAACAGAAACAGTCATATCAGTGAGATCTACATGGCATAGTTGTAGTGCTTGGGGTTTTTTTTCCTTCATGTGCTCTGGGGATCCATTGAGTCTTACAGTTGGGTTTCTAAAACCCAAGGTGATTTGAGAAACATCCTCAGAGGGAGCAGCTGCACTCCATGGTCAGAGGAGGATTTATTCTGGTGCAGCCGCCAGGCTCTGGGTGGTGCCTTTGCGTATTTTTGATTTCTAGTAATTATTGGAAGTGACATCAGCTCTTGTTAATTAACCCCTCTGACACAAACAGAAGGTGTGTGCTTCCTCCAGAGGCCTGGGTGGTGGAGTGGAGAAGATTCTGTGCCTCTGAGCTTCCACCCTCCCTTGGCAACACTTAAAAGATTGAAGTGATGATAAAGGCATATTCAGAGCTGGTCTTTCACGTTGATCTGAGCTGAGATCTTCATTGCTTCTAAGAGATGCAGGAACGGGGCAAAGCTGCATAGGCGGCAGGGTTGCTGCAGCAGCTGAAGGCACAAAACGTGTCCAGGGCAGGGAAAGATTGACCCTCAAATAAATAAATAAATAAATAAATAAATAAATAAATAAAACCCTTTTCTACAGTTCTTGCATTATAATTTAAAAGATTGCTTTCTCGACTGTTTATATTTGAGAATTGATCACATCATGGGGTGTGTGTGTGTGTGTGTGTGTGTGTGTGTGTGTGTGTGTGTGTATTGAAAGTAATAAGACAATGAATGTCCTCATACCTATTGCCTTTATGACATTATACCAAGATGTCCTAATTGTATGCATTTCCTTTGCTTGGTGAAACCACCTATCCAGTTCTTCATATCTTTTTTAACATCTTTCTCTTTGGGGGCTGCTGCCTCTGGTTCTATTTTGCATTTCTCTGATTTTGAATAAGCATAAGCAGCTTTTCTTTTTTTCTTATTTATGTTTTTTGATTTTATTTTCTTGATGATTTTTACCTATGCTTTCTTCTGGACTCCTTGGTTTCTTACATAGTTGTAAGAAAACATTACATTTTCTGCATCTATATGGCCATCTTGAAATCTTTTTATTCTCTTCGTGGTGCATTTTGATAAATATAATTCTTAATATTTTTATGCAGCTGAATTTGTCCATATTTATTTATTGTAGCTTGTTAGAAAAGTACCCTTACAGACTTCTTACAGATAGTCTCTTCCATCATCTAAATGTCGCTTTGCTGTCATGTACACAGCCATGAAAACTAGCTAGTCACCATTGCCCTCTCCAGCCCTGCAGCCACACTTCAGAAGACAGAGCTGTGAGAAGTACCTGTTTAGCCACTGACGCAGTTACAAGGAGCCATGTGGCTAATTCTTGTCCACAGAACATAAATGTCAGTGATACTGAATTTACACAAGAAGTATGTGTTTGCATTTCACTCCCTTGTCCATAAATACGCAAACACTCTGAGATCATAAGATCTTGTAGAATCACAGTTAGAAATCACTCAGATGTCTGAGTCACTGCATGTAAGTGAATAGTCATCTGTCCATTAATGGCATGTTTCTAACTCCCAAAATCTGTGTATTAACTCCCAATAGCATTTGGAGGAGAGTCTTATAGGAGATCATTAGGTCATAAGGTCTTATCTATGTCCTTATAATAGAAACTTCAACCAGGTAGGGTGCCTCATTCCTGCAATCCCAGCAGTTGGGAGGCTGAGGCAACAGAAGTATCATGAGTTCCAGGCCAGCCTGGGCTACATAGTGAGTTCCAGGTCAATCTAGATTATTTAGTGAGTTCTAGGCCAAACAGGCATATAGAGTGAGACCTGGATAGATAGATAGATAGATAGATAGATAGATAGATAGATAGATAGATAGATAGATATAGATGATAGATAGATATTTGAAAAAGAAACTAAGGAACACCCAGCAAGAAGATAAGCATTTATCACCAGGAAGCAAAGTCTTGTAGAATTTGACCATGTTGACTCCATGGTTTAGACTTTGAGCTTCCAGAATGGAGAGAAACATAAATCTGGAATTCATAAGTTTCCAGTGTGTAGTCATTTGTTATATCACCTATTATAAGACACAATCAGCCAGGACTTCCTGGATCAGCAACCAGCTAAACAAGAAAAGGACTCTTCTGTTGCATTAGCCACTAAATTGGGGGGTGGGGTGGGTGTTTTGTTTCTTTAGCTGTAAAAATATGGAAATTGCTATATTGAAGTGGGAAGCTAACTTAGAAAATTCTTAAAATGCATGACATTGCCAGCATGGATGGGACTGGACAAAGAAAAAGAGAAATACAGAAATGTCAGATCTATTGTGCAATAGCATAAAATGTTGCTTCCTGTAATTCTGAAAGCAGACCACATGTCGTGAAGAAAGGGACTCTGCAGGAAGTCAGCCATGAGAGCTGTATTATCCTGCATTGGCTTCTACTTACTGCTTATACCAAAGTATAAAAAGCTATTTCTAAGCATGAAGAGGTGGTCTTGAGAGCTGAAGTGGAAAGCAAAGGAGAAATACCAGAATTCAGAGATTAAAAAATTATCAAAACTATTTTTATCCTCTAAACCAACATCACAATGTTAGAGAGAAAAAAATACTTAGTGCAACAAAGATATCTCAGGAGTCATCAGTTACCCAGAAGGATGAGGCTCTGTGGCTAAGATCAAATCAAGGTTATTTCTTCCCAGCTGAGGACTATTATGTGAGATGCCCTCAGGGGACCGGTGTCATAATGAAACAGGTCCTGGTAGGATGTAGAAAGCAGAAAGCAAAGATATGAATTGAAGGAGAATTATGGTGCAAGAAGAATTCTGTTGTTCACCCATGGAATTTATTAGAAACAAGTAGATGAGAAATCTACTAAGTTACTGCAGGAATTGCTTTGTTACATGTTAAAAAGCCTTGGAGGATCAAATCATTCCATACCTCCAAACCGGCCCTGACCAGAAGGTAACTAAAAACTGCAGCCCCTCCAGGAGGGGACAATTCCCAGAGCTTATTTCTGATGGAATCTTGGGATGTGGTTGTGCAAGTGTGGCCCAAAGCAGCGAAGTCGTTGGAGATCTCCATTGCTGTACTCACTGACTCGAAAATCCTAGGAAGAGGGCCTAGCCATCTGTTGACATGAGCTCTTAGACACTTGGTATGGAAGTCATTGCTTTAGATGAGGAAGAGTTAGGAAGAGCCTCCTGCAAAGTGGAAAACTGAAAATAAAGCAGGAGTGGTGCTCTGAATCACACCAAACACTTTCCAGCACAGGCAGAGAAGAAGGGAGCAGGTCTTCAGAGGCAGACTGAAGATTCCTGTGACTGTTGTACCCTGTGGTTTCCTCTCTTTCAAAGCAGGGATTATATTGTGTTTATCCTAAATTTATTAGCCTTTAGGTGTTAGAAATGAGAACACAAGCGAGATATATCTTATCCTTTTATGCACAGCCAATCTTTTGACATCATGACATGTCACTGTCATCGATTAATCTCACAAAGGAAAATCATTTAATTGAGTTACAAAAAAAAAAAAAAAGCTGCAAAAGTATTGGCCTATATTCATAGCTATCCAGCTATCACTTGGTGGACATCCAAGTTTAGGTTTTAAACAGCAAATAATGAATATTTACAACTCAAATCAAGTTTCCAAATACATAGAGCTCTGCCTCCAGATTTCCCCATAACATTCCAATGTTTCATTTTGTATATTCTTGAACGAAGATGAGTTGTAACCCATACAGGTTTGCAGCAGAGATGGACCATCCCTACCTAGTCATGTTCTTCAGGCATCTCTTGGCTGCTCTCACCTTCTATACACATTGTTTTATTTCTGCTGTGCAAGTGTACACACCATCTCTTCAATTTATATCCAGGATAGAGTAATTGTCAGGTATTCTGAAAACTGCAAAAATAAAAGTCCCAGGAAGAAATTAAGCATGACTTACATAAAAGGAAAAACACATGGATCATAATGCTAGATACTGTCAAGGGTGTTGTTATCTTCCTTAATTAATTAATTAAATGCAATCTCAGCTAAAAACATTAGCAAAACTTTTAGAGAATTTGACAAGTTCATTCAAATATTTATATGGAGAGATAAGGGGAACTCAAAGTTTTAAGCAACAAATTGAGAAGACGTTAAGTAATTTCAGGACTTTCTACAAAGCTGCATAATGTGTCAACATGATCCTTAGCCAAATATGACAATTATGCCAAAAATAGAATAGAATAGATAGTTGATAAGTAGAGCTGGAAGGATGATTACTTATTCACAAAGATGACTAGGTAATTAAGTGAGGACCAGATAGTGTGTTCATTAGTTATTGTTTTCACAATTTGATATCTGTGTACTAAATAAGGAACCTTGACCCTTACTTTGCACCATATATAAAACTTTAGAAGAAATGGATCATTAGATGTAAGAGCCTATGGTGATATTTTATTTGTACTGAAATGTTATTTTATTTATATGTTAATAAATAAAGTTGCCTGGGGGTCAGAGCTAATAGAAAGGCATAGCAGAAGCTGGGCAGTGGTGGTGCACGCCTTCAATTCCAGCACTTGAAAGACAGAGCTAGGCAGATCTCTGTGTGTTCAAGGATACAGCCAGCATGGAGACACATGCTTTTCAACTTAATACCAACCATAGAAGACCTGGAGGTCTGTATAGACAGGCAGTGATGAGGAGGTCATGTGGTTGGGTTTGCAACCAATGAGAAGGCAGAACAGAAAAGTCAATAAAAAGACAGACACAGGAAGTAGGAGAAGGACAGCAGTGGCAATGAAGGGTAACGTTTTTAGTTCTTAGCTATTGCTCTGACCTCTTGAACTCTCAACTCTGTATTTGGCTCAGTGTTTCTATATTAATAAGACAGTTACATCTACAAGAGCCAATTAAGCTTAATTAAGCATAAGGGCTAAATCTAGACATTCTAGAAGAAAACACAGGAAGAAAATATTTGTAACCACTGATTTCTTCAGGGCACAAGAAACACAAACTACACCTGCCAATTAAACTGCATCAAAATTAAAACAGTTTTCTTTCCCAAGGAATATATCATCAGTAATAAAATACAGAAAAACCATTTTTACCACAACTAGGTAAGTTTTGAAAAGTAAGATGCACAATTAACTGACACACAGTATGGACATGAACAGTATTGCTCCATGTCATCCATGGTTGCTTATGCTTACTTAGATAAATACAAACAGTGGGCACTCAACATCTTTCTTATCTCAGGGACTGTCTGTTTTACATTTGTCATTTTTCCTAAAGTACAGACTTTGGAATTTTGTACTTTAGATGTCTGTGTGTGGTGAGCATTTTGTCTTACCTTGTGAAATAAACTTTCTTTATATAGATAGAATTCTAGGTAAACAAATAGATTCTTTCATCCTTTGAAGAGATTATCGCACCATTTTATGACACAGTTTTAAGTTTGAAAATCTGCATTTAGCAATGAATACACTCACCCATAAGAGCCTAATCATTTTTCCTTGGCTGGCTTTATATCTGTCTTTAATGGTATGAAGTTGTGGCTGATGTATTCAGTTGTCCATTTATTTTGAATTATTATACACCCATTTATTTAGTTTTGAATAAGGAACTCAGGGAGCTTTCAATAAGTCTGAAGCATTATCAGACATTTATCTCTTCAAATACTGTGTGCCCTGTATTAGTGGTTTATCTTGCAGCTGTGTTGAAGTATCTGAAATAGTTAAGTAAGGAAAGGTCCATTCTGGCCTATAGTTCAGTGGGATGTGTCCATCATGACAACAAAGACATGCAACAGAAGTGGAAAGCCAACTGCTCAGCCCACATCCTGAGTAAGAAAGCAGAGAAAGAATGTGAGGCCAGACTATGAAACTTCAAGGCCCACCCCAGTGTCCCACTTCCATTTCCTAATGGTCCCATTACTGCCCCAACCAACATTAACAGCTGGAGGCCAAGTATTTGAAAACAAGAACCTACAGGTGACATCTTACATCCAAACCACACCTCTTCACAGTGACTGTGTTTATTGTCAATTTTGCAAACTGGGAATCACCTGTGAAATGAGCGTCTCAGTATGTATGCTAGTTGATAGTTACCTTGATTAAAATAATTGATGTGGGAAGACTTGCCCACTGTGAGCAGCACCATTCCCTAGGCAGTGGATTGTGAACTGTTAGGAAAGTGCAAACAGTTGAGTACAAGTATGCATACACTCATTGTTCTCTATTCTTGATTGTTGATGGGATATAACTGCTTCCTTCAAGGTCCTGCTGCTGTAACATCCCTGCCATGATGGACTGTAATCTGGAACTGTCAGCCAAAATAAACTCTTTCTCCCTTAAGTTGCTCTGTCAAGCTATCTCATTACAATATAAAAGGAACTGCTGCCACCCCTAACCTCATTTTCTCTTGCATCACCAAAATCTGATAATGTGTGTGGTGGATTCTCTCATTTTCTAGTCTATACATATTCTTGCTTATTTTCTTTTTTAATAGTAAGAGCATTTCAGATAGTTTTTTTGGTTGTTGTTTTGGGGTTTTTTTGTTTGTTTGTTTGGTTGGTTGGTTGGTTTTTTTCAAGGCATGGTTTCTCTGTGTAGCTTTGCACCTTTCTTGGAACTCACTTGGTAGCCCAGGCTGGCCTTGAACTCACAGAGATCCGCCTGGCTCTGCCTCCCGAGTGCTGGGATTAAAGGTGTGCACCACCACTACCCGGCCCATTTCAGACAGTTTTTACTGATCTTCCTGCCAGCTCATTAATTCTTTGTTTTCTGTTATTAAATCTGATCTACTCAATTTTATTTCTATTTGCTATATTTATTGTTTCTATGTCTGTTTTTTTTTTCAAATTACTTAATCATTTTAAAGAGTTATTGTATTTGCTCATTTCTTCAAGTTTATCTTTCATTCTTTCTAATACAATAATTATCCTGTCTTACAATCCTTTTTTCCTATTTCTGAACTACTCTAGGGGCTGGCTCTAATAGTCTTTCAATTCCTCCTTTGTTTTCCCTCACTTTGCTTCTCCATTCATATTCTTTGTGTCTTGTTTTGTTTGGGTTTGTCTTGTTTGGGACAGGGACATGTGAGGCAGCCCAGGCTGGCCTAGAACTTGCTACTTTCTACGGAGATAGCCAGGCGATTCTCAAACTCAAAGTCATCCTCTTCCTCTGCCTCCCAAATGCTGAAATTATAAGTGTGCTCCACTATGCATAATTTAGCATGGCTTTGAATTTCTGATCCTCCTGCCTGCTGCCATGTACCAGCACCCACTGTGTATGCAGTGTTGAAATTCAAAACCAGAATTTCATGTACATATGAAGCAAGAACTCTATCTCCAACTCCCATGTTTTCCTTTTTTAATGTTAACTTCTAGTTATACTTGGAAAAATTACCTGTAAAAATTCTTTGAGGCTTAGGTTAAGTTGTGTTCCCTTAAAGAGGCTTTGCAGAGGCTTCTCTAGTTACCTTGTGGTACAATTCATCTGAAAATCACATGAAGTAACAACACATTCACATGTAAGCTTCATGTTATGATTTCTCAGGAGCAGATTCATTTTCCCTCTATCTAGTGTCAATGGAGTCTCTTAAATTTCCCTCCAATGGATATCTTCCCATCTAAAGTCAATGGAGGCTTTTTTATACCAAACCTTTTCTTCTTGAAGCTTTAGGGAGACTAGAATACAGCCAATTCATATGCAAGTTTCCTTCCAGAATTCTCACCTTTGTGGACTGTGTACAGCACCGGCCAGGCAGACATCATTCTAGCCACTTGGGGTAAGTGTGTGCCCCATTATCCTTACACCTGGGAAAGCAGCACTGACAAATGTCATCCTAGATAAATCAGGATGCATCATCACCCTACACATAACAATGGATGGGAAACTTGAGCTAAAAGAATGTGTAGTCTGGCTGGGCGGCAGTGGCACATGCCTTTAATCCCAGCACTTGGGAGGCAGAGCCAGATGGATCTCTGTGAGTTCTAGGCCAGCCTGGTTTACAGAGAAAGATCCAGGAAAGGCACCAAAACTACACGGAGAAACCCTGTCTCAAAAAAAAAAAAAAAGAATGTGTATTAATTATAACTGCATGGCCATTAGCTCAGGCCTACCACTGACTAGCTCTTATACTTAGACTCAGCCCATTTCTGTTAATCTATATGTTGCCACATGTTCCATGGCTTTACCTGTGTGCCATTACACGTTGCTCCCTGGATGGCAGGCTGGCATCTCCTGACTCAGCCTTTCTCTTCCTAGAATTCTCCTTGTCTGCTTATCTTGTCGATACTTCCTGCTTGGCTACTGCCAATCAGTGTTTTATTAAACCAGTGTACAAAAGCATTATTCTACAACAAGAATGCCTAATTTTTTGGTTAATGGAATTTTGTTGATCCTGCTGAGGAAAAAAAAAAAAATCACTGTTTCTGCTACCTGCTGACTTTTAAGTTTCCACCATTGTTTATCGCTTTGTGGATTATTTTATTTCTTACCAACTCAGTGAGCATTTTTATCCATGTTTATAAACAAAGTTTTACTTAGCTACTCTAATTTTCCAAATGGAAAGGTATGCAGTAGATTTAATCTAAGACCTTACCAGAAACGGAGATACCTCCCTTTACCTTCAAAGACAATAAGTGACCTGTTTAAGTGCAAATATTCCAGATCCAGGAAGTGGTAAAGTAAAAACTGGGATTAAATGCAAGTATTCCAAAATCTACAGAGACCCATCTTTGTTATGGTTTTTGTGTGGTAGCTCCCAAGATTTTGCAATATGCCAGGAGCATGAATAAATGTGACTGCACGTTAGAGATATTGATATCACACTGTAAGAACAAAAGTTAACCCATAAGCCCCACTGATTGGATTTGATAGGAAATGCAATGAATTATGGGTTTTTAAGCCCTTGCAAAATTAGACTTGTGGCCACTTGCTAGGAACCCAGGGGTGGACCTGGCCAATGTCCATTTTTTCTGGCCAGTATTTAATTAAAGTTTGCTTCAAGTAATTTGGCTCAGAATTATGGAACTGGTCTTTCCTCCAAGAATCTCAGGATTAACAACATGAGGGCAGGAGTCACAGAGAGATGGAACAGTGGTAATCCAAGTTCTGCATTCTAAGTACCCCTAAATGCAACCAAAATGAGAAAAAGAAGTGTGCTGTGTGAACTCTGAACTACATTGTTGCCGAAAAAGCAGGACCTTGGCACAGTTTTCACAAACCATTAAAATATAAATAAGAACTTTCGAGCTGGCCCTCTTTTAATTCTTTAATATGAATTGTCTTAGTGTGCCCTGAAATTTAAAAAGGAAAAAATAACCCAGCACTGCTATGTACAATTTTCATTGTACCATGTGAATCAAAAACGCTTTGAAAGGAGGAAGTATACTGACTGGTTTTGTGTATCAACTTGACACAAGCTAGAGTCATCAGAGAGGAAGGAGCCTCACTTGAGGAAATGCCTCAATGAACTCCAGCTGTAAGGCATTTTATCAATTAGTGATCAATGTGAGAGGACCCAGCCCATGGTGAGTGGTGCTATCCCTAGGCTGGTAGTCCTGGGCTCTATAGGAAAGAAGGCTGAACAAGCCATGAGGAGCAAGCCAGTAAGCAGCATCCCTCCACAGCCTCTTCATCAGCTCCTGCCTCCAGAATCCTGTTCTGTTTGAGTTCCTGTCCTGACTTCTTTCAGTGGTGAGTAGCAATGTGGAAGTGTAAGCCAAATAAACCCTTTCTTCCCCAACTTGCTTTATGCTCATGGTGTTTCATCACTGCAATAGAAACCCTAAGACAGGAGGGGGTTCCTTACTTGAATATTGCTTGTGGTTCATAAGTAGATTTTTTTGAAGGATTCAAAATTTGACCATATTGCTTCTAATAACACATGTGTAATTTCAAATACTACCTTATTGTTCATCTCCTGCCTAAGATTAACATTTAAATGGGACAGTTAGTCATATACAGTCAGCAGTCTAGAGTGTTTCTATGTGCATCTTAGCTATTTAGGGGTTTAGATAAAGCAGGATAATTCTGCAATATGCCCTTTGGGAGAGCTCCTAGGAATACAACTAGAATCACGATGAAGCACCATGGTAGAAGGAGTGGGATAAACAGTTCATTGACTTTTGATACTCAAATGTTGTGCAGCCAACACTCAGCCTAAAAGGCAGGTATGAATAATGCAGTGTGTGAAAGGATGCCTTGTTTGGAAAGTAGACCTGTGTCTTATTGTGGATCACATCTCCAGGGTGTACCACAGTTCTTTGTGAATAGTAGGAATTCTAAAGCTACTGATATTCATTGACCTGACTAGAAGGTAAAGTGGATGTTGTTATTCTAAGCATGCAGGTCATAAATCCCTCTGTTCTATAAGCTCTATGATGGAAAAAGCCACAGTACAAACCAAAGATTGCCTGCTTCCATGTTTGTGTTATTAAATGTTCAAAGGTTCCATGATTACTCAAAGAATTATTTTAAAATATAAATATTGTGTGAATAACCATGTTCAGGTGTGTTTAGGTGATAGGCATGACTCTAAATTATGAAAAATGAATTGTAGGTTGTTATATATGGTATATATTATGCTAATCATAGAGGTAAAGATAAGAAGGCAGAGTGATTCTAAAAACTGTCAGTGGATAAGGGCATTTTCAAAAGAATTCCATTCCTCTAAAACCCTGAAATGCAAACAAAATAATACAAAATAGAGTGGTATCTCCAAATGAAGTCTGAAAATGACATTACCATCATCAACCACCAGCTTCTAAGATGCTCTTCCAAATGTCAACCAGAATAAATGGGCAAGAGTTGTGCAGAAGCTTCAGTTCCCCAGTAGAGAGACATGCACCATCGACGACAGCAGAGGGCGTTTGCAGGACCCCTGGTCTCCTCTGCCCAGGAACCCAGACTTACAGGGCTCAGAGAGTGCTAATATTTTTGATGGTAGTGGTATCTTATGTCTCTTTCACTACTTGTTCTAATTGTTTTTATCATTTTATTTTTCTTTCCATTGTTTTCATTTTGGATTTTCTAATTCATACCAGAGACCTTCAGTTGCCCTTTTATTCTTGACCCTGCTTATCCTCAAGAGGATAATGAGAACCTGGAGTTGAAGTATTATATGCATGGATCCCACTTCAGGGGTGCCCACTGAGATTTCCTGATTCTTGTGTCCTCAAATATAAAAAAATGGACCAGGAACACATGGATAATAATAGAAATAAAGACCATTTGTAAAGCAAGTGAAGGACATTGCTAAGAATAGAAGCAGTCTAGGGAGCTGAAACAGGTCTAGAGCTCACAAGCTCCTGGCTCAGTTTCTTGATCTTTTATAGGTCCTTAATATAATGCATGCCTTCTCCCACATTTGTATACTGGGTGCTTTTTTGGTGCCCTAATAGGTAGGGATTTCCAGTCTTTCTGCCAATTGTTCTTTTTCATGTGTTAATCTTGGTACCTTTCTTTCAGCTCCTTACTTTTCTACCATAGACCATATATGGGTCATCTTTGTGGAGTGAGTAACTGGGTCCTTCCACAACTGTGAGCATCTAGAGATCTCTTCTTGTATGCATTGTAGTGTTATGGTTCTACACAGGAGGTCTGCAGATGCAGATGGAGCCCAAGTCATCTTTAGTGCTGAATGAGATGTGTCTGTTATTGCTGTATCTTCCATTTTTGCTAGATAAAAGTTTACCAATATTCCCAGGTGATGGCGGCACACACCTTTAATGCCAGCACTCAGACGGCAGAGGCAGGTGCAAATCAATGAGTTCAAGGTCAGCCTGGTCTACAAGGTGAATTCCAGGACAGCCAGGACTGTTACACAGAGAAACCCTGTCTCGAAAAATGAATAAAAAAATTTTACCAATATTAAGTAAGGAAATATGAGCATGAGCTTCCTCTTGTAGTTGAAGTTTTTCTGCCTTTATATCTTGCTTCCTCTGTATCTGGCTGACTACTCCTGACTCAGCCTTCCTCTTCCCAGAATTCTCTTCTCTGATTGTCCAGACTATACTTCCTGCCTAGCTACTGACCAATCAGCACTTTTTTATTAACCAATCAGAACAACACATTCACAGCACACAAAGCAATATCCACAGCATCCTGCAGTACCGGCTACTGACCAATCAGCACTTTTTTATTAACCAATCAGAACAACACATTCACAGCACACAAAGCAATATCCACAGCATCCTGCAGTACCAGGATGAGGGAAAGCCACATGCCTTTGGAGATATAGTCCCCAATAGGTTGCTCTTGGTGGTTAGCTTCAAAATCATGTACATAGGAGCAGCAAGAATTTGATGCAGTGAGCTAAAACAACAATAAACAAAATATATACATAAAGTTGAGAAGGAAATATGTTGGAAGCAGGTCCTGGAGTAGTTGGATATGATTAAAACACTTTATACTTCTCTATGAAATTCTCAAAGAATAAAGATAGATGCTCAAAATTTTATAGAGCTGAAGCTATCAGGAGTATTTTAAGCAGAGGAAAGTGTTGGGAGAGAAGGAATGGAAGTAGGTTCACTTGACCTGGGACCAAGGGCCATGTCTGCAGGCAAATGCCACTTGAAGCTCCTTAGAAATTGACCACTGAGGAGCCAGCACTAGTAGAGGTCACATGACAGTATGGATGCTCTGGTTGAATGAGAAGAACAAAGCTCATTAGCACACCAACAAGTCCCTTAGCTGAGGCAGCAGGAAACTGAGCCTCCAGAGGAAAGACCAAGCCCTAGGTCTACATTGGAAAGAACAAAATAAAACCCAGATCTATGTCTGGACAAAAATCACAGGAAAAACAATTGGGTAATTCAGTCCTGCTGTGTTTTGAAAGCAATAATTTTTTTAAATATTAAAAATCTCAACACAACTTCAAGGTGACCAGAAAGTAATAGATCTCTTTACTTAAGACCAAAGAAATAGGTTTGGGACAGTCACAATCCTACTTTCCCCACCCATATTACACACACACACACACACACACACACACACACATTATAGAATTTGTGGATCTTTACTCTCTTAACAGAAAGTTTTCAGAGAAAAAGAAGAGAATGAAAATGTAGCAGAATGTATGCTGGAAGAAATGGTGGCTGAGGGCTTCCTGAATTTTTAAAAGTAAAAATCATAGTGGAAAGCATAAAGAAGTAAAAGGATTTTACTGTTGCTTTGCTTTTTTGAGACAGAATCCCATGAAGCTGAGGCTGGCCTGGAATTAATTCATATACTATATTTAAGAAACTAACTAATATACGGACACAAATAAGAAGGAAGTATTATCAAAATTGATGGCAAAGCAGAGTTAGAGTGCACCACACTAAAACTGTAACATCTTACAAATTAAGGAACACGGATTGTATATTAGTGTTTGGTTGCTGTTCTAGGCTGCCTGATAGAATCACCTGAGAAGATGATGATTTATTTGGGCTCTTAGTCTTAGAGATTTCTGCCCATGACTACTTGGTTCTGTGTAGTTAGAGTTTTCCTGCCTGGCCCAGTCAGGACAAATCTTTCTACCTGCCAGTCCCACAGTCGCTCAGACCCAACCAAGAAAGCACACAGAAACTTACATTGTTTACAAACTGTTTGGCTGTGGCAGGCTTCTTGTTATCTACTTTTTCTATTTTTCTTTAAAGCAGGTTGATTATAAATGAGATCTCTTTCTAAAGAAGAAAGGGGGATATGATATAGATATAATAGGATGAAAGTGTAGATTAGGGAACTTACTTCTAAAGAGCAACAACTTGTTTAAAATGTTTTACATTGGTTTAGATTTTAGTCTATTGATACAAACTTAGTTAATTTTGTTATATTGTGTGTATATTTCTACTCTTGTTTAAGGTATTATGTTTATATAGCTCATTTAAAATTGTAATGGATAATTAAAAATAGATTAATAATTAGTCATCTATGATAATCATACTCGTAGCCATGTTAGTTGAGTCTTCTAGGTATACACAGAGATATTTCAGATAGATAGGATATCTTCTTTAATATTGTAACTGTAATTCTTGCTAGATAATTATTTTGTTATATGTAATTGTACTATGTAAAAGTTAAAACCTTCCTTAAAAAAAAAAAAAAGAAAAGGGGAAGTGCTGTGGATATCGCTCTGTGTAAATAAAGTTCTGATTGGCCAGTGGCCAGGCAGGAAGTATAGGCGGGACAAGAGAGAAGAGAATTCTGGGACGTAGAAGGAGAGAGACACCGCCAGCCGCCGCCATGAGAAGCAACATGTAAAGACACTGGTAAGCCACAAGCCATGTGGCAAAGTATAGACTAACAGAAATGGGTTAATTTAAGATAGAAAAAGTAGATAACAAGAAGCCTGCCACAGCCAAACAGTTTGTAAACAATGTAAGTTTCTGTGTGCTTTCTTAGTTGGGTCTGAGCGACTGTGGGACTGGCAGGTAGAAAGATTTGTCCTGACTGGGCCAGGCAGGAAAACTCTAACTACAGTTCTGTTGCTCCTTGACTGGGTTGGCAGAAGTAACACACTGGTGGAAGTGCATGGGAGGGAGACACTGCTCATTTCTGGGAAGCAAAAGACTGAAAGAAAGAGAAAGAAGGTAGGGTCCCAGTACCCACTTCAAGAGCATAACCACAACTCTGATCCTTCTATGAGGCTTGACTTACTAAAGAGTCTACCACCTGCTGAGCATTTAACACATGGGCCTTTGGGAGATATCCCATATATAAGATGTAGCAGACTTCCTGACTGAATTTAATATAAACCTCTTGTGGTTGATATTTAGTCGAATCCATTAAACAATAAAAAATTCATAGTTATACAAGACCACTACATATGGCCAATATATTTGAGGGAAAATATGCAAAGTAGACGCCTACCTGAAAGTAACAAATCTTAGAAGAACAGATAAGTGCTTTAAGATAAAAATAAAAACTCACTTCTGGAAAATATAGGAAATAGACAAAATTGGTTAAAAAAAAAAAAAGTCCACTCAATTAACATAAAGAAACACCTCTACATTCTATACATGGAACACCACAATATCTGAAATTAAGAACTCAATGGATGTGTTCAGCTGCAAATATTATATAAGACTGGATGAGAAATGGAAGACAGATGAATATAAAACACTCAGATGCAACAATTTAAGCACAGGAAGGAAAATAGACTTTTAAAAATGTATCGAGGCATATTATGATGTGTTTTGCTTCCAGGATCTCAGTGTTGGAATGACCTCTCACCTTCTAAACATTTTTATGTTTCTAGCTTCACACCACTCAGGTTCGTTGCATAGCAGAAAAAAAAAAAATGGAAGTGGAAGTGAGTGCTTAGACTGAAATGCTTCATGGCCTTGTAATCAATTGATGCCTTGTTCCACTCCTTCTCAGAGCCAAGCGGAGGAAAATGAAAATGGCCTTTACTGGTGGTGGAAGTTGCAAAAAGAAACAAACTAAAGAAACCACTAAGGTGAATCTGAAGACACGTGCGGCGGATAGAGCGTCATCTCCCTCCCCAGGGCCAGAAACTTGGTTATTCAACCCAGAGGAATAAGAACTTGGCCCATAAGGGAAGGAAATGTCAGATTTTCCGTCACCACTTAATCTCATTGAGAAAATCCTTGGAGACAATTTCCCAGTCTCTTTGCATGTTTTCCTTGTGATTTCCCCAAAAGAAATAGTAGCTAAATATGGGTGGGAGGAAACTATGTAAAGAGCAGAATCAAACATATTTGATCTGATGTTTTCTTTATAGAAAAACCATATCTAATAGAAGCAGGAAAATGTTAGTCTTTTTAAAAATTGTTGTGGGATATTTGTTCACTGTGTGAAGATACATTGCTGTGATTGGTTTAATAAAGAGCTGGACAGCCAGTAGCAGGCAGGAAGTCTAGGTGGGACTTCTGGACAGAGAGAAAGGAAGTAGAAGATGAATCTAGGGGCAAGTCAGATGCCAACAAGCCATGGAGGGAGTCAAACATACAGAATGAAAGAAAAATAAAAAGTCACAAAGCAAAATATAGATTAATATAAGTGGGCTAAGTTATAAGAGCTAGTGGGACAAGCCTAAGCCTAAGCCCACACTGAGCTTTCATAATTAATGTATCATTTTTTGTGACCTGGCAGCCAACAACAAAACTTGCTATATATGGCACCCAATGCCGGGCACATACACATAACCCACTACTTGCAGCATACAGAGCTAAAAGGCTCTGCTGTGCAGCAGAGCACTTGAGCAGCCAGCCCACTAGACACAGGGATCGCCCAATGACAGAGAAATGGATGAGAGATCTACATGAACAACCTGGACGACAGTGGGAGTAACGAAGGGAAAGTTTTGAGGGAAAGAGAGCTTAGGGGAGCAGGACATCCCAGCTGGATCAAGAACAGAAAGGGAGAACAAGGAATAACAGACTATGATAAATGAAGACCACATGAGAACAGGAAGAAGCAAAGTGCTAGAGAGGTCCCCAGAAATCCACAATGATACATCCACTGTAGACTACTGGCCATGGTCGAGAGAAAGCCTGATCTGACCTAGTCTGGTGATCAGATGGCCAAACACCCTAACTGTTATGCTGGAACTCTCATCCAATAACTGATGGAAGTGGATGCAGAGATCCTTGGCCAGGCCCCAAGTGGAGCTCCAGGTGTCCAATTGTCGAGAAAGAGGAGGGACTGTAAGAGTGTGAATTGTTGAGACCAAGACTGGAAAAGCACAGGGACAAATAGCCAAACTAATGGAAACACATGAATTATGAACCAAAAGCTGTGGAGCCCCCAACTGGATCAGGCCCTCTAGATAAGTGAGACAATTGAATAGCTTGAACTATTTGGGAGGCACCCAGGCAGTGGGACCCAGACTTGTCCTTGGTGCATGAGCTGGCTGTTTGGAACCTTGGGCTTATGCAGGGACACTCTGCTCAGCCTGGAAGCAGGGGACTGGAGCTGCATGTACTGAATCCACCAGGTTGAGCTGAATCCCCAGGGGAGCCTTGGCCCTGGAGGAGATGGGAATGGAGGAGAGGGGCTGGGAGGAAGGGGGGGGGACTGGACGGGACGGGAGGGGGGAGGACAGGGGAACCCATGGCTGATATGTAAAATTAAAACACAAATATAATTTTAAAACTAGTTAAAACTAGACCCAAAAAAATAATAATAATAAATTAGTCTTTAAAGAAAGAATAAAGTAATATAAATAAAATAATAAAATATATATAAATAAATAAGGAAAGAAAGAAAGCTCAGATTTGATTGAGGGAGACCTCCGAAAATCTTGGCTACAGACATGAAGGAAAAAGCCAATAAAGACTACAGGACAAGTGATGTATATGCTGGTCCCTTGGCATGGGAACATCTCTAAGACTGGATGAGACACAATAAATCTTCTTGGCTACAGAGTCCTCAGGACTTATTATTACATGCCTTCTTTTCCTAGAAGCTTTGTTATGCAGTCCAAGCAAACATAAGGTTGACAGATGTCTTATGTGTTCAAACATAAAAAAAAAAAAAAAAAAAAAAAGTCGGGCTGGAGAGATGGCTCAGAGGTTAAGAGCACTGACTGCTCTTCCAGAGGTCCTGAGTTCAATTCCCAGCAACCACATGGTGGCTCACAACCATCTGTAATGAGATCTGGTGCCCTCTTCTGGCCTGCAGGGATACATGCAAACAGAACACTGTATACAAAATAAATAAATCTTAAAAAAAAAAAAAAAAAACTTTGGCTGGCTTGTGTACAATGCACACCTCATATTTGTGTTAATGCAGATAAGAATGTTACCTATCAAAGTTTGTGTGTTTTCAGAGCAAGGGCACCAGACCCCAATGAAAATAGGAGGCCCAGGTGACCCAGCCTTTCAGAATGCCTCTGTTGTAGTTTCTTCAGAGTTCTACATTCAGAACAACTTCAAGGCTGCCAGCTGAGATGGTCCAGCCTCACAGACCATTCTAGCCAGGGCTCCAGATAAGCCCTGAACTCTCCCATTACATGGAGACTGGACAGCAAATGATATAGCTAGTTTTCTTAGGACTTGACCTTTACGTCAATATTCTCAGGGCCTCCTGGGGAGGTCATTGCCCCCAGACAATAGGAAGCAGTCTAGAGAACACAACACATTTCCAAGAGGTGGGGTGGGTGGCTTTTGGTCATTTGGTGAGTTATGGATGTTTGCCATCATTTAGTAGATACATAGGAATATAGGATAAAAGACAACTATTCATCTCAAGTGTTTTACATTGGTATGGATTTTTGTATATTGATACAAATTTAAGGTTATTTTTGTTTTGCTGTATGTTTCTATTCTTGTTTAATGTATTGTACCTATGCAGCTCATTTAAAAATGTAATATAAAGTTTTAGTCTTTGAAAGCTATTATTACAAACCATTTAAGATAATTAAGAAATGCAGAATAGTAGTTAGTCATCTATAACAATCAAATTTGCAGTCATGTTAGGTATGTTTTCAATGTTTAACAGATATATTTTAGATATATAAATGACCTTCAAATGCTTCAGAGACTTACATAACATGGCATTTAAGATGTTTAATAACCTAAGACTTTTCATGACAGTGAGACACATCTATTCCTGGTAGCAGCAATCTACTTCATAAAAGGATGATGGGCATCAAGGAACCTCCATATGGAGTTTGCTTTCATTGTGTCAAAGCTAGCCATTTGTGCAAGAAATTTCCCCTGCCTCAACTACTGACAGTATACTGTACAAACTGGACAATCAGCATACAAAGGAAAAAGACTGCTGAACTTTGCCAAAACAAGACTGAAAAGAAAAAGCTTCACAGAAAAGTCTTTCAGATATTCTAGGCCTGTAGACCAAAGATGGATGCCCCAACATTGCAGAGGAAACTTGAGTGACTGTTCAGGCAACCAGCTGTATCTGTCATTTCTATAGTTTCAGAAATTGCTTGTTCTGCACTTTCTGTTTACTCAGGAAATATTATATCCTTCTCTGGTCTCTTGAAGATGAGACTGTTATACTTACAGTTTTCCTTGTTACAGAAAAGAAACTCACAAAAGAGGTATAAATTGTATAAGATTAAGAGACACAAAAGCATAAATTGTTTAACCTAAGAAAATGTTTTGAGGTCTAAAAAGATAGTTTTGAGTTAGAATAGAAAATAAATTAGGTACAAAACTTTTGACTCACCAAGATAGGATAGATAATGGAATATTATCTCTGAATTTACCAAATACAGATAGACTGGACATTGTAAATATAATTCTTCCCTAATAGCTGTTCTAATTGTATATAGTTTTACTACGTTAGAATTAAAAACCTTTCCTTTTTATTTAGACAAAAAGGGAGAAATGTTGTGGGATATTTGTACACTATGTGAAGATATATTATTGTGATTGGTTTAATAAAGATGTGAACAGCCAATAGCTTGGCAGGAGGTCTAGGTGGGACTTCCAGGCAGAGAGAAAGGAAGCAGGAGATGAATCTAGGCACAAGTCGGATAACAACAAATGGAGGAAGTCAGGCATACAGAATGAAAGAAAGGTAAAAAGCTATGAGGCAAACAATAGATTAATATAAATGAGTTAATTTACATTATAAGAGCTAGTGGACAAGCCTAAGGCTGAGTTTCACAATTAATAAGAAATCTCCAATGAGCTGGTGACTGGCAACAACAACAAATAAATCACCTACTGGATCAAACAATTGTGGTGGTATCATGTTCCCCAAAATATTGTGTACCCTAATAAACTTATCTGGGGTCAGAGAACAGAACAGCCACTAGATACAGAGGCTAGAAAATGGTGGCACTCATGCCTTGAATCCTAGCATTCCAGAGGCAGAAATCCCTCTGGATCTCTGTGAGTTCAAGGCCACATTGGAAACAGCCAGGCATGGTGACTCACGCTTTTAATCCCAGGGAGTGATGGCAGAAACCAGAAAGATATATAAGGTGTGAAGACCAGAAACGAGAAGCATTTGGCTGGTTAAGCTTTTAGGCTTATGAGCAGCAGTTCAGCTGAGATTCATTTGGATAAGACACAGAGGCTTCCAGTCTCAGGAAACAGGATCTGCTGAAGAACTGGTGAGGTGAGGTAGCTGTGGCTTGTTCTGTTTCTCTGATCTTCCAGCATTCACCCCAATACCTGGCTCAGGTTTGTTTTTATTAATAAGACCTTTTAAGATTCCTGCTACAAACAATAATAAGCAATCAATAAAAGTAGACATAAATCAATAAAGGCAAAGGAATTTAGGCTTGAAGTGTTAGCATGGTACATCCTGAGCCCACTGCTTCGTTGGCAATCAGACTACACATCTTCTGCAATGAATAAGTATCCCCTGTAAACACATAGGGGAAAGGGGGAGGGATAATAAGAGACTGTGGCTAATCTAACTTCAAACTCTGTTTTCTAGATGGCAAATGAAAGGAACAGAGAAACAAGGAATTAAAAACAGGTGCTGAATGTGGAGTTTTCTGCAGGAAGCATGATTTGGTGTCTTTATTAAATAAGTAGCTATAAAGAGAGAAGGAACTGTTCATTTACTATTTGTGTGTGGCTTGTGTGAGCTTTCTTCTGCAAAGCCTGGGGAGCCGGAAGAGAGTGTCAGCATCCCTAGAATGAGAGTTACAGAGAGTGGGGAGCCGCTGAGTTGGTGCTGGGAATCAAATCTGGGTCCTCTGCAAGAGTAGGAAGCCCTCTTAAGCACTGAGCCATCTCTGCAGCCCTGGGGGAGCATACAGTGAGAAACTGCTTAAATGAAATTTAAGAGGGGCTGGACAGAAGTGCAGGGGCTAAGAAGACTTCCTGCTTTTCCACACAACCTGAGTTCACTTCCTAGCACCCAAATCCAGGCATCTCACAGCTGCTCATAACTCCTGCCTCAGGAGATCTAATACCTTCTGTCCTCCAGGAGCACCTGTCCACATGAGCCACCCCCACCCACACACACACACATAAATAAACAAATAAATCTTTAAGAAGGGAGGCTACTAAACACAACTTGTAGAACTTGTTTGTATCCTGAATTTTATCTGGGTTGGTTACAATAAAACCCACTTTTGATTGAAATATGGATCGGTAATAAATAAAATTAGGACTTATTTATGGTGGGTCTTGAGATGGAACCCAAGGTTTTACATATGCCAGAAAATTCTCTATCACTATTTATTTATGTATGTATGTATTGTTTTGACAACTGTCTCTATGTAGCCTTGCTTGGCCTGGAACTTACTATGTAGTCCAGGCCAGACTGGAAATCAGAGATCCATCTGCCTCTGCCTGAGGTCAAAGGTGTGGGTATTAAAGATACACACCACTATGCCCAGCTTCCACCTCTTTTTTTTTTTTTTTCCAGAGCTGAGGACCCAACCTAGGGCCTTGTGCTTGCTAGTCAAGCGCTCTACCACTGAGCTAAATCCCCAACCCCTCACCTTTTATTTTTATAAGAAACTTTTTCTTCTCATACCTTGCAAGAGACCATTATTGAAGCATGTATAGGTGAAAGTATATGTTGTATAGAACCTGCCCTTAAATATCAGTGCAAAATGCAAATACATCAACAAAGGCAGAGACTGATAAAAACAAGAAGGGCAGGGCATCAATCACTGTGAAGTGTATGTTTAGATACACTGTCATCTTGTTCCTTTTTCTAATTTTGTGATTCTGAACATTTCTGTGAGGCACATTCACAATCAAAGTAGGGGTGCTATTGTGTCTCGAAGATCAGAGCACCTTTTTTCTGGATGTTCTGGGGCGCAGCCAGACTTGAGTGTCCTGCCTCTCGTGGTTGAGCAGACCTAGTCAGTTTCCTTACAGTGCACACATTTGATCTCTACTCTTTTGTTCTTACCTTTTCTCTGTCCATGGATGTCTGCAAGAGGCAAGGTCTTGAGGGTCCTCCCCAGTAGCCTGAAAAGTATGTATCATCCTCTGTCATTTTTTAGGGAGGGGCTTCAGTTCAAAATGCAACCTCTAGCCAATTATTCCAGAACTCTATACTTTGGAAAATAAAAATAACCCCTTAGATTCAATTTAGCTTGGATCTTTGTGATTATGTTCAATCAGCAGGGCCTTGGAGGGCAGACAGTTATCAGTATATGCTGGTCCCTGGGGGAAGCAGGTCAGGTAAAGAGTGACAGGAATAAAGATTAAGAGGGGTGTTGGAGGATAATGGAAAATCATGCATGCCCCAGAGCAGAGGTCAATTATCCAGGGAAATACAAATACTGAAAACAGAGAAAGTGGGCTCAAATGTGGAGTCAGGTCCCTAAAATAACAAAATAAGGCCATAGATACTGCAGGCTAATCTGTAAGAGAAGAAAAGGTATTTCCCTGTACTGTGGTGGGAAGAAAGAAAGGTTCAAATAAATTAACGTGTGTGTGTGTGTGTGTGTGTGTGTGTGTGTGTGAGAGAGAGAGAGAGAGAGAGAGAGACAGAGAGACAGACAGACAGAGAGACAGACAGACAGAGACAGACAGAGACAGACAGAGAGACAGAGAGGGAGAGAGAGAGAGGGAGAGAGAGAGAGAGAGAGAGAGAGAGAGAGAGAGAGAGAGAGAGAGAGAGAATGGGCATGAATGGGGGTAAGGTTGCTTTTCTCTAATGGCAGAGATCTTTCAGAGAAGAGAGAGTGAAGACGGAGAGGAAGAAAAGGAAGTTAAAGGGTTAGAAACAGCCTTTTGACAGATTCCACTCACCTCTTACCCTGAAAATCATCCTGATGGGTCTCATAAGTTAATTGAATTTTTTTAAAGTGAAAACTAGCAACTTTCTCATAGCTATGTGTTAGAGATGGTCCAGCAGCCAGGCTGGTACTAAAGGGAAGAGAAGAGAAGCAGAAAGCTATGAGGTTCCAAGTGGACTGGCGGTTGCTACCATGAGCTATACATCCATGGAGAGGTAAGTCAGGGCTTCTATTAAACAACTTGTTCCAAGAGTTATAGAAAAGCCTGTGAGAGAATGGCTCAAAGGTGATAGTTAATGGGGGTGCCATCATCCAGAGAAGTTTATGGTTAGGGCCCCAGACCTTCTTTCCTCCCTTCCCCTAACCGACTTGCCCAGCAGAGGGGCTGGATAAATATCTCTTTGGTCTAGGTCTGGCATGATGTCCTAGTAAACCTCAAAGGTCATTGGAACCTGATAGTCCCTTTCCAATGTAGAAGCCCTGTGTTCCAGTCATATTCTACATCTGATTTTCAAGTTTCTTTTAGTTCTCTAACCATGGAGAAAATAACGTTGTTGTCAATATGATAATGAATAAGTTGCATTTTCATGGGGAAAAAGAATAACCAGTTCTGAGAATGATTTTTTTAAAGTTTATTATTGTATCAACACATTCATTAGGTTTTAAAATATCTAGCCCAGGTATTTTCTCAAATATTTATATTTACTGATAATTAAGCACACACATACTCCAAGAATAATCTTAACTGTTTCTACAGACATTAACTTCATTATCAGTATAAAGGATAGCCAAAGAGTCTTTCCTGGATAATTCTCCCTGGAAACCAAAGCAGCATTAGATTTGATATATCTACTGCATATAGGATATCCAAAAGCATTTATATTTCATCAATATGTCTTCTCTTTCCCAAGGACATGTTGACAATTGCCAATAAAACTTACTATGATTTATAAATTCAACAGTGTTAAGATGCAGAGAAGATATAGGCCATCTCGGTGTGGTTCATCAGGAGCTATACACTTCGATTTTTGAGTCAGGATCTCTCCTTGTGCTGGGACTCACCAAGTCAGCTGGGCTGGCTGGCCAGCAAGCCCCAGGTAGCTGCCTATTTCTGCCTGCCCCGAGCTGGCCCCAAGTGCATGCCACTGCACCAGGCTTTTGTGTGCAGGTTCTAGGGATCAAACCCAAGCCTTCATGCTTGCACAGCAGGCACTTTTCCGACCGAGACATGCCCCCAACTCTCTGTTAACTGCATCTGAATGTCTCCTTCCATCTAAAGAACTAACTAGGACTGAGAGGGAAACTCAGAGCACTGATCTCAAAGAAAATTGAAAGGAAGTTGTAAATATCTGAGATGTAAAAATATTGAGAAAGGCACAGTTATGTTTTTGGATAATCTAGGATTTCAGTGAACACAGGCCCCAAAGGCTGAAAGACAGGAAGCTAGGTACAAAAGGATACCCTTGACTCTTGTTTGCTTCTAGTTTTCTTGGTGTCCCCATCCTCACATTAAAGCACTGGGAAGTCCAGGGCTGTTGTACAAACACCAGTTTCCATATGGAGCCAGTAAGTTGGTGGCAACAGAGATTCTCCGGGTTTTGTAGTTTCTAATCCTATATATACTTTATTGACACTAATGTACCTTATTCTCTACCCAAACAAAGACCTAAATAAACATATTGCAACGATCTCCTAAGAGTCTAGCCCATGGCTTTGGCTCATAACAACCTGAATATACTGTAGTTATTTAGAGTTCTACTGAGGGGGGACTTCTTGGAAGTTATATATAAATTATCAGTAGGCACTGATTGATTGATTGAATGATTGATCGATATTTGATGAGTGTATGTGTGAATAATATGCTCCCACTTGTGTGGTGGGGGAGGGGTGAATACATGACACAGCATGCATATGGAGCTCAAAGGACAACCTCACACATTGTCCCCCCCTTCTGTTTTGTTGGGAACAAGGTCTCTCTGAGGTCAGTCACAGTGCACAGTTGGCTATCTGGCCCTTGAGCCTCTAGGAATTCCTCTCTCTCCATTTCCATAGGAATCCTGGGATTACAGGTGCTCACTACCACACCCAACTTAAGTAGATTCTGAAAATTCTATTTCAGGTCCTCACATTTGCATGTCAAGAGCTTTACCCACTGAGGTATCCCCTTACTCTTGACTAAATGACATGACTCAAGGGTTGTTTGAGCAACTGTCTTTCTTGGCTTGTTCAAGATCCCCACTGGCTTTGCAACTCACTATGGAGCAGAATGCCTGCTGGAAGTTATTGCTGACCACTACATACAACAGCAGGTTTCCAAAGGTGTTGAGGGCAGCTAATGGTCTAGAAACAATGTAAGCTTCATGAATGTGACTCTCAATGGAGCAGCTGATTGAAAGCAGGCGAGATTCTATACGAATGACCCTCAAGATGTGAAAGGGTAAAAAACATATATAGAAGACTAGGAGTAGCAGAATGGTCAGCCTTCGAGCCTTCTGCTTAAAGCAGCTGTGGGTCTGAGGCCCATGAGTCAGGGTGCTGATAATTGTTGTGTAGCAAAGTGTCACTATCACCAAGGGCAAGCAGAAAGTGGTGGCTGTCAAAATGAGATTGTACCATTTGATAGTAGTAAGGTCATCAGAACTTGTGAGGTCAAGACAAGCAGACCTATTGGTCCTGGTGGTTGATGTGATCAGAAAAGTCATTGGCATGACAGCTACCAAAGAAATGACCCACACGCCAGCACAAGCTACCACTGCCCATCGAGTTTTCTGAATAGAAAAACAGCTCATCGGGTGAATGATCACAACATAACGGAAGATGCTAAAGCAGGTGAGGAAGAGGATGCTGCTGTATAGGTTAAAATGGAAGCCAAATCGGATGAACTTGCACATGAAATCTCCAAAGATCCAGTTTTCACCACTTGCATAATAATGGATGAGGAAAGGAAGGCTGGTCAGGTACAGCAGGTCTGTCAAGGCCAAGTTCAGCATGATGATGGTACTGCTCTTCCAGGGTCGCATCTTGAAAATGTAGATGGAAATCGCCACTGTGTTCCCTGGAAAGCCCACAAGAAAGATAATGCTGTAGATAGCAGGAAGGTACTGCATCTTGAATGGGATTTGCTGCTCATCGGTGCAGTTTTCCAAAGCAGCCACATAATCCAGGAAGTCAGAATCATTGACTGGACTGTCCAGTGGCTCACTCATGATTCCTTTCTTTCATCTTGCAAGAAAATGGAAAAGTACAGTCTGGCCATGGGAGTCCAACGAAAATAAACTAGCTGATCAAGGAGAACAGAGAACATTAATAAGAACAAAGGCCACCTGGCGAGGACAGCCAACATCCTAAATGTATCATTTCTTTCTCTTTAAAATCTAAAGAGAGCTTATGGGGAAGAGACTGAATTCCAGGGAAGTGACTATAAAAGCACCTAAATAATAATATAGAAGCCAAATTCTCATAGAATTAAAATAAAGGATTGAGACAAGAAGTCATGTGAAACTATGGAAAAGTTTGTCCTGCTTCTGTTTAGCAGATCATGGGGGGTCACAATCATCTTCGGGGACTCAAGAGTAGAGATTTGGCATTAATTAAGTCCTCTATGTATTAGCAGGATGTTGCCTCTAAACCCCTCACGATGCTGCTCATGTTTCTTATTACCTTTGGTTTACAGAGGCAATAAAACCAGGAAAAGTTGTGCAACCTAAGCCTAGCTGCACATCCAGTGACTTGGCTGGGTCCAAATCAGGCTTATCTGATTTAGAAGCCATTCTCTTTCTATATTACCATTTTTTTTTTTTTGGATGTTTGCCAGAATTGCCTTAATTCACTTCAGAAAACTGAGAGTATGAAGATCTAAAAAATAGTACAGTAAATTTTTCCATTTGTAGATTTGGGGCTAGAGAGACAGTTCTGTTGGAAAAGTGCTTTCCTTAAAGGCACAAGAACTGGAGCTTAATCCCCAGAGCCTGTGTAAAGAGCCCAGGCAATGTGGCACATGCTTATAACCTCACCTTAGGAAAGCATAGAGGGAGATCTCTGGTGCTTGCTGGCCAGTTAGCCTAGCCTGCTGTGAAGCTCTAAGCCAAGAAGAGACCCTGTTTCAAAAAGACATGACACCCAAGATTAACCTCTAGCTTCCACATAAACAGGCGCACAGGTAAACGAATGCACACAGATACCCACATATCCCACATATACACACAAATACAGAATTAAAAACAAAGTTGTCATGAATGGCAACACTGTGTGTGAAGAGGTAGATTCAAGGTCAAATTTTGGCTCTCCCAATCTGTTTTAATTTCTTTTTTTTTTTAAGCTTTATTTTTTAAAATAATTTATTTAACTTTATTTTATGTGCACTGGTATGAAGGTGTTAGATCTCCTGGAACTGAGGTTTCAGACAGTTGTGACTGCCGTGTGGGTGCCAGGAATTGAACCCGGGTCCTCTGGAAGAGTAGCCAGTGATCTTAACCACTAAGTCATCTCTCCAGCCCCTATTTTAATTTCTCTAGAGAAGTGGTTTTGTGTGTTCAGGGGTGGGATCAGCAGTGCAGTGCAGTAGTTAGAAGCTTGGACTCCAAACTCACATGGATGATGCCCACCTTAGTCTCTTCGCAACTGTGAGCCCCTCAGTAATTTTCCTCAGCTCTTTAGGTCTGGGTAGGAGGCCATTTTAACTCCATTCTTCTTGCTTGTCTTTCCTAAAAAAGTTGAACAGCAAATTTAGTATAGCCTTATGATTATGAAAAGAGGAATAAGTTATTACAAGCTTATCATTTGAATGTACATATTTTGAATGTAAAATATATCCACTTGAACATTTGTAGGGCACCCACTGTGTACTAATTAAGCAATTTTCCAGATCCAAAAGATGAATACACACAAATGTATTAACCACAAAGTCTGAAGCAGCAGGAGATGGGTACAGAAAATTTAACTTTACTCCAGAGAGCGTGTGTGTGTGTGTGTGTGTGTGTGTGTGTGTGTGTGTGTGTGTGTGTAAGTAAGTAAGTAAGTAAGTAAGTAAGTAAGTAAGTAAGTAACAAGAAAAACAGTTGGTGTATATCCAGTAGTATAATAAACACTCATAAGGTTAAATGGTTAACCAGTAAATCATTTGGTAGATCATAGTTCAAGGCTACTGAGATCACAAAGACACAGAAAGAGAAGACCACTACAGAAAGGTTACTGATGTGGGGATGTTTTACCTGAACCTAGCAAGAAGTTGGATTTTTTCCAACTGAACGTCTTCATTGGGGTTTCTATTACTGGGACAAATCACCATGACCAAGGAAAATCCTAAGTGTGTTGAATTTGGAGCTTGCGGTTTCAAAGGGTTAGATAGAGTCCATGACGTCAGAGTAAGGGAACTATGGCAAGAAATCTAAGAGCTCACCTCTTCATCTACAAGTTGGAGGAAGGGGTGAGGGGTTGGGGAACTTTGGTGCTAGCTGGAAATGACTTGTTTTGAGGCTTTTGAATCCCTCACCAAGTGGCACACCTCCTCCAACAGGCCCACATCTCCCAATTCTTCCCAAACAGTTCAACCAATTAGGGACCAATTTTCAAACATATGAGTCTGTAGGAGCCGTTATCACTCAAACCACCACACTGAGGATGAAGGAATAATGGAAATGAGATGACATGGGCAAAGGTTCTGAGATACAACAGACTTCAGGAGGTACAGGATCCTTGTAGCTCAAAATGACTGTGTGCTAGCTGGTTGTTATGTCAACTAGATACATGCTAGAGTCATCTGAGAGGAGGGAACCTCAACTGATTAAATTCCTCCAAAAGGTTGGGTTATAGGCCAGCCTATAGGACATTTTTTAAATTAGTGAACTATGAGAGAGGGGCCAGCTCATTATGGGTGGTGACACCTGGGCTGGTGGTCCTGGGATATACAAGAAAACAGGCTGAGCAAGCCATAGGGAGCAAGTCAGTAAGTAGCACTCTTCCCTGGTCTCTACATAAGCTTTTGCCTGCAGGTTCCTACCCAGCTTGAGTTCCTACCTTGGCTCCTCTCAATGGACTGTGATTCTGGATACATAAGCCAGACAACCCTGCTTCTCTCCAAGTTCCTTTTGGTCATGGTTGTTTTATCACCAAAAGGAAGCCCTAACTAAGACAGGCTGCTATGTTGGGGGACATTTAGATGATTCTATGTGTATACATATAGTAGAGGACCTGAGCTGGGTTCCCAGAACCCAGTGGGCAGCTCATAACCACCTGTAACTCTAGTTCCAGAGGAATCCAACCACTCTGGCCTCAATAGGCAGTGTATTCATATGCACATACTTGTATGCTCACACATGTGCTTGCACATTCATGCGCATGCACATGAACATACACAATTTAAAAATAAAATAAATCTTTTTAAAAAAAAAATGGCAGATGAGAAAAATAATAACAATTATAGTGCTGATAGCACCGGCAACTAGTACTTTGATGGTCTCTGATGGTCCTCATTTCTCAGATGAGGAAAGTAACACATAGGGAAGGCAGTGATGTGTCAAGGTCACACTGATGGTAAACCAGGATCTATACTGAGACAGGCTGGTTCCAGGCCTCGACTTTCTCTCACAGTCAGTAGGGAAGAGGGAGGTCCTAAATACCACATAACAAAGACGAGACAGATGTTACCCAAAAAAGCTTAGGAATTCAAACATTGAAACTGTGTGACGTAGAGCTGAATATAAATAACTGGGCTACCTATTTCCCTAGGCTGAGTTTTAGCAGGGTACCTGGCTCTGGGTAAAGTAATAACTCAGTGTTTGCTAGCTCAGAGCTTGCTGATGATGTCACTGTTATCTTACATTGAGTCAACGTCATCAACCATTTCTCCATACTACTGTACAAATGTATTGAGACTGGCCCACTTAACAGAAGCAGGGATTAGCAGAACCCTCCCTTGTTATCTGGTCTCCATTACAACACCCTTACAGACCTCATTTAGCCCAAGGGAGAACAGAAACCATTTCCAGGTCCATTACTTCCACTCTGTTCTGCTGAAGAGACACTAGTCCAGGGACAGGGGACATGCTTCTGGTTGGGGCCAGGACACAGGGCAGAGGCTGGCACCCCTGAGGCCTTGTTCTGCCAGTGGAAAAGGAAGGCTTCTCCTGGGAAAGGAAATGCAATCTAAATGAAGAAGTACACATAGAGCCAGCACCTCAAGTCTGGAATCAAATCCTACAGAGAAGCAAGGATGCTGGCCTTGCAGGAAGGTACTGTGGGAGATTGACCCCCTGGTCAAACACCCTGTATGCGTCTGTGCACAAAGAGCAGGAAGTTACCTAAACCAGAGAAAATGAGCCTATCATGGAGTCCCTGGAGTTCCTCACTCCCTACAGGAGTTCTTGAGATGTCAAGAGACCACCAACCTGCTCAGGTTATTTCTGGAGCAAAAATGCAAAAATTGTTTTTGTAACACCCCAAAGAATCTTCCAGGATACTTCGTCCTCAATTGAATTTGGCTCAAAAGGAAGGGGGAGAGGGAAGATAAGAAAGAGACGGGAGCCATAAGCCTAAGTGACCCTTGACACACATGCTGCCATATTTGGGCTTCTCTCCTCTTTTCTTAGATCTAGGCCTTGTGTAAGTCTCCATAGCACCAGAACCTCTTCTCACAAATACTAGAACCTCTTCTCAGAAATCAGGTGAGTGAGCTGCAGTTAGGCAATTAGGCAGTTAGACAAGGGTAGATAGATAACCCCCAGAGCAACATTCACTGTTAGCTGAACAACCTATGATTAAAGTCCACTCCCTGCTTGCAACTCCCTTTGCCCCTACATATACACCTAAAGAGGAAAATAAAAATTTGGAGCTTGATCAGACATCCTGTCTTGCTCTCATTCTTTGTGTCTCTTGTCCCTCTCATTCCCCGGACCTCCCTTTAGGTCCCCGTCGAAGACCCTGCTGACCAGGGCAAGAAAAAGAGGAGGAGGAGAAAGAAGAAGAGAAGGGGGGAGAAGGAAGCAGGGAAGAGAGAAGGGAGAGGAGAGGGACTAGGGGGGATTCCAGTACAAGCACTTAGTCTGTTAATTCTTGGAACGCAGAACACAAGTCACTTCATTTCTGCCTGACAGGATAATTCCCAGGGGAACCAATAAATATTTTTTGAATATGTTAAAGAGTAATCAGTAATATCAGCAACATATTTAAATGCTGAAGAATGAGGGAGGTGGTGACTACTGCTTAAAAAACAGATCTTGGTTCTTTAATAACTTAAGGAAGGAACAAAATTACAACTTCTATATCTGCCAAATACCTCAGGTGATGTTATGAGGACATTTTAAACAGCAGTCACATCAGGAAAAGGCAAGTTGTAGGCAGACACAACCACCTTCATGTTTTGAAAAACAACAGCTCAACTTGGCATTTGATGGAGTCTGATTAATTGTAAGAGAATGGGGGTTGGCTACAAAATTGAAACTCTTCCATAAAACCTCACCAAAATTATGGCCTGAGTTTACAAAACATGTGTTACATTTACAACAGCACACAGAAACCAGTCCAGGCAGTGAGCAGGGTAAGGAAATGCAGTTTCTTTCCCTCCTACACCTAGGGTCCTGGACATTCCACTGCCACAGTCTGTGGTGTCTGGCCATCCACACCCTGTTAGTTAAACTCACAGGATGTAGGAAAATAACACAACAGCATCTCACGTGCAGGGCCTGTCCTGTGCCATAATGGTGACTCCCAAACTTGAGTAGGCTGTTGATCACCTGGAACTAATGGGCTCTTTATTACCAGGAAATAGTGATGCTGTGAGGGTCAACCCTGCAAATTATGAGTGTGAGTGAGTAAAAGAAACCACCAAATGCATGGCACAATTTTATGAAGAAAAATCCTATTTTTAGTATCTTCCCCCCCCCCCCCCCCCCGTCCCAGATCAGGAAAAAAATTTCATTCTTTGAGGCTGGTTGAAGAATATATTTTAGGAAGACACATATTTAGGAATATATTTTAGGGGACTACTGTCTTCATGTCCCACCCTTGACCCCATAGATGGGTATTCTAGTCTGTAGTTAAAGAAGGCAGTGTGGACCCCCCTGAGGAGCAGTGTTTACAACTGTACCTACACAGTATCTGTGTGCTTGCAGTGAGATTATCTCTGACGTGGTATTCCTGGGGTATGAGCTGTCTCTTTCAGCTCGCCTTTCATTCCCTCACCCTGAGCATTTCTGGTGCTGCTCCAATGTCAGATTCACAGCTGACTCTCCTTTATGGAGATCTGCCTGTGGACTAGGCAGGTGAAAATCTGAAACAGTTACTGTCCGTTCCTTCCAATAGGCCTTGGAAACTCTGCTGCTTAGGTCACTGTTGGTTATCAAAAATAATACGCAGGACTGTCAATCACACACATACACACACACACATACACACACATACACACACAAATATGTATCTTGGTTTTCTCCTATACACATTGGCAAACTGGTGAAAAGAACAATTTTAATCCCTCCCATCCCCCACCACCCCCACTTACCCGCCCACCCCCACCCCACCCACCCACCCCCGCAAAAGAAATGTGTGACATGGAGGAGCCCTTGTTCTCCCTAAGCACAGAAGGAATCTCTCTCCTTAACCCTTGAGATGTTTCTACACTTTTCCTTCGGTTCCCACTTTCAAATCAAAACTTCCAGCTCTTGAGGCTGTAAAAACTTGTCAAGTTGATGAAACCCAAACCCATGGTTTTAGATTTGATCGTTGAGAGACTCAAATTAAATATGTGGACATTTTCCTCAGGAAAAAAAATGTACTTATGTACACAATTTGGAGAGTCAGAGATATTCTCATGCTAGTTAGCTAAATTTACAATGGGACAAGAGAGAGCAGCAGGAAACTTAAGAGGGAAAAAGCTCCTTAGGAGTGTGGACATGGACAGTGTCATTGGTCAGACCTGACACCAAGTCCAGAACCATACAGCCCTGAGTTTAGAGTGTACCCTGCAGTCTGGTGATCAATGGGGAATTAAAGATGACCATTTCCTCCAATCCCAAAATTTCCACATTCCCTTGTACAAAGTATAGAGTGTGATGGGTAGTGCTGAATTTCTCCAAGCTTCTCACAGATAAATCTCTGACAGTCTTAGATTTTTGGTTCCCCCTTACAAGCCTCCCATCCCCTGCCAGAATCATGGATGCTTCAGCCACCTTTAAGACAGTTAATTTGTAAGAAAGAATGGGGCTCTGCTGCCCCTTGTGTGTAAAACCCCAGTTCAAAGCAGAGTGATGACCTGGTACTGTTTCTGGGTATACACCCTTCAAACATAAGAGTGGGGATTTGAAGAGACATTTGTACGCCTCTGTTCCCAGCAGCAATATTGACAACAGCCAGGAGGCTGAAGCATCCCAAGTGCCTATCCACAAGTGATGGGTAAGCAGTACATGGCACATACCTATGATGGTATGTGCTTTGGTCTTAAAACCCAAAGAACTGGCACATTACAACATGGATGAAAGTCAACTAGTCTTGATACAGCAAATAGTGCCTAGTTCTGCTGTCCTAGGTCCCCTAGAGTTCACACACAGAGGTACACAGTTAAGAGGTGGTTGCCTTTGACTGGGAGGAGGAGGGATAGGAGGTCATCAATGAATTAGTGGGACTGAATTTCAGTTTTACAAGATGAAAGAATCCTGGGGCTATGTGGGGGTAATGACCACAACAAGGCCAAGGGTTGAGATTACATTTTATGTTATATGCATGTTATCATAATTAAAAATATTTTTGAAGCTCACTGTTCTGGTGTCACTGAACAAAGGATATTGAAAATTAGAGCAGTCCAACATGCAGGCTTGTGTAAAACCAATGCACCATGCCCTGTTCTTGTTATGTAGCTCTTCTGGGTGCATCTGGGCCATTTGAACTGCTTCACCAAACAACGATGCACTGCGCTCCAAAGTTCTAAACTGGTTTCATCAACAAGACAATCACTGTGAACTACTTGTCAAGGATTATCAAGGATTTTTAAAAATCTTTTAGTTTATAAATATTACTTCTTACTATAACTCAGAATTCCCAAACTATCATATTGCTTTGCAGGGAAAAATAATTAATCAATACAAATTGAAAGAGAAAAATAAGATTTCTATATCTTTAAAAAAAAAAAAAAAAACAGCCTTTATAAAACCCTGTTACTCTTTTAGACTAAGTACAAAGCTTAAGATCTGGGGATCAAGATGAAGGATTTATAGGAGGGTAGACTCCAGGTCCTATTTAAAATTGGTCTCTTGCCCTGATTTAGAGCACACTCTCTTAAAATGAACCCCCAGTGGTGCAGGATTCCTACACTTACAGGCACAGCCCTGGAGAAGCCCAGGTGTCACCTGTCATGTACTGCAATTGCTCCTTTGAAGTAGGTCACAGGCTTATCTCCATGATGATCAATAGGCTCCAACCTCTCTAATTAGAGAGCAAGGGCACCACAGTGTCCTCTGTTCCCCAAACTCTGCAGAAAAGGCAAAGTTAAGTAACCTTCTCTCAAGGGTCATTAATTATCAATCTGGGCTTGGTATGGGAAGAACAGACTAATCCATGAGAAATAGTTTTAGCCTTTATTCAGTTTTGTAATGCGAAGGTGGCTGTGAGGGTAAGTGCAGGAATCCTGCACCACTAGGGGTTCATTTTAAAGAAGAGAGTGCACTCTAAATCAGGGCAAGAGACCAATTTTAAAGACGAGCTGGAGTCCGCCCTCCCATAAATCCTTCATGTTCAGCACATGGACCCTTCTGCTTCTCTGTCCTCTGGTTGTTGCTGCCCAACTTTTCTGTGCCCTTCAAACACTTTTCCAGTGTTCTAGCTGTGCCTGACCACTTATGGTATTGCTTTATGTTTTTGTAACCTTAGCTGTGTTTGATTAAGAAGAAATACTCTTAGGAGATGATTTTCATGATCTAATGAAAAAGACTGGCATTTATTGATATCTTGTTGGTGGATGCTAAATGAAAACGTACTAATTAAAAAATTAAGTTTTTTTTTTTTTAATCTACAGTACAGCATACCAGGGAATAAGCTCACCCTTTGTAATGGCTTCCAGATCCCTGTGATACTTCTTTGATGAGGATAGAGACATTAGAAGTCAATGGTTGGGCAAGTCATTCTCTATATTAGTTACTTTTCATTTCCTGAGATAAAACACTGTGACCAATGCACTTAGAGGAGGAAGAGTTTGTCTGGGGCTTACGGTCCCCGAGAGTCTACGATGGTAGCAAAGAAAGCTAGAGGAAGGCAAGGGCCACTGAGAGTTCAGGGCCCACATCAGGAGACACACTAGAGGTAGCTAGAGGACTTTGAGTCTTCAAGTCCACCCATTGTGGCACATTTCTTCTAACAGAACCGTGCTGGGACTTACGGGGCCCATCTCATCTAATCCACCACATTCTCCGAGGGCAGTTCCAGACTCAATGGATCTTAGGCGTCAGAATCTATCAGGAGATCAATGATTTGTTTCTTAGGAAAGTAGGCGCGCTGTTGCTATGCATTGTGGATCACTTCCTGAGGTTCTCTGTCAGCTCCATTTGCTGATATTTAAATGTTTCTGAACTGATGCATCTTTGTAGATAGTTCTTAACTATAGAAAAGGGGTTTCTACAAACAACTTAGAAAATACCAGGAGAGAACTCTATAGATTATATATCCCTGAAGCAGGGAGAGCAGAGAAAAGGAAAGGGGCATTAAAAAAAAAAAAGGATGTAGAAGACTGAAATGTAGCAGTGGCCTCTGAGGACCCTGTGCAGGAACACTTTTGCCGCACACTGCCTGGTCTCAGCAGCTGTCCTTAATCATGGAGGAAGATTCTGCAACCCTTCACCGCCCGAAGCCAGAACCAAGTGGCCAGTTCAGATGCTCACTTGGGGCAGAGCCTGTCTCCCTGAGTTGTGTTTACATCAGCTTTGTTGTATTGTTGCTTTTTAGGGCCTGAAAATTCCTTAGGACTTTTCCCTTTCGGCCCTAGCATAGAAAGGAAAATGTGGCAGACACATGTAGGCATGTGGAGAGAAGCAAGAAAACAGAGAGCTCATGGGACTGAACCCTCGGCTTTTTGCAACACCAGTTCTGTTTGGACAGCCCTTCCTTTCCATCCTGTCTTTCAGATTTGAGGCATAGTATCTCCTTAAACTTTAAGGAATATGTTTTCCCAGAAACTCTTTTTCCTCTTCCAAATATTTAATTTACTTGATTTCTGTGCCATAAAATACAGCATTTATTTAGTTTTAAACTGTTTAATAATTTTAAAAACAAAAATAATCTTATGAACTTGAGTCTTGCCCATTCAGTAAGATTGAGAATGTCATTTGTAGTTTCTTCCTTGTGTATTACAAAGCACCTCAGATCGGCATGTCAGGCGTTATACAGCACCACCCTCCATCTCCATGGGGTAGGCTATCCGTGCTTACAAATGATCATCACAGCTGGACTTGCTGGGTTGTTGATGTTCCTCCTAGAAGCAGAGGCAGGGGGTCACTGGATTCCAGGCACTCTTCAGTTATTCATATGTGATTTTGCTATAGTTGCACATGGCTCCAGGTCTCTGGGAGAAGGTAGGCTACTTAGGCTGGAGAGGTCCAAAGGATGTGGGAGCTCCATCTGCCCAGCTGTGGGGAAGCCATCCAAAGTCCTGGCTGCAAACTTCCAGTGTGTCTGTTTTGTGGTCACCCATGCTCTGTAAGTAAATCCAATAAACCCATTGGTTCCCCAAAGGGAACTTTGGTTGAAATCAAACTTTACATTTTTTATTGAGATCTTAGGAGTGGATAGACATTGCCTAGAGAGAAAATTTTTACAACAGCATGAAATAATAATCATCTTTTTTTATTAGAAAATAAGTAGAACTTAGAGTCTTAATCTTTCTTTGTCTTTAACACAAAACTCTTTAGATATTATTTATTGATTGACACCAAACTGCTTCCTCTGACCTATGCCCAATAAGTGAGCATCTGAAAAAGAATATACAGAAAGAAATTGGAAACCACTTATCATGGCTTAATTATATTTTTTTAAAGATTACTTTGTTAAATAAAAGAAATTTATCTGGGTGTGGTGGCACACGCCTTTAATTCCAGCACTGGGGAGGCAGAGGCAGGCAAATCTCTGTGAGGTCAAGGCCAACCTGGTCTACAAAGTGAGTTCTAAGACAGCCAGGTCTGTTACACAAAGAAGTCTTGCCTCAAAAACTCAAAATAAATATAAAATAAATTTTACAGAATAAAAGTTAAGCTGGATACTGGGGATCCAAGTAGGTAGTAGGGGAACTTACCTAGGAAGTACTGGGTTCTTGGTTCAACTCAAGTATGAGAAGGAGTCGGGGAGAGAGGAAGGGGAGGAGAAAGAAGGAGGAAATAAAAGGAAGGAGAGGAGGAAGGGAGGAAGAAAGAAACGAAGAAATGTTGAATTGATGCATTTGATTTAGGTGATTAAGAAACTATTAATGACCTTGAAACCATTCAGTCAAGTGGTAGAAGCCAAAGAGTTTCTCAAGTCAGTTGAATGAAGGGTAAAATGAGAAGCTACAGCTTGTTGGGAGAGATGAAATAAGTGAAGATATGCTTTATGACTGACATGTTTAAAAGGAAAAAGTTGGTAGAAGCAGCATAAGCAGCAATATTCTATAGAAAGTATAATCAAACAGGCTAATGGAGGTGGTGAAAAGGGCCAGTAACAGATGAAGGGTAGAAACGGGAGGAGAGCAGTGTGGCGCCTGGAATCAGGAGCTTGTGTCCTAATCCTGACTCACATCTTTAGAGGCTCCACGACATCCCCTCTAACTCTCATAGTCACAGTGAAACATGAATGCTCTGGCACTACCTTAAACAAGTGAAGCTGGATAGCACAAAGATCACGTTCACAATGCAGGATCCTCACCAGGTCAGGAGCAAACAGAAAGGGGGCAGGGTTATCCTCTGAGACAGGAGAGGAAGATGAGGGAAGGTCTGTAAGAAGAGGGGAGGGGCCATTTCCATTCCAGGGATGCTGTGTCCTCACAAATATCAATATTAGAATTAGCTGAGAAGTTTTGGAAAACATCAAATGCTTAGATCCTCACAGAAATCCATTAATCAAAACCTTTGAAGGTGGGCATAGTCTAAATATTAGTTATCCATTAACCAGCTATCACAATTGACAGGCCAAGTTGAAAAAAATGATCAAATGGACTACATATTGTAGATTTACACATTTTAAAGATTACTGAAGCCAAACATTGACAAATATTAATAACATTATGCTGAGCACAAGAAGTCAGAAGCAAGGGAGCTCATAGAGTGTGATTCCATCTCAATTCTGTCATGATGTGGGGGGAGGGACTGGGGTGATCTTGGAAGTTAAAAATGAGCACACTGGTTGCTTCTGGGAAAGGATAGAAGTTGACCAGAAGGGACAAAAGAAAACTTTCTAGGTTTATAAATCTCCTATGGCTTGATTATGGTATGAATCACTCAGAAAAAAAAAATACAGTTGTCAGTACTCATTGAACCAGGTGTTTAATATCTGTGTACTTACTGTATATAAGTAATACGATGATTAAAAATTAATTACCTCCAAGGAAGACTTGAATTAATTGGTATGGGAAGTGAGTGATGTACTGGGATTTCTATAAGCCTTCCAGGGAGGTGTATACAGGTTTAAGAACTACTAGACTAAATCATCGGCAGAGACTGAATGAGACAGAGAAAGGAAACTTGCAAAAACTGATAAAGGTTTGGAACTAGAAAGTGAGATTAAAATAGGTAGAACATTGTCTCTGGAAAGTAATTGTGGATTGTAGTTCTCAGAGCACACCGTGGTGCTTGAAATAAAAGTCAATTTTTATGGCAGTCTGCAGACCCACAGAATAAAGTCTAGGGATTTGCATCTCAACGATTCTCTCTGTGTATTGCTGCACTCTAACATTAGGAAACTTCCTGAGGGTGAAACCCTAGCCTATCAGTAGAGGGCAGGGAACCAATGGAGGGAGATTCACAGACTCTGAGGGCAACTGGAATTTTGAGCAAAGGCAGGAGTTGGAAAATCAAGCACTCATGTGACAACCAGGAGACACAAGTGTCCACATTAAACTGAGGAGAGGATGTACAGCTGTAATGTGAAACAGTCCAGCTTGAGAAATCAAGAGGAAGAGAAAGAAGGAACTTGGAGTCTGAGGTCAATGAATGGACTGATGTGTGCCTTTTGGGAAGTCTCTAGTGCTTTTTAAAAATGATCACTTTGAAATGGACCAAAAATAGGTGGACAGATCAAAAGTTTTTATGAGAAAAATTACCAAAATGTCACAGTAGAATTCAACATGCATTGGAGATGGGCCTTGAGGAAACTTTAGACAAATGACAGTGATTTTTAAGGAAGAAATCTCAAAGCCAGGTGTGGAGGTGCACACCTTTGATCCCAGCACTCAGAAGGCAGAGGCAGGTGGATCTCTGTCAGTTTGAGGTCAGCCTGCTCTACACAGTGTGCTCCGAGACAGTCAGAGCTACATAGAGAGACTTGTCTCAGATAGATAGATAGATAGATAGATAGATAGATAGATAGATAGATAGATAGATAGATAGATGATAGATAGATAGGCAGATAGGCAGATAGGCAGACAGTCAGTCATATTTGGGTACAACATTGGTTTGTACAAAAACATGGACTCTTAAAATTAAGGAAATGTTTTACTGAAATATTTCAAAAAAGTCCATTTAGGAGACAAGTAAGGATAAGCAAGTTCTGAAAAATACAATGAAAGCTTGAAGAGAGACTAATTCTCACCTCATCCTGGCAGTAAGAAGCAAACTGTCATCAATTCTTCTACAACACCTAAAGAGCACTGAGGCCAATCCCTCCGCACTGACCGGAACTCATTTCTGGCAACAGGTTCCCTGTGGCCTGGTGTGACCCAGAGGGGCAATGGAGCCAGTGTGGGGTCCCAGCCCTCGATTCACAGAAACTGTAACATCATCAGTGTGGTCTTTGACTACACCAAGATGCTGGTGGCCTGTTCCTTAGCAACAGGGAGACTTGGGCCAGGCTGCTGGATCTCCTTTCATAGGCTTTCAAGAGCCCCTGGAAGTGAATGAATAAAGGAGTGTAACAAAGCCATCTCAAATGTGTTTAGCATCTCACTGTCCACCAAAGTGTGTATTGAGCGTGTTCTTAACTCGAATATTTTATAAGCAGTTTCCACTGAGAAACAAGAATGTCCTAGGAAATGAAGAAAGGAACTAAGATCTGCTGTTATCTTGAACTCTACTCTTCCATACTTATACTTTTATACATAGACTTCTGTTACTTATACTTAAAGTCATATAAATTCTATGTTGTATATTGGTTATCTGTTATGTTTATCATTTTCTGGTGTTCTAGTTAAGTTTTTTCTACTTACGTTTTTTTTTAGATGTTTGAAAATATAACAATCATTTTAGACATGAATGATCCGGGTTACTTAAATCTAGTTTAATGGAAAAGGAACAGCTTCAAGAGCCAAATGCTAAATCTGTCTCCTTCATGGAAAGTTTGACAAACACTAGAATCTCAGTCTTCCTTTTGCCTCTAAGAAACCTTCTCTCCACCCATCTACACACCAGACATTCACCAGTGTTCATCTGCCTCCACATTCTTTCCTTTGCCAAGGTACACGCAGAGTAATATGTGGCTTTTGTGAGCTCCAAATGACACCACTAACACAGTTAGCACAGGATGGCAAAGGTGAACCAAAGAAAGCAATTCTAGCCACATTCTAGCTCTGTGGCTCCATTTGTCCTGTCACCATAGCAACAGATCATCAAACACACTTCTTTTCTGTTTGAAGTTCAGAGCGTCTGATTCTCCGGTGTAGAATAATAAGTGTTTGTCGTATTTTCTACAGTAGCCAATGCCTACCACATGAACTTCACCTAACATTGAAATAAGAATTGTTGACAGAGATTCCACCTCTGTTTCTACTGAATTGGACACTTTGGAGAACATAGGGTCAATACAGGCTGTTGAACTGTGCTCCTAGGCCCTACAGCCAGTCATTTTCTTTTTCCGGTGACCACAGCGGGGCATCACCAGTATCACCTTCATTACCCCCTTTCTTTGTCTCACTTCCACATTTGGATGAAAATGCCTTAGAAACATGCGGAACCTGCTCTGTGGATTCTTTGTTGTGGGATTTTCAATCTCTTCCCTGTGACCTTTTGTATAGCTTTCATGATTAATTTTTTCCCAGGGCTGTGTTGGCATAACAGGCCACTGTACCAACCTATTAACCTTTGAAAAATCAAAGTTGAAATCTGATTTGTGTAAGAAACCCAAAATAGTTTTCAACTAGCCTGGAGTTGATGAACGATAAAGGGGACAAGTCCATCTCCATGACAGACAGGATTTAGATGTGGACAAGCAGATGTGAAAATGAGGCAAGTCATATAACTCAGAAGCAGAGATAACACTGTGTTCATCTCCCAGCAGTTTGCCTGGGGGTTTTCTTGTAGAAAAAATAAAATACACAAGTGATTTAATTACAGTAGCTATTTCTAGCTGTCTCTGACTTATCATACAGTTCTCCAGAGCCTACCCCTTTCCTGCTTTTTATACTGACATATGATTTTTAATTATAATCATTCAGCTGTTTATTGCCCCTCCTTCCCTCATTGTATTGATTGATATTTCATTAAATTGGAAATTTTTAGACATTCTTTTTAATCATAAATCTTGCTTTGATCCAAATTATGAGTTTAACTGAATCCAGACTTGTGTTAAATTCTCACGACTGTGTAGTGATAATTGAAGACACAGTGTATGCTCCATTTGGCTAGTCCACGTTCTGAGAACCCTGACTCACTGCCGTTTCCAAAGGTGGTTTATTTCTGGCCACTGCAGACCTCCCTCACCCTTCTTCCAGGCACAGCGGACTGATGACCTGTGTCTCAGAAGTCCTTCCAGCTTTGGTACCTGGGCTTTCAGCCCTACTTTATTTTTAACTAAGGGCAGATAGGTCGCCAAATCTCCAAGTATTACTCTTTGAAGAAGCAGGTCTCTATTTGTTATTGTGTTATATACTTATTTGAAGATTACACTGACACTCTGTTCCCTCAGAGTAGCTTTCAAGCCTGGTTTTCTGTAGTCTCGATGGTTATAGCACCATGATTCTCACTCGGGAGGACTGCAGTGGGTGTGAGAGTGTGTGGAGGTGGAAGGGAGTGTGGTGAGAGTGTCAACCTGAACACCAGCCTCCCGAACCAATTATGATGAAAGAGCAACTCCAGGGAGCCCTGGGTTTGTGATGTTAGACACCCTGGGTTTTCAGTCACTTTCCCTTCAAAAGAGCTGAGCTCAGGACAGTGTTCTTTCCTGACTTTAAACATGGAGTTCACATGGCCTCTTTTCCACCATGGACTTGTGCACTTACTTAGGCCTTGAGCAAGGTCAGCGAAATGACTGCAAAATGAAAATGTGAGCTCTGAGATTAAAAAAATCAAAAGTGTCTCCATAGAATTACAATATAAAGTTCCCCCCTTCTTTACAATCTGTCTCAGCCCCTATCATTGTGTGTTCCTCCCATTTTAGTTTATTTTATGTCATTCAAAATTAAAGAAAAATTAACATTCTAAATTATTAACATTCAATTTACCATTCTATTGTGCTGTGCTGTCTTTAAATGCAAATATGAGAGCATTTGTTCAATTTATGGGAAGTGTTCTCAAAATTATACAAGTCATGTTTCTTTTTTTTCCAGTGTGTGTGTGTGTGTGTGTGTGTGTGTGTGTGTGTGTGTGTGTGTGTGTGTGTGTGCTGCATTCCTATGTGAGCAGTTGCACAAAAATATATAGCTACATGTATACATGCATGTGGAAGCTGACCTCAGCTATTGATCCTCAGGAATGCGATGTACCTCCTTTGATAGAGAGAGTTTCTTCTTGGCCTAAAGCTCACCAGTTAGGCTAAATTGCCATTCTAGGGAGCTCCAGGGATCCTCCTGCCTCTACCTTTCTGGTATTCAAGCATGCACCACGCCTGGTATTTTCTGGGTTCTGGGATCTCACTCAGGTCCTTGCGCTTGTCAAGCAAGCACTTAACCAGTTGGTCCTTCCTGTTCCCATCACAACAGTCTTACTCCAAAGCCTATGCACGAGGGTTTCTTTAGTTTTCACCAAAATAATGAAAAAGCTACGCAAAATTAACTCGGATACTTTTCTTTTTATTTACCATATTTGCATCACCTACTAAAACTGTCTTTGGCTTACTGAAGAGTAAAGAAAATCTGAAAGCAATATGAACTGTGGATTGCTCCAGTATTCCCTTTTCTTCTGCACCACCATTACCATTGCAAATTAATGGCCTGTCCTGTGAGGTAACACACAAATAAGGCAGGCTAGAATATGGATCCTTGCCCACAAAGATTTCTTAGGATGATGTTAGCTTCTTTCTCTCTTCAAAGGAAGCACTAGATTGAAAGCACAGCTTGCAGGTACTGCCAGTGTACCTTTTTTTTTTTTTTTTCAGAGCTGAGGACCGAACCCAGGGCCTTGTGCTTGCTAGGCAAGCACTCTACCACTGAGCTAAATCCCCAACATCCCAGTGTACCTTCTTAACTCATATGTTTACCTAGGAATTGCACTGGGTCTCCTGGAACTCTAACACATTGTGGCATCAGAACTCTTGGTTCACTGGGTGCAGTGAATGCTACTTGAGAACAGGGCTTCAGAAAAAGGGCTAGATATGCACACTGTATATACCTGCTCTCTCCACTCATGTTCTACTGTCCCACAGCATTTCACTTATAAACCTAAGATGACATCATCTAGAATTTCCAGACAACAGTAGCAGAACATTAAATCAAGTAAAGAAACCTTTTCATGGTAGTGCTGTGGGATCAGGTTGTACAACCAATAGATTAGTCCTGGGCTTGAGTTAAGAAATCATATATTTGACTGACTCAGGTTCAATCTGAGTGGATCTATCAAAATTAAGCACATTTTCACAAATGTCAATTAGGGAAAGCATTTATATCACTGTTTCTAAAGTTGTAGATTGTAAAAGACATCAAAATTGGTTATCTTTGAGATTGTCTGGATTGCCGCTGTCACCTCTGGTTCCCCCCTGACTTTTGTGACAGAATGACCTGAAAAGCTTTGACCTATTTGGCTGACCACTGGCTTCTAGTACAAGTGTCTCTCTCAGAGACTGCATAAAGTCTTAAAAAACCTTCTCATTTCAAATTGAAAAGCTGACACACTATTGGCTACTTCACTGTAGGCCAAAGCCTTGCATGGCTGATCATTGTTTAGGGGATATGGCAAATATACTTGTGCATAAAGGTGAACTTTATCTGTAATGGCTGGCTCTTCACTCAAAGAGAGTTAACATAGATAATTATGGACTAAATTATAAAAGCATAACAATTGAGATCTTTGAAAGGTTCCACAGCTGAAGTGGGGTGAGTCTGTGACAAAGGGAGTTTCACAGTCCTTCCATTACACTATGTATATACACACAGAGACACATGGCCCAGCCTGCCCTTGAGCCCTTACATATCAGTGACAGATATGAATTATTGATCCGTATTTCTCAGTCCCTGGAGTTCTGAGGTTGCAGGTATGGACCATCAAGCCCAGCCTATGATTAAAGACTTTTAAAAATCTAAATGCCTCAAAACAAGGATGATACCATGACTTAACAAATAGTTGGTCCTCAGACATAGCAGGAGAGTCACCAAAGACTCAGCACTTACTGAGTCATTCCATAGAAGGTCCTCATTGCATATCAATAGAAATAACCAGGAGTAATATGTACATGTTTCCCCAGCCACATCTTTCTCCCTGAGCACCCTGGACAGCTTGGGGACACAAAAGTCTCACCCCTTGAGGTATCCTGTCACACTTCTCAGAAGTACAGGATAGTAGGTTCAAGGTGGAAGTCCTAGTGACCATCCTTCCCTTTTTGCCCTTGTGCACTGTCCCCAACTATGTATGCACACAAGGAGAAACATAGACAAGTTACTGGGTAGTGTCTGTCTCTGTCTCTCTCTCTGTCTCTGTCTCTCTGTCTCTCCTCCCGTGTGTGTATGTGTGTGTGTGTGTGTGTGTGTGTGTGTGTGTTTGTGTGTGTGTACTATACTTTGCATGTGTCAGGGTACCAGAGGCTCTATGCCTGAAGCAGGGTGAATTCAGTAGGCAGGGCCAAGTCTGTGACATGGTAGAAAGGCACTGTATCTGTGTTCTATCTCCTGAACCCACCAGGGAGAAACTTCCCAGACACCGTATATTCATTTGCCTAGTGTCTCATCAGATAAAGTGGGTCATGGATATTGAAGGGGATCCTACTAAAGAATATCTGAGTAACATGAGCAAGGCAGCCACTGAGTTGAACATAATAACTACCATACTGCTGAGTTTGGCTCTGTATTTTCCTAATGGGATGACCTTAGACAAGTCATTCATTACTGGAAGTTACTCTTTTCTTAAGACAGATACTTCTTTAGTGCTAGAAGGACAGAACAAGTTTAACAACCATGTATGCTTAACACAGCATATGGACCATTGTAATTATAATAGGAGGTACTGCCACTATGTGTCAACAACAATGCCAGGCTGTAGAGAATCAAAGTATCCAAGATTCCATGTCTACCTAAAATAATCTCACAACTTAGTTGTCCAGAAAGATCTAGTACCTTACCAAATTTTATTTCATATCAATATAGCATATACCATTAATGACAAATACACTTTACACTGTGAAATCCGGTCTTCCCTTTTCTCATCTTTCACATCAGGTAATAAGGCACAAAGAGCTTGAATAATCTCAAACTGGGAAAGAAAAGGACAGACCTAACCTACGGAACCCATCAAGACAAAGTCCAGAGCTCAGACTTCCCCTTGACACCATGACCTCTCCTCTTGTCACTAAAAGTATGTTCCAGACAATGACCATCAGATTTACTTCTGAAAAGATCAGTCTAATAATCCTCCATGACTTCTGTCTGAGCGTGTTCCCCTCAGAGCCGTCTTCTAGCTGTATGCTAAGGCACTGGGATTGCCCAAACATAAGAGCTGTGCCTCACTAACATGCTCCCCTCTGCAAGTTCTCTGCCTCCTTTAGCCTGTTTACAGTGCATGGTTCTTTGTGATGGCCTTCATGTAACGCTGAAAATTGGGTACTCTGACACCTACTAGAGATGACATCTCTAAGGATGTCTCAAAACAGGTGGTATAAACAGCAACAGTTCGGCTATTCTATTCATGGCTGGTTCTGTCAACTCTCAGTGTATTTAGTAGAATATCCCATAGGGATTCTGTTTTATCATGAATTCTTACTTAGGTCTTGGTCCATTGCATAGATCCTGCAAAGCAGAAACTGGTCTCACACATAAAGTAGAAACAAGCAGCCAGGTCTGGAGCAGAGGATTGGATAGAACAATATCGAGTATTTGAACACCATAGTCACACAATTAAGAACCGATGACCTGGAACTGGCGAGATGGCTAAGTGTTTAAAAGCACTTGCTTACCCTTGCAGAGGTCCCAGGTTCAGGTCCTAGCACCCACATGCTGTTGCAGGGAATCAACACCCTTTCTAGCCTCTGAGAACACCAGCTACACATGTGGTGCACATACCTGTTTGCAGGCAGATCATTCATAGACATAAAATAAAACAAATAAACCTTTTAAAAGGAAAGAAAAAATGTCAGCTGACCTAGTAATAGGATGTGACAGAAAGTGACGTCTTTGGGTGACTTTTGCTAAAATGAACACAATCTTGACATGAGTGCCCCATTTCATACTCCTCTGATGACTATCTTTATCTCAGCTCAGTCACACTTCCAAATGACTCACCAAGGCAGTATTCAAACAACTAGGACAGTGATGCTGAAACCCCATAAAGCTCCTGTTATCAGAAAAGGAGACATTTTCTCCAAATGTCTTTATGAGGTTTGTTGTGAGTTTTCATTTACTGTTGAGATGCTGAAGACAGGTCTGTTCAGTCAGGCTCTCAGAACGCTTTAATGGGCCCTGACTTTTGCAACTGCCCCTGGATTTGGACCATCACCATTCTCTTGCCTTCGGCCAAGTGCTTACTTAGAACTGAATATCATAGCAGGGTAACCAAATGCCCATCCATTTTAGAGCACTTAGGTGACTCGCTAAGAAATATGGAGCAGATGGATGTTTGGCATCGACAGAGGTCAGCATAGGTCAGATATCTATCTGGAGGATGGTATAGATACTAGCTAGAGTGTGTGTACTACAATTGGAGTATTTGTGCTCTGCAGAAATAAATCTGGACCAAAACAAGCCTTTTAGGATCTAGCAAGGAACCACGATTGTGATGTTGAATGACCAGAAGGCCAGCACTTGCATGAATCTCTAAACAAATTAAGATGTGGAGGGAGGGTGGGGAAGACACTCAGTAAGTAATTGCCACACAAGAACAAGGACCTTAGTGTGATTCCCCAGAACCCAAGATTTTAAAAGCCAGGCAGGCAGTGATTGCTTATAATCCTAGACCTTGGGAAACAGCAAATGGCAGGTCACTGTGGCTCTTGGCCCAGCTAGTCCAACCTAATCAGGGAGCCCAAAGTTCCAGCAAGAGACATTGTCTCAAAAAAATAGAGGGAGCTCCTAACGAGTAACAGCTGAAATTGACTCCTGACCTCTACACACTGATGCATGCATGCACAGCCACACATATGTGTATTTACCCACATAAACATGCAGGGAGAGAGAGAGAGAAAGAGAGAGAGACAGAGACAGAGACAGACAGACAGACAGAGACAGACAGACAGAGACAGACAGAGAAAGGGAGATGGAAACATTCAATCTGGTAATCTCCTGTTATGGCCAGTGAGGATTTATAGGACACACTAGCCTGTGTGTCTCTTCTCTGTTCCTGTTCTAATATTTGGCATTCACTAGCCATGGAAAGTGGGGTAATTAATACAGGGAGTCCAGGGGCATCTTTGGGGATCAGACCAGCTAAAGAATCAGTAGAACTCATCAATTGCCTTGTAATTTGAACAGTACCTTGGCAGACTTCTGGCTTTTCATGTCGCTGCTCCTCTCCTTCTGATCAATTCTTGTGAATTCTGAAGACTCTCGTGCTTAAAGAGAGGAGGCAGCCCTGTGTCTCCACAGCCTCCTAAGGACTGTTTCCTGGAGCAGTGTGACTCCAGTTTACTCTGGCTGTCTTCTAGAATGGGTCCTGGTTTATATTCAGTTTCTTATTTTCATTTTAAAACCTAGCCTGTTAACACAAATGGCATAAACTGCCCCTGGTGACCCTTAAGTTTGTGTGGCCAGAGAGCAATAAAAGTTTCCACCACAGACAGGTTAAAGGCAGCAGAAAGTGCTTGCTTGCAGCTCCAGATCTGGTCCAGTGTTTTGGTATTAGTGCTGTTGATGCTCATTAAGAGAACATTGTGATATAACATTCCATTAATTGTATGTTTTTTCTGCCCCTCCCCCCAACGCCATGTGTTTCTAAGGATTCTGGAAAGATTAAGCATTTATGTTCATTTGGATTTCAGTTGGGGGATATTCAAAGTGGAGTCTTTCATCTGGGTACAAAATAACCTTCAGTGCCTCAGCAAACTTCCTCTTTGCTTCAACTCTGGAAACAGTAGGTATATGAGGCAGCATGGTGCACTGTGCTGTCTTCTGGTGGGTGCAAGAGTCCACAAACTGTATGCACTTTCTTATTTATTTTCAGAACATCCCTAGGAGGCATCAGAGACTAACAGGACATTGTACACAGTGGAAAGCCCAGTGCCAAGGAAGCTCACTCAGTTGGTTGTGCAAGTGACATCAGTTATTTTATACCGGAGTGCCACACACTCCACTTGGCTTTTTATCTTGTCCTGGTTAAAGGTTCCCATTCTCATTTGCCCTTTATGGTATTTAATCAACTATGACACTGCCAACAATTCTTACCGCGGCATTCTCTCCACCAAAAGATTGAGTCCTAGCAAATTCCCAACAGACCCATGACTGCCTTCCCTGTATATGTAGATGGCAGGACACACCTGACTGTTGGCTCCTTTATTCCAGCTTTTCCTAGTTAGTGCACATGGGGCCTGTGCCACTGATAGTTCTCCAAGTGCACATCCTTCCAGAGCTTCCTCTTTTGACACAGTGTGCTTTCAGAGTATCCCTTCAGCCTCACTGACTTCTATGTGTAACCCGCTGGTCCTTCGGAGCCTCTGTAACTGCTGAAAGGACGGGGGTTCAATCTTCAGCCCTCTTCTTTACCAGTTTTCTCGCCCCGGGGGAATCTCGCTGTATGTGAATGCACATTTTTATAGAACCTTTCTTAGTCATAGGACACATAGTATGTAGCATCTCCATTTTCATCTGTCAATGTTCACTTTTAGCTTCAGGTATCTAAAAAGAATATTTTCTAAATGTTCTCTGTACCTACAGAATTTTCTCCATTTCATTGGTTGACAACAGCATCCATTCAATTGCTCAAACCCCAAATGTAGGAGTTATTTTTGTTTCCAATATTTGAACCTGCTGCCCCAAGCCTATTCAATCCTTCCCAAAGCACCACTGGTTCCAGTTTTCACTGTATTATCCAAATCTGATCTCTTCCCCTCACCTCTATCTCCCTCCCTCCTCGGAGTCACCCTACCTGTCTTTTGATAAGCTTCCAGAACCTCTTGCCAGGCTGCCCTGCCTTCACCTCAAGCTGCGCATAACCATTTTACAGACAGCAGCTGGCATTCTTTTAAAATGTGAATTGTATCCTGTTGCTCTCCAATAGCTCTCTGTTGCACTCGGAACCAGATCAGACCTCTGTGGAAAAACTCAACTGTAGCGCTCACGTTTGCTAAGACTGAAAATGGAACCGCCATTGAAACCATTGGCCTTTCAGAGTTTAATAAGAAGTCTTGGAATATTGGAGGCATGTTCTTGTGGATGCTTGAGGAGATTAACAGCTCAACTAATATTGCCAGTTGTTATGAAAATACAGCCATAGATACATATTGGATTACCTGGGAGTACAAGTGAAGTCACTGCTCTTGTGCCCATTAACTGAATCCCGGGACTTTATAGAAAAGCAGTTTGACCCCAGTGATGTTTAAAGAGTTTTTCATTCATGTTTAAGTTACAGAGACTATTGATATGTATCATTAGACAAAAGGTATCTGCCAGAGAAAACCATATGAATACAATTGTTTGTTACATGGATAAAACATTTGTTCACCTAAAGCCATTAACTAAATGTGCTGTGAGATACTAAGTTTTCCCCAGCAATCTTGTGATAATTACTTCATTCATCTTGACTTCCCCATCTATTTCTTTTTTAAAATAATATTTTTTATTGTTGGGCAATTTCATACATTTGCAGAATGTGACTTGGCGTGATCTTACCTACTCACCACTATTTCACCCCAACCGCCCTTAGTTCCCACAGCCCACCTCCCTCACAACTTCATGTCCTCTCTTTAGTTTTGATTTCATTATTAATAGCCCTTTGAGTCCAATTAATGCTACCCATAAGCACATGGGTGGCCATCCAGCGGGGCATGAATCACCTACCAGTGGCCACACCCCCTAGAGCAAGTCACCCTCTTACTCAGTGTGCCAACATTGCCAACAGGTCCTCTGAGGCCCCACTCCTCAAGCCTAGAATTTTGACTGGCTTTGTCTTTGTTGAAACTAACCCAAATCAAAGGACTTTGCAGCTAGATTACCCAATTCCGAGTGGTGAGCCCTAAACATATGTAACTAAGAACAATACTAAATGGGCTCAGTAGGTGATGTGTGTGTGTGTGTGTGTCTGTGTGTGTCTGTGTGTGTCTGTGTGTGTCTGTGTGTGTCTGTGTAGTGTATGCGTGTATGTATGTGTGTGTGGCATATGTGTATGTGTATGTGCGTGTGGCATTATAGAAGAAGTCATGACTTGAGAGGGAATTCATGGATGATAATTGAGGAGTTGGAGTGGGAAAAGGGAGGGATAAAAATGATATAAAAATAGTATTCTTGTATAAAATTTTCAAAAACGTCAAATATTTAAATTTTAAAAACTAGGACAAATATTAAAACTGTGTCTTTGTAACTTTTGAGAAATAACAAATCATTTTAGAAATACATTAGTGTTAAAACACAATATAGGGCCTGGAAATGTGGCTCTGGGATAGAGCCTCATGAGCACACAGCTCTAGATTCAGTCCCAAGAACATAGACACACACACACACACACACACACACACACACACACACACACACACACACAAGGAAGAGTGTGGTCTCTCACAGCACTGCTTGTAACAAGGCCTGTGTTGTTAATCCACCCTCCATTCTGGAACCTTTCCCTCTTTTCCTTATTCACCCTCTTCCTGCATCACTGAATCCAACTCTCCCTAAATCACCCTATTCCTGCCCTGTGTTGTTCCTTCACCTCAAGCATGAGCTGAAGTTATATCACTGGTTCCTATGCTCACTTTCCTTCCTCCACTAAGCTGTAAATGTCCAAGGTAAAATGACCTTCCCCAAGCTGCCCATCCTTTTCTCCCAGGCTTCTTGAACTCCTCTCTCTCTGGTCTATGACTGGTGATGTAAAAGATTGTGGATTGAATGAGTAAATGTTTATAACTTCAAAAGCATCTTAATGGGTAGTAATAACACACATTATCTTCTATACCAGATGAATCAGGTCCAAGGCCAATCCTATAATAAGAAAATTGTCCAAACAGACAATGGAGACCAGCTTTTGTGGCCACAGATAGTTTAGATAGTGTTCCTTTTTCATATCAAAGACGACTTGAAAATTGCCTGTATTGATCCACACGGGAATTAATAAGAATTCAGCCATCAAGGCTGCCAAGTATACCTGCTGCTATGTATTTGGAAAGGCTGGCTGAGCTGGCACAGTCAGCCAGAGAAGCCTATTGCATATAAGCAAAGTCTTTCCACCTAGGAGCTTCCTGACATCTCCATCTGCAGGCCAGTAAGGCACCAGGATAAAACCCGGCTGTGGCTCATCTACTGACTTTGGTGGAGTCTGCAGCTGGCTGGCCCAGTGTGAACCAGGCCTTCCCCTTCACCTGGAAACTTAAGTCCAGAATGATGTCAGGCTTTCCAATCTAGATGTGTCAGCTGGAGGAGAAACCATAGTAGCCTTCAACATGAGTTACAATTTGTATCATTTGTAATTTCTAGCAGAGATTCAAAGGTGGCCATGTGGCACTGTGAAAAGCATACTGATTCTCATTTATAAAAGATGCTGATTATGTGTTGCTTAAAGACTTTCTGAGACACAACTCTGTGTGTTTTGGCCGGAGGCTTCTGGTTATTACAACATCAATTTTCCAGGTACCTTTTGGCTTATTTGTGCTTTCCATTTCAGGTTTTTATTATCAGTTTTGCTGGAAATGTATCTTTGATATCTAATTTTTCAGTTTATGATGATTTAAAACATGTACATATAAAACTTTAGGATCTCTTGTTACTGTTTTGGCTATTCTTTTTGTAAATAATTCATCAATATATTTGTATCCACTACCAGTCTCTTATATCTCTTTTAAATATATGTATATATTTATTATTCTTATCATCATGTGTGTGTGTGTGTGTGTGTGTGTGTGTGTGTGTGTGTGTGTGTGTGTGTAATAGCAGCAGTAGATGAATGCAGTACCCATGAAGGCCAGATGGTGTCAGATCCCTTAGGGCTGGAGTTACAGCTAGCTGTGAGTTGTCCAAAGTGGATGTCAGCAATTCAAGAGGAGCAAACATTCTCAACACTGAAAGCTGCCTCTAGCACCAAGTCTCTCCTCTCTCTTTAAGCATCTTGATGACTAGTTAGATGTATGAAGAAACTGGAAGCCTGTACATGGCCAAGTATTTCACTAGGGAAAATTATATTTACTTTTAAAACATTTTTCATAAATTGATCTACATTTGTCAGCCATTTAATGTTCTACAAAATTAAGATGTTTTCTGCTGGATGAAGCAGTGACCATTAAGCTTTCAAGGCAGCATTTGCTGCTGATCTCTCTGCAGATGTTTGCTTCCTTCTTCCCATTCAAGAATGTTTCATTAGAAACAAATCACAAACTAACACACTTCAATACATTACCATGAAATACTTTGCAAATGCAACCACAATAGTTTGTATAAAAAGTAGACAAAATAGCAAAATCCCTCACAAAAACAAAGACAGTAAAGTACCAAATTCTTTGTTCCCATGCATTGTCTGAAATATTGTAAAGATGGAATGAACTTGGATGTATCAATTAGTCATTCAGATATTGAGGTTTTTGTTTTTTGTTTTTGGGGGGGTTGTTTGTTGTTGTTGCTATTGTTTTGACAGGACAAGCATCTTTTGGTAGACTGCCTCTTTTTGTGAAACTGAAATCAATTTGAAGGCAGGTAGGTACAAAACTGTATCCCTTTCTTTCCTCTTCCATAGTACTCTAGTATTTCAGTGTGATTCTGACCAATGGCCCGGAGTTTGTGTATGCACGAGGCTGTGTGATATCCAGAAGACAGCATTTCACATGGCTCTTCTCCACGCTCCACCTCCCTCTTTCCTCCCATCCTCTTCTCTGGGTTATCCCTGACGTGTGTTGGGGAGGGAATTGATGAAGATGCTCCATCCATGGCTGAGCACTTACAGACACTTACCCTCAGCACTTTGACCATTATGGGTCTCTGCTCCAACAATCACTCTCTGCATTAAGAAGTTTCACTGTTCAAAGTTGAGAGCAGCACAAACCTATGGATACAAACATAAATATTTATAAGGCAGTTTGACAACATGACCACTTAGCAAAACATCAATAAGTTTTCCCGTAGGGTCCATAGCTTCCCTACAGATGTATTTTGACCCTGTTACAATACCAACCATATGGAGCAAGCCACATACCCCACCTTCTCCCTTTCATCTTACATGTGCTTTAATATACTAATATCTAATATCTATTAATATCTAAGTGGGTCTTGTCATTCTGGAAGTTCTTTTGTCAAAAGGACAGGAAAGAAAGTCCTTGATTCCCTGAAAACTCAGTTTGATTTAAATCTCTGCCCATGAGCAAATTTCTTGAGATATAATATGGCCAGTCCACTTAATATGTTTTATCATAATGTCTGTTTGTCATCGGGTACAAATTAAAAAGCTTTTCCTTTCCTGTTAAATTCCTCAAGGGAAAGAATCACACTTATCTCATTGCATCTTTGGTGTTCTTAAGGCCTATCCAGGGAAACTGACATATGGGAGAATATGTACATGTCTTTAACACACAAAGAAAGGGAACTATATGAAAGCCTCCAGGCAACACTGTCTGCTTCCCCACAGACAGCTGGCCTGTCGTCCCGTCAAAGTCCATTCCTCTTACCCAGACTCCACACTCACTGCTGTCACCTCCATTTTCTCCTCCTCTGGGTCACCACTCTCAGTGAGGACAGTAGTCTTCACGTCCTGCTCAGGACAGATACTTTGCTTGAAATCATTCCTGCTGCTTATCTCCAATCAGCATATTCAGTGGCTCCTGGCATTTCTATAGTCTAAACAATCTAGGGATTTTCTACATCTTGGCCTTGGCACTTGTTCACCCCTCAGGGATAGCATGCTAACATCTTCCTGCCTGCTCCTACAGGGACAACATGCTAGCATCTTCCTACCTTCTCCTACCTGGATTTTCTACACTGGTCTCCTTAGGAGACAGTTTCTGTTTGTAGCCAAAGTGATCTGTTTTGTTTTGTTTGTTTTTCTGTTTCTCTGTGTGTGTTTCTGTGATATGTGCTTGTACGTGTGTATGCATGCTTTTGCGTGTATGTGTGTCTGTGTGTTTGCATGTGTCTGATTTGTATATGTGACATGTACATGAATGTGTATATGCACACTTTGTGTGTGTATGTGTGTACATGTGGTGTGTACATGAATGTGTGAAAGTGAATGCATGCTTTGTGTATGCATGTGTGTTTGAGTGAGTGTGTGTGTGTGTGTAAGGTAAGGTTGGTATTGGAAATCATCCCTATCACTCTTCTAACTTCTTCAGGATGCAAAGTCCCTCAGTCAAACCCAGAGCTCTCATATATGGCTAGTTTTGCTAGATATCTTGCTCTGGGAATCCCCATCTCCAACTTCCAAGCCTTGCCCATCCAACATTTATGTTGGTTCTGAGGGTCCAAACTCTGGCCCACATGCCTACATTGCAACCACTTCAACCACTGAGCAATCTCCCCAGCTCCCAAGGTGATCATTTGAAAATGGCTTCTGGACTGGTGAACTCTCTCTCCTCTTGCCTTCCTCTCTCTCTGGGAAGTCTTCCCTGACTGTTCAGAGCTCTATAGTATGCTCCCATGATACCTGCCCTTGAATATTCACTTAGAACACAGTCCTGGAATTTCCTGGCTTGTTGGTTTCTTTTTTTCAGGTTCTGCTCTGATGACTGAGTTTACATCTGAATACTCCATACTTAGTGTGAGCATCAATATATGTTTGCAGGATGTCAATGCTTGATTCTTTGATATAGTGTATACACAGATTATCAATGAATTATTCACATAAATGCTATGGGGAAAGCAGAAACAATATTATGATCTATCATATTGCTTAAACCTATCAGGCCTATTATTTGGATTCAAGTGGAAATAGAATTAGCCAGTCAATACTCACTTACATACACAGATAAATACATAGTATATAGCATACATATTCTTAACTCTTTCAATTTTTCTTTATACTGTGTGACTTACAAGGAAACTATATAAATCAACAATTATATACCTGTTACAATGGGAATTCCATGTACAAAGATGTAATTTTTCATGACACAATATCAATGGGAGTAGAGTGATACGGGAGCAAGTTTTGGTACCATGCTGCAATTAATTTTGTCTGTGTTCCAAGTGGATCCTCTAGCCTCAGCTCCACTCAGAGCTATAGTTATAAGTGTGTGTGTGTGTGTGTGTGTGTGTGTGTGTGTGTGTGTGTGTGTGTGTGTGTGGTGTGACACCCATCTTGTTATGTGGATGCTGGGGTCCAGACTCTAGTCCTCATGATTACACAGTAAACACCATTAAGAACTGAATCATCTCTCCAGCCTTCAGAGAAGTGACTTTAAGTGCAGGAAATCATCATATCCAAAGCTGCACTCTCACAGCCAATATAGCTAGTATTATAGTCCCAAATTCTATCTAGGCACTAATCCATGGCTTTCTAAATTGCTCTCAAATATATGGTTTATATTATCTATATTTTTCCAATAAATACAATTTCACCATGTAATCTTGTAGATTTTATATCTGAAGTATCAAAAGCAAATTCATGTCATATGGGTAACCAACCACTTGCTGATTCAATTTCAGGCCTGACTGACAGGAAGGAATTCATGCCTGGTACTGTAGACCTGGTCAAAGCACATGGATGCGGAGGTCATAGGCCTAATTACCTATGTGGAGAACCCACTATTGCTGTTTTTCTAAAAGCAAAACAAAGCAAATCAGTTTGCTAAACTGCTTTCTATATAGTTATGCCTATGCCCACATTGGTGCTGCTCTCAACATGTGACAGAGACACTTGGTGCTGCAGTGGGCAACCACTCAGCCCTAATGGGCACATCAGCCTCTTCCCTCAGAGCTTGGGAGAGATCTCTGGAGAGGAAACAGAAAGAATTAAGAGTCAGAGGACAGGAGGACCGCTGGGAAATGCGAAGTGTGGGTTTGACACGACCGCTGCACCCGGGAACTGGCTGTCTTAGCCACTGCTCTGTTGCGGCAAAGAGACATCGTGAACAAGGCACTCATGAAGGGGAGCGCTTCATTGATGGCTTGCGTATGCTTCTTCCATCACTGAGGGTTCCGTCTGCAGCTGAAGCTTCCTTTAACCTTCTCACATGTCAGAAGCTTAGCTATGTGGGTCTTGCCCTGCAGACACTGTTCCCTTCATTCCATTTTCAACCAAGTCTTTGTTTAAAGTGTTTATTTCAGTGAGCACAGGACTTGGCTCCAACACTAGATCTCCTGGTGCTCATTTTCTCCTCAAACTGAACATTTTGTACTTCTCTTTGCCCTGCTTGATCCCTTTTATTACAGATCTACATAAGAGCGACCACTAATAACCACAGGACACAATCAATTCTAGGCTGTCATGAAATCTCCTCTGCCAATGCCATTCATCCAAAACTCTTCAGTTTAGCCTCTGGAAGATTTTTGGAACAAGGGCAAAAAGCAGCTATAGTCTTTGCCAAAGTATTACAAAAGTGGTCTCTACACCAGCTGCTAATATGCTTCACCTCTGAAACGCCTTGAGCCAGGCCTGCATGTGCATACTGCCCTCAGCACCACATCATTAACACTGCAGCTAGGATGGCCCATTAGGTCCTGCTTAAGGAGTTCAACCACTTTTGTAGTCTAAAATCCCAAAGTCTTCAATATGCCTCCACAAACAGCATGGTCAGGCCCATCACAGCAATGCCCCAGTTCCCGACACGAACTTCCATCTTCATTATCACTGTTCTGTTGCTAGGAAGTCACTATGACCACAGCAACTCTATCAAAGGAAGCTAGGAAGTCACTATGACCATGGCAACTCTATCAAAGGAAGCTAGGAAGTCACTATGACCACGGCAACTCTTATCAAAGGAAGCTAGGAAGTCACTATGACCATGGCAACTCTATCAAAGGAAGCTAGGAAGTCACTATGACCACGGCAACTCTATCAAAGGAAGCTAGGAAGTCACTATGACCACAGCAACTCTATCGAAGGAAGCTAGGAAGTCACTATGACCATGGCAACTCTTATCAAAGGAAGCTAGGAAGTCACTATGACCATGGCAACTCTATCAAAGGAAGCTAGGAAGTCACTATGACCATGGCAACTCTTATCAAAGGAAGCTAGGAAGTCACTATGACCATGGCAACTCTTATCAAAGGAAGCGTTTGAGGACTTGCTTATGGTTTTAGAGGATTAATCTGTAATCAGCATGGTGGGAAATAGACAGGCACGGCACTGGAGCAGTAGTGGAGAGCTTTACATCCTGATCTGAAGGTAGCCAGCAGAGAGAGAGAGAGCACAACCAGGCCTAGCATGGGCCTTTGAAACCTCAAATCCCACTCCTAGTGACACACCCCCCTAATTATTCCCAAACAGTCCCGCTCCCCAGTGACTGATCATTCAAATCTGTGAGTTTATGGAGGCCATTCTCATGTAAACCACCACACTAACAGCAGCTGTACCAGAACTGCACAAGATTAAGACAGGAAAAAAAATCAAGCACAGAGGGAAAATGGCTCAAGAGGTCCCATGCCTAGCTAGGGAGTTATTTGAAGTTTCTGTATGCAGGAAGAGGCAGAGACATTTTTCATTGGAGGTGTGGCCACTGGTAGATCGTCCATGTTCCAGTGGATGTCCCTACAGCCATGTGCACATGGATATCATTACTTGAACTCATTGGGGTATTAAAAAATCAGAACAGGACATGAAGATAGGAAGGGGGACTTGCTGCATGTTGGAAGGGTCCAGGAGTTGTTTGAGAGGTATACATGTATGAAATTCTCAAAGAATAAATTAGAATTATTTAGAAAAAAAGATAAATTCAAGAAAAGAGATCTAATGTCTGATTAAATAAGTCTGGTGTCTGAAAAGAGACTCAGATTTCCAGGGAACTATCAAATGCTTAGTCTTTAAAAAAAATGATAAAACTTTTACAGATTATAATTTTCTCTACTTGAATTTTTCTATGAATCCCAAGAGAAGAAAATAGTTTAGGAAAATCAAGATGATAACAGAAAAACATTGTCTAAAGAGAAAAGGGCATTTATATACAATGACTTTTAAAAAATAATCAATCTGGAAAGTTATTAAATTTATCTACTAGGGAAAAGAAATTCTAAATGAACTTTCTAAGAGAATGATAATTTTAAAAGACCAGTATACAAAAGACATACTTGGGACAAAATGACATAAAAAGTTTAAAATAGAGGGATTAAAGTACATAATTATTTTAACAAAAAGGAAACAGGCAGCATATAACTCCTAATAATTTGTGGCAAATAGAATAATGACACCCCCCAAGATGTTCCTGTTCTAATTATAAAGAGCTCTGGATTGACTAACTCATGCGTCCAGACAGACCACAGGTATGTCTATTTACAGAGATATGGAGACTATTCTGGGTTATCTGGGTCAGACCAGTTGGATATCTTCACAGGGGGGAAGTATTATCTTCAGAGCGCGTGATGATGGATGTGATATAGAGCACAGCTCATGCCTGCTTGCTTAAGCCCAACAAGCAAAACACCCCATCAGGAGTATATGTCTCTCAAAAGGTTCTGTCTCCCACCACAAGGTTTTGTCTCCCCCTCTTCCTCTCCTTCCCCATCTTTCTCTCACTCTCCCCTCCCCTCCTTTTCTCCTTCATGCACTCCCTGGAATCTTTCTGGTCTTTCTGTGTGGCCACAAGACTTGTTATACACCCTTGAGCACCTATTAATGTAAAATCTCTATTCTTTCTATGGTGATTTGAATGAAAATGGCCCCATAGGCGTTTGTGAATACATGGTCCACTGTTAGTGGAACTGTTTGGGAAGGATTAGGAGGTGTGGCCTTGTTGGAGGAGGTGTATCACTGAGGGTGGGATTTGAGGTTTTAAAACTCCAGTCCAGGCCCCCCTGTCTGTCTGTCTGTCTCTCTCTCTCTCTCTCTCTCTCTCTCTCTCTCTCTCTCTCTCTCTTTCTCTCTGCCTGTTGACTGCAGGATGTAGCTCCCTGCCAAGATAGCAACTGACTAACTCTCTGAAGCTTTAAGCAAGTGCCTAATTAAATGTTTTCTTCTATCATTGCCTTGGTCATGGTATCTCCTCATAGAAACAGAACAGTATCTAAGACACTCTAGTTCAAAAAGTGATAAGGAATGAATAAATGAATCCTGATACTGTTTACAAGTTTAGAAAATGGAGGGGGCTGGAAGGATGGATCCCCAGAACTCACATGGTAAAAAGAAAGAAGAGGCATGCTTGCACACACACACACACACACACACACACACACACACACACACACACATCATTTTTTTTACTTTGACCTGAATTTTCTCTGTTGCTGCCCATGCTGATCAATATTGCTTTTCAACCTGATAGGCTCTAGAATAATAACCAAGATAAATCTTTGAGCATGATTGCAGGGTTTATCTATATTAGGCTAAGGTGTGATGATCTTAACTGCGGACATCACTATTCTATGGGCTGGGACACCTAGAGGACCTGACTGAATTAGAAGCAGAAAGATGTCTGGAAAGTAATGCTCAGGGCCTCCCTACCGCCAGTTACTTCAAGTTCTAGTTGGCATAACACTCCCTTTCTGGTATTTAGACCTGCAAGTGTGTTTACCTTGGTAGCCTGATGAAATAGTGCTTCTCAGTGTAACATGCTGCCACCATAACTCTGTCTTGAAGACTTTGCCTGGCACTTACATAGTTACACCAGCTTTCTTATTCTTTGTTGCTGTTGTTGCTCACTTTCTTATTTTTGTATCTGTGTGCATACACATGCAATGTAGGTACCTACAAGGGCCAGAGGGGTGTCAGGTCCCTTAGAAGTGAAGTTACAGTAGTTGTTAGCTGCCAGACAACAGTGCTGGGAACTGAACTCAGGTCCTCTAGAAGGGAGCAACACTCTGAACCCCTGAGCCATCTCTGCATCTCCATGGTACTCACTCCCATCACAGTCATAGTGACATTTTCTGTTCACATTACCAATGCCATGCTGCCCCTCCCCAAAGGAGTGTCCTGAGACTCACAGAATTACCCATGCAGCAGGAAGGAAACATGGGTGTTTCGACATTAGTGATACTGGATGATAAAACTTCATTTAACTTGATTTGCACTGTCTCTCCAGGCCCACAGGGATACTCTGTCCTGGGACCCTGTCTTGGCCACACCAATTTCAGACATAAGTCCTTCATGCAGGGTGCCATGCCATGCCAATGGAATGCCCTTCAGGTACTTCATGTCTTTTCCTTGAGGGTGGGAACAAAGTAAGTTTGTCAAAGAGCCCTTCCATCCTGCGCTACCTAAAGCATTTCCTCCGATTGTTTTTCACCCACCGCTTTGTCCACAGTTGTATTCTGCGTTATATGAACACACATATTTACATATATGCAAATATATATGGGTGTATATGTAACCGTTTCATGTTCTTCCCTTCTACCAGGTTTTAAGCCATGCAGGAGTGAAACCTCATTCAGTATATTAGCATATCTGTGTGTGACACTTTGGGCATATAGAAGTAGAGACCATTGAATAATTCTTGGGTGATATTAAGTGGGAAAATTACCAGTATAGATGTTTCTCTTGTCATTGTGACTACATATCAGACAGAAACAGCTTAAGGGAAGAAAGAGTTATCCTGGTTCCTAGTGTTAGGGCTTCCATCCCCCGTGGCAGGTAAGGCTTGATGGAGCAGAGCAGTTAGTGTTGTGATGGGCCAGGGAACAGAGAAACAGAATACGAGCTCTCAGTTATCTTTCTCCTGTTTCCTCCTTCATTCTGCTCAGATTACCCAGTCTGTGGATGGCGTTGCCACATCCAGTGTGAATTTTTCTCATTTTATTAATTATCTGTGGAAATGCCTTGACAGAAATACCCAGACATGCTCCTTGCCAATCTCTTCAGTGATGCTATGTCCAGCCAGGCTGACCATCATAGCATTGTCTATGAATGGTCTGATTTGTAATGGGTTTGTTTTATGATAGTGTGAAGCAAAATATGTTGGACAGAAGCAAGATTTCAGGTTATGAAATGTAATCATTCCCAGACTAATGATATCTGATAAGTTACTCTTTAGTGAGGATGGGCAATGGGAGCAAGCCATGGCTGATAGTCTACTCCTGGATCATAGCAGGAAGCAATACATACTATACAATACACATATTGCAAGGTCAGGAGGTTAGATATATTCAGTGCATCATGATGCATGGTATTTCCAATTTTTATGTAATTATTGGCATGCAACCCATAACAAATGGAGTATTTATATAGTTAAATAGAATAAACATTATACATATGTACTACATACACACATAGAATCACTCTACCTTGTAGCTGGAGACCTTCTCTCCAGCCCCCACCAAGACCTGTTAATGCAACAACCCACTTATAAAATAAACACACAGATATTTATATTATTTAAACTGCTTGGCCATTAGTTCAGGCCTATCATTGTCTAGCTCTTACTCTTATATTTAGCCCATTTCTATTAATCTATACTTTGCCACGTGGCTTGTGGCTTACCAGTACCTTACATCTTTTATGTCATAGCAGCTGGCAGTGTCTCCTCGCCCCAGCCTTCACTTCCCAGAATTCTCCTCCTCCTTGCCCTGCCTACCCTATCCTTCCTGCCTGGCTACTGGCCAAACAGCGCTTTACTTATTTTAACCAATCAGAGCAACACATTTGACATACAGAACATCCCACAACTTATGCAGCCAGCTATATTCATGCATGGATCTTTAATGCATTTACAAAAAGTATCGTTCAGTCCTCACTGGTCACTTTCTCAAACATGTAACTTCTAGAAGGTCAGGGTTTGTACCCTCTTCATTTCAACTGGAATTTCCAGTCATATGTGATATTTCATTGGGGTGTTTTGCTCCCTGGATACATAAAAGGATGGCCAACAGTCCAGTGTTTTTCGCTGAATTAAGTTCAACTGCATGGTGTCATTAATATTTTCTTCTCTTGCTCTTATTTTAAAAGTTGCCTAGTGAGGGGAGGTTGTTTTGGCCATTGGAGTTTTTGCTATTTGATTAGTTAGTTTTGGGTCTGTTTCTGATTCATTATCAGGTCTGTCTGCAGAACCTGAATCCTGATTCCAGAAGGCTCATTTGCAAAATTAGCTTTGCCTGCCCTCTTGTGGCTGTCTGGTGATTCTGGCAGAAGTAATTCTGTCCCCCCATCCAAGTTTTAGATTTTTGTTTTAATTATGGTTTTTTTCTTTGTTCTTTGAAAAGTTTATACATATATAAAATGTATTTTGGTAATACTTACCCTCCTACTCCTGCTAATTCCTCCCAGACTCTCCACATCATGTGCTTTCCCCAACTTCATGGCCTCTTCTTTTATAATGGATGGTGTCCAATCAGTGCTGCCTATATGTGCATGAGAGTGGGTCTATACAATCAAGTGTAGGTTCATTAAAGAGGGCTTTAATAAAACTTACTATTACCCTCCATCAGCCATCAACTGACAATAACAGCACAGCTCAAGTTAGGGCTCATGGCATGGGACCCAGCAAGTCCCTACCCTAACCAATGCTTGAAGGTAAAGCCCTACCCAAACCATGCTTGAAGGGACATCCTCACCCCAACCATGCTTGAAGGGAAGGCCCTACCCCAACCATGCTTGAAGGAAAGGCCCTACTCCAATTATGCTTGAAGGGAAGTCCTTACCCCAACCATGCTTGAAGGGAAGGCTCCATTCCAACTATGCTTGAATGTTGACTGGCTTGCTCTTAAGCAAGTCTTACGCAGGCAACCACAGCTACTGTGGGCTTATGAATACAATGACCCTGGCACACCAAGAAGGCATTGTTTCTTGACAATTCACTTGAACCTCTGGCCATTATAATTTTTCTACCCCCTCTTCTATATCGCCCTGATCTCGGGAGGAGGTGTAATATAGAGGTCCCATTTAGGACTGAGAACAGGCAATTTTGATGGAATTATGGGTCTATCAGATTGTGTTTGAGTTACTAAGTCCTGACCCCAATTCTTTCATTATAAGTAAAGCATCATTTTCATCCTTATTAATGTCTGGGTCTTGGTTATTTTGTTTTGTTTGTTTGTTTGTTTTGTTTTGTTTTGAGGCACTAGAATTGGTCCTAGGGTTTCACAAAATGCTGAGGAAATGCTACACTGCTTAGCTATATCCCCAACTCAACGTCTAAAATTGTATACTAAATATTGTCTACCTTTTTGATGGAAAATATTTTAAATGCCTCTTTTAACAATGACCTTTAGAAAGGTATTAGTCTGTGCTATAAAATGAGCATTAAAAATGAGTTTAAGACAGAAGGTAATAACATGGCATAGCACAGAAGAAACAATGTAACATATTAAATAACTTCAGTGTAGTATGGAAACTATTGCAAGATTATTCTGTGGTTCAAATATTCTCTCTAAAAGTGTCACCAGTCTACTTTCTAACACAGGCCATCAAATGAAGATTTAAATCATGGAATATAAAATAAACATAAGACCCCCCATCTAAGTACGCTCCCTCATCCCTAGAGATTCTTAGCCAATATCCACAAAAGTTTGCCTTCATATTTTTCTCTTCATGTTATACATGACAAAGTACTCATTTACCTTTCATTTAAAAATATTATGATGAAAGGAAACACAGAGGAAAAGGTAATAATAAAGGATAACTATTACTAAAAATATTTGAAGAGGCCATTTTGCTTACTTAAAATTGGATATATGCCTATGTGTATGCCTGATTTATGTATATTTATATGAATATATTATAAACATATATACTATATTTAGTATGTTACACCACTTGAAGAGACAATGCTCCCACAAACCATAGACTGTCTAACAAAACCCCCAAGGTCAAGCATGGGAGACCTCCTTTATGAGCTGTTGGTCAGAGGAGTCCAAGAGCCCCCCAAAACAACATAAACTATTGCTGTCACCTTTGATACTATCTAGAAGAAGAAGGTAAGACCCTATTGCTAAAGATAGACATAGTTCGAACACAGTACGTGGGAGAACTGATCTGCATCTGAACTAGAAGCCTCCCTCACAACTAGCTGTCATAGTAGCTGAAGGAGCCATGTAAGCTGCCAAGGGAAAAACTCAATAGCTATGTAAGTATAACCAGTATCCATGAACCCCAACAATGGTAAGAACAGTAAGATATTCTGACAATAGTGGTGCTTACATCCTGGGGAAACCGACACCCACCTACTTGCAAGTAAGGTCTTTTTAGTGGGAGGGAATTCATACCTGACGCTGTAAACTTATCAAACTACCCATGGCTAGTGAGGTCATGCAACCTAGAAGAGAACCTGCTACTGCGATTTTCCTAAACCAATATAGTTTCTCTACTTAATGAGGAGAGCACAAATGCACTCCCCCACTACCACAAATTATACAGTTGTATTTCCTGCATTTGGGGAAAAATCACAGGGATCAGCACACCCCAAGTGCAATGGGTGAGCCTCATCCTGGGAAAACACCTTTCTGATCATGGTGTCTCCCCTGCCAGGTAAGGATGTGAACAAGTATAATTTTATGTAGTTAGAGTTTTCCTGCCTGGCCCACAGTCAGGACAAATCTCTCTTACCCACCAGTCCCATAAACGCTCAGACCCAACCAAGAAAGCACACAGAAACTTACATTGTTTACAAACTGTATGGCCGCGGCAGGCTTCTTGTTATCTACTTCTTCTATCTTAAATTAACCCATTTCTGTTAATCTATACTTTGCCACATGGCTCATGGCTTACCAGTGTCTTTACATGTTGTTTTTCATGGCGGCGGCTGGCAGTGTCTCTCCCCAGCCTTCTACTTCCCAGAAATCTCTTCTCTCTTGTCCCGCCTATACTTCCTCCCTGGCCACTGGCCAATCAGAACTTTATTTACACAGAGCGATATCCACAGCAATTTTAACTGCAGTTTGTATATTTATCCTTATAGGAAAGTATAGCTCTCACCCCTGGTATTAATCAATTAGTCAGTGTTCTAGAGGAACAGAACTGATAGATAGATAGATAGATAGATAGATAGATAGATATAGAGAGATAGATGAGTGAGTGAGTGAGTGAGTGAGTGAGTGAGTTAGTGATTTAATTTATTAAAGCAGCTTACAGGCTGTGGTCCAGCTATTCCAACAATGGCTGTCTTCCAACAGAAATTCTAAGAATCCAGTAGTTTTTACTCCATGAGGCTGGATGTTTCAGCTGGTCTTCACTATATGCCAAAATTCCAAACAAGTGTACTCTAATGCGAATGAAGGAATGGAGTTGCCAGCAAGAGTGAAGGCAAGCAGGCAAAGAGAGAGCCTCCTTCTTCTACGTCCTTTATATGGCTGCCACCAGAAAGTGTGGCCCAGATTAAAGGTAGACCTTCCCACCTTAAAAGATCCAGACTAAAAGTGAGTCTTCCCACTTAAAATGATTTAAGGTGCCAAGCTTGAGTTTTAGTTAATTCCAGATGTAGTCAAATTGACAACCAAGAATAGCCATCACAAGTCCACCCCTGTTAACTTGACACACAGCCATATCTTCTTATGTTGTAGTTAATTTCCCAATGAAAACAGTAACTGGGCCTGACAGGCTCTGCAGGACCAGCCCAGCTCTGTCCTTGGTCCCTAGACTTTGGGGCAGGAAGAGTTTACCAAGAGCCTTCCTGGTGCCTCTGGTGCTGGGCTGTCTGACACCATTATGCTCTCTCAGCAGAATCACCTTACCAGTCCAGATGTCTGGATAAATGCCTTTGTTCGAAGCCACATACATACTGTGGCCTGTAAGAGAAGATAGAACACTGCACAGCACAAGTAAGACTGATTGGGAGACAAAGATCCAAGTGTTGGTCCTGGGTTCTCTACCCTGGGCCTGAAAGAGAAAACACAGGCCTACCCAGTGCCCAAGGGGTTCTATCACGGAGAGCAAATAGATACGGGGTATGGAAGAAAGAGCAAGAGAGAATGGTTCATGTCCTGTAAAGAGAGGCAGACCTGAAGAGGTGAAGGCAGTGAGAAGCACAGGCTGAGGTGGGTGGCCTACTTGCCACCTGGGGCCATGGTGCTGCTGTTTAGGTCTGAGCTGTGGCCACAGACCATGTCTGCACCTGTGGTCCTGCTGCAGCCATGGTCTGTGTTGATGTCCTTGGTTCCTGTTACCACTGAAGGCCTAGAGGATAGGGCTGCACAGAGTTGGAGCCTCCCTCACTGGTGCAACATTAGGGAGAACTGGTCCTACCCCTCACTGGCTGCAGCACTCAACAGAACTAGTAGGTCTTGTACCTCATCTGGGCAGCATGACAGGGCTGACCCTGTTGGCAGGGGTGTGGGCAGGCTAGCCCTGAGGGCATGAGAGTGGGAGGGCTGACCCCGTTCCCCCTTGTCTGCCATGTGTTGGTAAGGTTGAGGGAAAGATCGTCCTCCCCCATGTACCTTGGCACCTCACCACCTATGGCAGGTAGGAGAGCTAACCGTGCCCCTCACCAGCTGCAGCACTAGAGGGAGCAGGCACTGCACCTTGCCTGAGCAGCACAGTAGATGGGACCCTTGTTAAGTGAATCCTTGAGAGTCCGTTAAAGGATATGAAGGATTTATTACAATATAAAATGGGGACACTCACAGATACAGGACAAAATAAACAGCCATCATCGTCTTCTGGTCTGGCTGGGGGTGAATGGAACCAACCATCCAGTCTCTGACCACTGCAAGAGAGAGAGCACACCCCCTCCTCAGTTTTAGGCAGTCATGTACCCAGAAAAAAATGCCTCTATCAGGCCAGATACCCCAAAGTCATTGGCAGAGTGAATTCCCACAACACTTCCCCTTTTTGTCTAAATAATAAGGTTCTAAACCTAATACAAAGTTATATACAATAAGAACAATTATTAAGTATTGTCAAGATGAAAGAAAATGTAAAAACATAAATAAAAGTGGAACTTCAGCCAACAAGAACAACCTCAAGCAAGAAACACATACTAAATATCCAGGCCAAAGGTAACTGGAGAGTTACAGAGATTGTTCCAATAGCCCTCCTATCCTGAAGATTCTAAATCTAGTACCTGATATGTTCTTAGCTAAGATATGTGAGGATTGGAACTGTAACTATCTAGTCTTCAATCCCTTTTTCCTGAGAAGGGAAATAATATTATGTCCTGAGTAAGTAGGAGTGCAAACAAGCGACTTCCAAAACATGCAAGTTATGACAGAAACGGCTGGATACATGGACAGTCACCCAATGTTTCTCTGCAATGATGGAGCATCCACTATTGGCTAGAGTCCTAGAATATCTGACAGACCATTTTCAGAAGCAGAAAAATTTGAAAGACTGTCCTACCCTGTCTTAACAAGGTTCAGCAGTCACTTTTCCTTGTGTCCTGCTTGTCCAGAATGAACAGCATGCTTTCTGTCAGCAATTGAGGCAAGAGCAGTTCTTTGCCCAACAGGCCACTTATGCCAAGAAGAAGACAAACTCAATTTGAAGTGTCTTTGAAGCCCAACATCCTCTCGGGAATAGACCAGTGCTGCCAGGAGCAATTGTGTCTCACATCAACAGAATTCTAAGTTATTAAAATATTTAAATTCCATATTTTCTGGGTCTATGAAGTGTTTTAAGATTATCTATCCATCTAACATATAATCTCTGTATATCTAGGAAACCTAACTAACATAACTATAAGTATGACAAGCATGGGTGATTTACTCTTATCAACCTACATAACTTAAAGAATAATGCTTCACATTATAAAATAGAACAGTCTGTAAACAGATGTGCAGTACAGGTACAATAACCTTGAAGTTGTGACAGCATACAAAAATATCTTAAACATAGGTAGAAATGTGTAGTGCAATATGACAACAGACCTTGTTGACAGGGATGAGGGTGAGCTGGCCCTGAGAATGTGAGTGTGGGAGATCTGGCCCTGCTCCTCATCTACTATATGGTGGTGTGAACAAGGGGCAAATGTCCTCCCCTCCCCCACTCCTCACTACCTGTGGTTGGTGGAAGGACTGGCTCTGAGGTCAGGAGAACCAGTGAGCTGACCCTGCATCTTACCAGCTGCAATACTTAGGAAAGCAGGTCCTGCACCTTACCTGGGCAACTCAGTAGAGATGACCCTGCTGCTGATGGTGGTGCAGGTGAGCCGACCCTGAGGGCATAAGTATGGGAGAGCTAGCCCCACTTCTCATGTGTCATGCCGCATGGGTGGGGGAGAGATGCCCTGTGGTGACATACTGTGTACCTTAATGAAATTTGCCTGAAGATCAGAGAACAGAACAAACCACTAGATTAAACACAGATGCAAGGCAGTGGTGGCACATACCTTTAATCCTAGCACTCAGGAGGCAGAGATCCATCTGGGTCTCTGTAAGTTCAAAGCCACCCTGGACTACATGAGATTGACTCAGTCTAAGAGAGGAAACAGATCCAGGCAGTGGTGGTACACACCTTTAAACCCAGTACTGGGAAGCACACACGCCTTCAATCCCAGGAAGTGATGGCTGGGTGGAGAAAGGTAGATAAGGTGTGAGGAGACAGAAACTAAAGGCTTTTTAGCAGAAGCCTCCCTTTCAACTAGAGGCTTTTCAGGCTGAGGAGTTGTAGAGATAAGATGTGGCAGTGTCGTGCTCCTTTGTCTCTCTGATCTCTCAGCATTTACCCCAATATCTGGCTCTGTTTTTTTATTTTGTTTTTTGTATTTTGTTTTTTTATTTAAAGACCATTTAGAATTCAAGTTACAATGCCCCCGCTTGCCCCTTGCCTTGGCCACTACCTACAGTACTCAGGAGAGCAGATTCTGCCCTCACCTAGGCACCATAGTAGTGCTGACCCTTCCAGTGATGGCACAGGTGGGCCTGCCCTGAGGTTGTAAGAGTGGGGGAGCTGGCCCTGTACCTCTTGTCTACCATGTGGTGTTGAGGAATAGGGAAAGATGCTCTCCCCCACCTTGCTTCTTGCCACCTGCTGCAGACAAGAGAGCTGACTCTGCCCCTCACCAGATACAAAACTAGGGAAAGTGGCCCGGCACCCTTCTTGGGCAACACAGTAAAACTGACCCTATTGAAGGAAGCATGGGGCACCTGGCCTGGAGAATATGAGTGTGAGAAACCAATTCCTGCCCCTCACCCACCATATGGTGGTGTGGGCAAGAGAGACAAGCTCCCCCTCAAGGCCTGTGGTAGGTGGGAGAGCCAACCCTGAGGTCACTAGAGCAAGAAAGCTAGGCCTGCTTCTCATCAGCTGCAGCACTAGGCAAATTGGCCCCTACACCTCAACTAGGCAACACAGTAGAACCAGCCTTATGGCATAGGTGTGGGTGAGCCAACCCCAAGGATATAAAAGCAGGAGAATAGCTCTGCCCTTGGGCATACTGATAGAAAATTACATGTCCACACAGTTGGGCTTGCCCAGCAGACCACCTAACTATTTCCGGTTCAGAATAGCCATCTCCGGGTCAGACATCTCGTGGGACCGGGACTCTTGTGGCTTTATGTGTTTGCGTAAAGCACAAGCGCGCAGCCATGTAATCTACGCACATGTGTGGAGTACCCACACGAGTTCCCGTACGCATGCGCGGCCCAAACTTTATAAAGCTGGTGCCATCTTGCATGAGTCTGTCCACCCCCCCCCATCTCCTTACCCACATGTGTTTCACACAGGCCTGTCACCTCTTTCCTCTTTAATAAAAACTCTTCTGTGGTCTTGTTGTGTTCGGTACGTGTTCCTTGCAAGGTAAAGTGCCACTTAAAAACTAACACATACTACATAGGGCAAGTTAGGAGGGGCAGTACTGGCGAGGTCACCTTGGCATTGAGGATCAAGATATGAGTTGGCCCATCCCATCATCCACTACATCTCTGATCTGTTGGAGCACATAATGGGGCAGGTCCTTCAGACCCAAAGATACAGAATCTCCATGACACAGGACAACAACAGGATATTGAAGAGGAGCCGCAGTGAGGGCCCAGTATTGATAATGTAGCAAAATCCAGAGACCTCAAACTAGACCAACGACTCTCTGCAATGAACACTTGCAAGTAACACTATATGGACCAAAGGACTGTGTGACTCACCGTGTCACACTACAGCTTCTGCAATGAGATTTTTCTTTTCTTTCTCCTTTCTTTTAAATTTTATATTGTTTTATCCTGGGGATGTTGCAAGGGTAGAGGGCAGATGAGAAGGGACTGAAAGATGAGTGGGATTGAGATGCATGATGTGAAATCCACGAAGAATTAATAAAAAGTTAAACTTGAAAAAATTAATAACCAGGTCATAATTATGCCTAAAATGATATAACTATTCCCTGTACATCCACAAACACATAAATAATAGACTCAATGTAAGTTTCCCTTGAGGGCCATTCCTTTGGTGCCCCAAGTACTATGCATTCTGTATTTCTTCCACCTTCAGCAAGTGTCTCAGCAGGTTCTTTTCCTGGAGGAGTAACCTATACCTTCATTTCTGATTGGTCTGTGCCCTTTATCATCCTACCTAGATTAGGTTGTTGTGGTTTCACATTGACTTTTATCACAAGTTGTGACAGCACTAAAAGATGCCCTTAAGGATCTCCTGCAATCCAGACATAATCTCTCTTACCTTTGTTGTGGAGAAACAATCCAGCTTTCCACTGGTAATCTTGATCAGCCACCCCTCCTAACACTATTATTCTTTTCTTGGCCTGTTGGCTTAAGGGTTCAAGTGAGTTCCTTGGTCAGAAGCAATACTGTGTGGAACACTGTGATGGTGGATCAGGCCTTCTGTAAGTCCAAGCATGGTAGTTTTGGCAGAAGCAGTACTTGCAGATGAGGCAAATACATAGTCAGAATAAGCAAGGACAAAGCATTGTCTTCTTCATGGAGGAAGTGGTCTATTGTACTCAACCTGCCACCAGGTCACTGGCTGGGCACTGCAGGTGATGGTGCCATATCTGGGGCTCAATGTTGGTCTCTGCTATTGGAAAATATGGCATTCAGCTGCAGATGCAGTCAGGTTAGCCCTGGTGAGTAGAAGACAACATTGTAGAACCCATGCACAACTTTCATCTCTGCTGCCATGGTCACCTTGTTCATGGGCCCATTGGGCAATGACAAGAAGAGATGAGAAAAGAAATTAACAGTCCACAGAATGGGTCATCCTATCTACTTGATTATTGACCTCCTCATCAGCAGAAGTTACCTTTTGATGAGCATTTACATGGGATGCACATATCTCAACATCCTTCAGCCATTTAGAGGGATCTAGCCACATACTTCTTCTATAAATGTCTTTCTCACCAATTTTCCAATCATATTCTTTCTAAGTCCATGACCATCCAGTCAATCATTGGCTGTAGCCCATGAATCAGTGAACAGTCACACATCTGGCAATTTCTCCTTCCAAACAAAATGTATGACCATGTGATCTTGTCAAAGTTCTGACAGTTGTGAAGATTTCCCTTCACTGATATCTTTCAAGGTTGTCCCACAAAGGGGTTATAATCCTGCAGCTCTTTACTTCTAGGTGGTGCCTGCATAACATGCAGAACTGTTGTGGGATATTAGATCCCACTGTGAAACTCTGAGACTGTGTTAATAAAATTAACCTTGGATCGGTGTGGGGAGCGAGTGACTAATTGACAGAAATTAGCCATAGAGAATATGGATGAGCCAGGGATATGGATAGAGAGATGCACAGGAAAGAGTAGGGAGGGGCTTAGAGATTCACTGGGAGTTTGGTTGCAAGTTATTATTGGTTGTGGTCAGGGAGGAAACAAAACAAAGCAGTTAAATTAAGAGATTTATTTCTTTTCCTTTCCTCTATTCTTCTTTCTCTTTTATCTAAAAAAATAAGGGGGAGGATATAGGAATGATAGGATAAAAGGGTAGATTACTGAGTCTCCTTTTAGACTAAAAGTCAACTACTAGTCTCAAATATTTACGTTGGTATACGTTTTTGTATATTGGTACAAATTTAAGGTTATTTTTGCTACAATGCACTATAATGTATTGTACCTATGCAACTCATTTAAAATTGTAATGTAAAGTTCTAGTCCTTGAAAGCTACTATTACAAACTGTTTAGAATAATTAAGATAACAATCAAACTTGTAGTAAGGGTTTATTTGTAGACAAAAATAAGCTTTATTTAACTTCATATATTTTGGATAGATGGGTAGTCGTCAAACATTTCAGAGATCTACAGAATTTAGATCATTTAAATTTAATTGTTTTAAATTTAAAATGTTTTAATAACATAAAGCTTTTTATGACAGTGAGATACATCTGCTCCTGGCATCACCAATCTACTTTAGAAAAGATGATGGGTATCAAAGAACCTTCATATGGAGTTTGCAGAGGGCATCTATTCTTAGTTAGGTTTTCTATTGTTGAGACAAAACACCATGACCAAAAAGCAAGATGGGGAGTAAAGGGCTTATTTGATTTATACTTCCACAGCACTGTCCACCATTGAAGGAAGTCAGGACAGGAACTCAAACAGGATAGTATCCTGGAGGCAGGAGCTGATACAGAAGCCATGGAATGGTAATGCTTACTAGCTTGCTCCTCATGGCTTGTTAAGTTTGCTTTCTTATAGAACCAGGACCACCAGCCCATGGCTGGTACCACCCACAATGTACTGAGACCTTCCCCATCAAACACTAATTAAGAAATGCCTTACAGCTGGATCTTATGGAGGCATTTTCTCAACTGAGGTTCTCTCCTTTCAGATAATTCTAGTATATGTCAAATTGACATAGAACTATTTAGCACAGCATCATAACAGGAGTAGAAACCATAGGCATTTGCACAACTTCTTCGTGTAGCTTTCTTGTGTCTTCAGGATGTGCTCAGATCCCATCACATAATACCACTTGATAATCCATTTGATAATAGATTGTTGCTGTGCACATCCTATTTTTATGGCTTGGTAGGCCAGATAATACCTAGCTCATGATAGGCAGCTCAGCTTACATGGAAACTTTGCGGCCCATTGTCAAATGTTCAGTTTCCACTAAGGCCCAATCAATAGCAGGCCAAAAGCTGTCTCTCAAAGGGAGAAGGGTTGTCTGCAGATGATGAGAGAGCCTTGCTCCAAAATCCCAAAGGTTTCTTCTGACTCACCTACCAGGGCCTCCCAACAGCTCCCAACAGCATCTCTATCTGCCACTGATGCTGCAAGTACCATCGGGTCTGCTGGATCATCCATGGTCCAAGTGGTGGAGCAGCCTACACAGCAGCCTGCACCTGTTCAAGAGCCTTCTCCTGTTCCAGACCTCTCACAAAGCTAGCAGCTTTCTGAGTCACTTGGTATATGGGAGGAAGTAACTCACCCAAATGAGGAATGTGCTGTCTCCAGAATCCAAATAGGCCCACTAAACATTGTACTTCTTTCTTGGTAGTGGGAGGGGCCGGGTGCAATAACTTGTCCTTCATTGTAGAAGGAACATCTCTTTATGTCCCACACCAGTGGACTCCTAAGAATTTCACTGAAGTAGAAGGCCCTTGATTTTGGTTGGATTTATTTCCCATCCTCTGATGCACATATGTATTACCAACGAGTTCACAGTGCTACCTCCCTTTCACGTGGTCCAATCATCATAGTGTTGTCAATATAGTGCACCAGTGTAATATTTTGTGGAAGAGAGACAATCAAGATCCTTTCTAACTAAGTTTTGACACAGGGCTGGAGAGCTAATGTAGTTTTGAGGTAAAACAGTGAAGGTATGCTGCTGGCCTTGCCAACTCTGCTGGTCCTTATGGACAGGGACCGAGAAAAGGCATTTGCTAGATCAATAGCTGCATACCATGCATCAGGAGATGTGTTAATTTACTCAAGTAAGGACACCATAGCTGGTACAGCAGCTGCAACTGGAGTCACTACTTGATTGAGTTTTTGATAGTCAACTGTCATTCTCCACCATCCATCTGTCTCCCGCACTGGCCAAATAGGAAAATTTAAGGGAGATAAGGTGGGAACTACCATTCCTGCATCTTTTAAATCCTTGATAGTGGCACTAATTTCTGCAGTTCCTCCAAGGGTGCGATACTGTTTTGGATTCACTATTTTCCTTGGCAGAGGCAACTCTAAAGGCTTTCATTTAGCCTTTCCAACCACAATAGTCCCTATTCCACAGGTCAGGGAACCAATGTGGGAACCATGCTAACTTCCAACTCTATCTATCCCAGTTATACATTCTGGGAGTGGGGAAATAACTACAGGATGAGTTTGGGAACCCACTGAACCTACAGTGAGGTATTCTTCAGCCAAAACTCCATTAAGCCCCCACTTTAACTAGGGGACCACAACATTTCTTGGGGTCTCCAAGAATCAGTGTCAATTCAAAATCTGCCTTAGTTAGAGTTATCATTGCTTTGATGAAACACCATAACCAAAGCAAATCGGGAAGGAAAGGGTTTGTTTAGCTAATACTTCCACATCACTGTTCATCATCAAATGAAGTCAGGACAGCACCTCAAACAGGACAGAAACCTGGAGGCAGGAGCTAATATAGAAGTGATGGAGGAGTGCTGCTTGCTGGCTTGCCCTCCATGGCTTGCTCAGTCTACTTTCTTATAGAACTCAGAACTACCAGCCCAAGGGCAGTGTCTTAGTTGGAGTTTCTATTGATGTACTGAAATACCATGACCAAAAGCAAGGTGATGAGGAAAGGTTTTATTTGGCTTACATATCTACATCACAGTCTATTATTGAAAGAAGTCAGGACAGGAACTCAAACAGGGTAGGAACATGGAGGCAGGAATCGATACAGAAGCCATGGAGGGTGCTGCTTACTGGCTTGTTCAGTCTGCTTTCTTATAAATCCCAGGAATGGAATCACCCACAATGGGCTAGGCCCTCCCACATCAATCATGAATTAAGAAAATGCCTACAGGCTTGCCCAAAGCCTGTTCTGATGAAGGCTATTTGCTGAATCAAGGTTCCTTCCTCTCAGATGACTATGGCTTGTGTTAAGTTGACATAAAACTAATCAGCACACCTTTCACCAAAGAAGCTTTTTTTCAACAGAAGGAAGTAATTACATAAAGCCACAAGTTGTCAAAACACAGATTAATTGACTGTGAGTGCTACCCCCAATTAGTAGATCTGTAACATAACACTTATACTTAATACTCAGGGAACAAAGTAAAATAGGGGGGCAAAGATTGTCAGAGCCAGAGGACCTTGACATCTGCTTAAGATAGTGTCTTCTAAAGAAAGAGAAGAGAGAGAGAAAAGGAGAGGGAGAAAGAGGTGGGAGTGGTTAGGGAAGGAGGTAGGTAGGACTAGGAGCAGCTGGAGGGGAAGGAGGAAGAGGTGAGTACAATCAAGATACATTGTATAAAACTGTTAAAGATTCAATAAGGATACTGTATTATTTTTTAATACAGGATGGGCTTGGGAGAGGACTCAGTAGGTTCTAACTGTGTAAGCATGAAGACTTGAATTTAGATCCACAGTACCCATGTAAATGCCAGGCACTGAACAACCAGCCTGCAATCTCAACACCAGGGAGGCAGAGACAGGGGAATCCTCAGAGCAAGCTGGAAAGCCAGATCAGCTGAGTAGGCAAGTTCTGGTTCAAGTGAAAGACCGGTCTCTATATGTATAGTGGAGTGAGATCAAGGAAGACACTCGAAGTCAACCTCTGGCCTCCACACGTGCAGAAACACAATCACATGTACATGTACCAGCACACATGCCCACAAACACTGAAATACATATACAGGCACAAACACATGCAAAAAGAATTGTGTTCATTGTGGTTTTCCCTCTCTTGAACTACTCCATTCCCAGCACAACCCAAGGCAGTGTATAACTCAGTGAAGACTACTTCAGAGTTCTAGAGTCAGTAGTAAAGACAGTTACATTCTTGTTGGCTTTAAAAGGTATCACTGATGATTAAAAATAAAGCGCATGCTCATCCTCAGGAGTAACGAATGCTTTGCACCCCACCATATCTGATTTCTTAAGAGAGCCGGCTTGTTACATGATTATTTAAAACCCGATTGTTGAGTGAGGCAGGTACCTGAATACGGACCTCCGTGGTTTCTCTGCCTAATGCTTCATGCTCCTCATGCTCCTCATCGTGTTGGGATGAGTGAGAGATGAGTGGGGCACAGCTGTTGGGAAATGTTTGTAGAGTTGAATTTTTAAATCTTACTTGGTCTTGTCTATGGCTTCCCAAACAGAACTTTCATGTATATCAGAGCGTCAGCTTTTGAGACAGTGAAAGTTTCAAATGCTCTGAAACTCAACTAGTCAAATATTCAGCTAAAAACAAAAAAAGAAAAAAAGCAAGCTTTTAAGGGAGAGGGAATGCATGTGTGGCAGTTTGAATGCAATGTCCCACACAGATCCGTGCATTAAATGCTTGGCTTCCAGGTGGTTGTGCTGTTTGGAGTGAGTATGAAACTTTTAGGACCTGGAGCCTCACTACAGGAAGTACCTCACTAAAGGTGGGCTTTGAGAGTTTATAGACTCTCCACTTCCTGTTCCCTCTTTCTGCTTCTGAGGTGGAGATGTGATCCCAGCTCCCTTCTCCAGCTGCCAGGAATTTTCTGCCATTGTGGACATCTAGCCCTCGGGAACCAAAATCCAAAATAAATTCTTCTTTAAGTCGCCTTTGGTCTTGGTATTTTATCACAGCAACAGAAATGTAACTAATTCACTGCACTTGTAAACAGGAAAGGTGAAGAAGAGATGTTTTCTAAGGTACCCTTTGGAATTTTATTTTCAGATTACAATAGGTGAAGGCACAGATCTTAAGCTGCCAAAAAATTGGAAAAGTTACAGAGATGAAATCATTTGTAGTTCTTAAAATCATTTATGTGTACATATATGTGCACATATACAAACGTACAAATGTGTAAAATGTGGATTGTAGATCCTCAAGCAAAATGTTACAGATTGTGGCCACAAGGTGGTGATACAACATAATCTATATTTTTCTAATGCTGGTAAAACTAAAAATACACCAGGCTGTAAATCAAGGCAATTTTATTTCTACATTGCTAAAAGGCTGACCTTTGATCTTCTTTCTTCTTGCAATACAATGATAACTCTGACCTATATATAGCAAAGAAATTATGCTTCTCAGGAAATACATATATTTTATGAAAATTGTATTTTAAAAATAATTTATGCTACATAAATGAAAGTTTACTTCCCAGCTCTAGAGTCCTGGGAAGAGTTCTAGAGTTCTGTATATGTATGGGGGTCTTTTGGTCTCCAGTCACCATTCTCATAGTATCAAACTGAGTCTTTACATCAGATGGTTTTCAGTCTTCCTCTGTCACTTCTCCTTAATTATTCTCTCTTTTTATTATTATTATTTTGCACTCTCATCTTTTATGCTTGTGTTTAATCTAAAAATTTTGCATAATACTTAAGAAGTATTACATAATACAACAGCTTTTTCTTACCACCGTGGCCTCCCAGAGTTAAGTTTTTAGACTATATCATCATCATAACCTGTTAATGCTAATTAATACGTATGTGCTGTATCTGTGAAATATATATATTCAGACAAAACTGCAGTCACATATCTTTACCTTTGTAATACATATAAAGTCCATGTTTAAACACAGACTCAACTTTATTCAGGGCTATATCAACAATTCTGACTGATGAACTTATCTACCTATAAGAAATCAAACTGTATTCTCCCACACAGATGTGGTTACAGGCAGTCGTGAATAGGAGTGTGTGTGTGTGTGTGTGTGTGTGTGTGTGTGTGTGTGTGAAAGATTATGATTTAGGAATGCATTCATATTACAAAACATCGTACTGACAAAAAATTAGAGAGAAAATTTTTTAAAGAAGAGAAGCTATTGAAAACATCCAGAATCCCAGAACTGAAGGACTAGGGCTTGTAGACTGAGTTCATTGAGCACCCTAACAGTGGGAAACCAATATCTTACCGCAGCCCATCACTGGATGCTTCAGACCACAGAATGTGTTTTTAAAAATATCTGAAAGCTTAACAAGAAAAAAAACAAAATTTAGTGACATAAAGACATTAAGAATCATATGGCATTGGACTGCTTCCCAACAGCAAAGGCCAGAAGACAATGAAACCTGTTCTTCAGCTTCCACAGGAAGTGGTTCCTGCCATTGAATTCCATGCTACGGCTACTTGAAATAAAGAAAGGTAGGAGAAAATATAACAGAATTCATCAGGTTAAAAAAATTATTTTCTTCACCAGAGCAGGGAAAATAGGAAAATACAGCTTCCTCCCAGTCCTTGGAAGGAAAGGGGAAAGAAATGCCTTAGAAAAACAGCCTTGGTTTTTTTGGTTTTTTTTGTTTTTTTTGGTTTTTTTTTGGGGGGGGAGTGTTAAAGAAGTGGGCAGGAGAGGAAAGACATGGCCAGCTCAGCAACGAAAGTAAAAATGAGGCATCTCTTCACCACACAGAGACAAAAAGATATGTGAACAAGAACTGCAGAAATGGCACCACAGGAGTCAGCTGTGACGGTGCTGAGCATTCAGAAGGAGCCGTGAAGCCTGACTCAAAGAAAAATCACAACACAGTATTTGGGGGTACAAAGAGAGGTGGTGGCAAATTAAGTTTGAATCCATCATAGTAAGAATCTATGGTTTTCTAAACTTTTTTAGATAGGAAAAAATGAGATTGTTATCCTAAAACATGAAGCGATGACCTAGCATGAGCTAAATGACTCTAAAGCACAGAACAAGAATGGGAAGGCCAGCACAGTGCGGCTTGTCCTTGTCAGTCTCGAGTCATGAGTCCAAAGGGATGGATGTGGACGCAGAGGGACACAGCTGAAGCTAGGACACTACCTTCTCCCTGAGTAACGGGGAACATTGCAGACCTTTTTAGTTGCAAGAAAGAAATTCTCAAAGCAAACAGTTACAGTTAATGAAGCTGTTCCCATGACCTGCTTTTCTGTTTGTTTTCAGTTTTTCAGAAAATATTTTTTAGCAGTCTGAAACAGGCCTGCTAACTCCTGCCATGAAAGATTTCAGCAGTAGAGAGGTTTCTGCCAGAGCATCATAAGAAGAATTTACTGGGAAAAATTTCAAGAACTTAGCAGTCTGCATAGCAATGCCCTCTCCATTGTAAAATCATGTGTGGCTTTTCAATAAAAGGGAAATTAAACATATTTTGTGACATCTCCTACTCACAGCTTTTTAATAATTTGATAGAAATAATTCCATAAATCATATGGACCCTCTTACAAAGGGTTCTTAAAATTGATATCCTTATAATATGATAGTCACTTGTATTTTTAGGAATTTAATATTGAAATTGTGACTATGATTAATTCCACGTTCATATATTTAAATAAAATGTATTTCTGAAGAAGCACTGAAGCAATGTGTGTTGAATTTATGCATGAACACACCAAATAATTCTAAAATTGGTGGTTTTCGATTTTAATGAGATGGGAGACTCCCTGATAAACTTATCATAACCATGTCATTATATAATCAGAATTATTGTTGCAGACAGGTTCTACTCAGAGTCAACCTATGGGTGGTTCCTCCTTTACTTCCTTGCTTCTTGAATTCTTCCCTCCCACCCTCCTTTTATCTCCATGTAATACTGAATGTTAACTTCGTTGAGTCAGTGTGTTCAATAACAGGCTCATGAAAAGAACAGCCACATTGATTATCTCCATTAATTACTGCTGTGCTCTGGATATTGAACATACCCCCAGAGGTCTGCATGTTAAAGATTTGGTCCCCAGGGTTATACTAATGGGAGGTGGAATCATTACAAAGAGATACTGATGGGAAAATCCTTAGGTCATCAGAAATGTATGTCTTTGAAGACTGTAAAGAACTGTGGAATTTTGAGGATTCTCAGCCCTTTCTATGTTCTGGTTTGAGATGTAATTGTTTTGTAATTACACAATTTTCCACTATGGTGTCCTGACATCTGCTACCTTTACCAGAGGCCAAATAAGAGAAATTTCCAACACAAGACTATGAACCATCCAAACAGTGACCTAAAAATATTCACTTTCTCATTAGAATTTAAGTGTCTCATGTATTTTGTTGTAGTAACAAGATGACTAATGCAATGAACTAAATGAATGGGTTGGTGATAATCCTGGTATGGGATTTTGAATGTAACTAGCCCCCATAAGCTCACTGGGAGTGGCACTATTAGGAGGTGTGGCTTTGTTGGTGTAGATGTGGCCCTGTGAGAGGAAATGTGTCACTGTAGAGACAGGCTTTGAGATCTCATATATGCTCAAGCCACACCCAGTATCTCAGTTCACTTCCTGTTGCCTGCGGATCAAGATGTAGGACTCTCAGCTCCTTCTCTAGCACCACCATGTTGCACCATGATGATAATGAACTAAACCTCTGAAAATATAAAATTAAATGTCTTTCCTTTATAAGAGTTGTCATGGTCATACTGTCTCTTCACAGCAATGGAAATCCTAATAAGACAAAGTTGGTTCCAGGGACTGGGCTATTTCTGTGATAGGCCTGATCATGTTTTTGTTTGGAGAAATTTGGATATTGGTACTTTGGGTTAGGAAAGCAGTAGAATGTTTCAAGCACGCTTAATGGGCCATACTAGTAGGAACCTGGAAGATCTGAACCATGGGGGCCTGGCTCAAGAGGTTTCAGAGGAGAAGAATATCAATGTGTGGACCAGAGATCTTTCTTGTGATATTTGGTGAAGAATGTGGCTGCTTTTTGCCCTTGTGGCAACAGTCTGCCTAAGGCTAAAGTGAAGAGATTTGGAGTAATTCCATTGGCAGAGGAAAACTCAAACAACCTCATATAGATTCTGTTGTGTGGTTATTAATTAATGTTAAGTCAAATGAAGATATATAACAAAAAGGAGCAAGCTGAGAGAAGAAAAATACAAAATGTACAATTTGGGGAAAAAAGGAGCACCAGGAAGTGGAATGGAGCTAAGTTCTATGTTCAAGGGGATAAAAAGATTAAGAAATGGAATAAAGGGAGTGGTGATCTCAAGAGCCCAACCAGCTAAGTTTACAACTTGTGGAAAGAAATTAAAGAAAATCTTGAAGCCATGTGTGGTGTCTCTTCACAGCAATAGAAACCCTAACTGGGACACCTTGCTATACCTCTTTTAGAGAAAAAAATTACTTGTTCAAGTGACTGGAAATGTAGCTGGACAGTTAAAAAGTACTTGCTACTTTTGCAGAGGAGCTGGGTTCTGCTCCCAGCACTCACATAGTGACTCACAACCACCTGTAACTCCAGTTCCAGAGGATCTGAGTCCTCTTCTTATTTCCATGAGCACTAGGCATGCACATGGTGCACTAGCATAGATGCAGTTAAAAAGCACATATGCATAATAATAATAATAATAATAATAATAATAATAATAATAAATTAAGCCTTCACCAAATCTTCTGACATAGGTGGTCTCTCTTTTTACCTTGATATTTCTAGACCTAGTAACCTAACATCCTCTGCTTTTGGTCAAATGCTTCAGCTCACCAGCAAGGACTTCTGTGAGGCCGCTTTTCCATCAAATCATTGTTTGTTTGGTTTGTGTTACTAGACTACTACAAATTGATTAAATCTTCTACAAAGTGAAAATAAAACAATGTATATGGTAGAAAATGTCTTTCTTTGAAAATTAATTCAAATACTCTTTTGAGATCTTATAGAGATTAAATCTTCAAAAATTTGCTAAGTCACCAAAGTAAACTGAAATATGGGGGACAAAATGGCAGAGCTAGAAAGCTAGCCAACAGAGAAAGACAGAGAGCTAGATAATAGTCATGCTTCTTCAGAGTCTGCTCTGTTCATGCACTGAATTCAATTAGAACATACATTGTAAATGTTATGTATGTAAAAAGTCTTCAAGAGAGCCTGGCAGAATTGACAGAAAACTATCAAAATCATTTAAAATGCTTAAAGGTTATATGTATCCTGTACTTGAAGCATCCCCTTAACTAACCCCTGAGGTTAACCAACTGCCCACGGTAACATCTGACCCTAGAATAATAACATCTGCAGTCACGGTCACTCCTACTTCTCAGTGCTTGCTCATTAACAAATAGCATGTTTTTTATGTTGAAGCTCACAACCAGTACAGTAGATTCAGACACAGACCTTGAGAACTGGACCTTTGAGAGGACTGGGTTATGAGGGATGCCCTCAAACAAGTTATTAGTGCCTTTCCAGAAGCCTGGGAAATGTGTTTATCTACCTGACCATGAAAGCATGGTGGGAAGGTGCCCTTTTAGGAATGCAGAGCCCTCAGCAAAGCTACTGGTACCACTTATAGAAATTAAACAAACCAGTTAGTATTGTTTATAAGCCACCAGATTGATATATTTTGTTTTAGTGATCCAAAGAAAGTAAGATAAACTAAATTCATATTCAATTTATTCAGACTTTTTAATGGGCTGCATTCTGAGGTGGTTGTACAAAAAGAAAAAGCAAGTTCAGATGTGGAGGTACATTCCTGTAACCCCACTACCAGAGAGGTTGACCATGAGTTCAAAGCTAGCTTCAGCCACAAAACAGATTTGAGGCTAGCCTGGAATATTTGATACTCAATCTCAATATACATCCCCATACACCCACATACGGAGACAGAGACAGAGAAAGGGCAGCAAGGAGGAGAACACATAGAATTTGCCCTGTCTTGTGAGAGTTAAAATTGCTCATTGTAAGCCATATGCTATTGTGTATTTATCTTTATATTCAAAACCCTGAGTATTTTGAGATCTCTATGGAAGCATGCATGGCATTCCTATTCTTGCTGTTGTTTTTACTCTTTTATGGGAGAGTCTGTAACCCAGCTCCCAAATAAATACCACATGGAGGCTTATTCTTAATTATGAATACCTGGCCTTAGCTTGGCTTAGTTTCTTGCCAGGTTTCCTTAATTTATCCAGTCTATCTTTTGCCTCTGAGCTTTCCCCATTCTATTACTTCCACAAATCATACTCTTACTCTGGCTTGCTGTGTAGCAGGGTGGCTGGCCCCTGGAGTCCTCCTCCTTCTCTGGCTCTCAGGTCTTAGCTCTCTTCTCCCCATTCTCTTCTTCTATACATCCTCTCTGCCTGCCAGCCCTGCATATTCTTTCTCCTGCCTTGCTATTGGCCCTTCAGTTCTTTATTAAACCCTCAGGTGTTTTACACAGTCACAGTAACATAGTAACATCACAGAGTTAATCAAATGCAACATAAACAAAGGTAGCACACCTTAAAATAATATTCTAGTGCACATTCCCTTTACTGACTATGTCATGTTCTATCAATCCTACAGTCTACCCTTGTTTAGTCATTTACCTATAGGAGAATTCAATTATTCCCACCCCAGCCCCATTGTAACATATCTTAACTCTATGGTATTCCTTTGTATGTAGACTGGTTCTTTTATACTGGTGCTACTTAAAATGTGACCCACTACACATTGTTACCACCCACAGTCAGATACAACTCTGTGTAGAATAAATTCAGTCATGTCCCAGAACACAATTGTAGTACCTTCCATAGTTTGCAGTAGGACTTCCTCAAGAAGGGAATCATTCATGAGTTTACATTGCAGCACAGCTCTTTAAGTCGGGATTGAGTGGATAATATAAGCATGAATTGAGTAGATCATACACATACAAGTTGGGTTTCTGGGTAGAAATGTTAAGAGGAGTGATGAGATCCTGACTCAGTGAACAGATTGACAGCTGGCCTGATTTGTGATGTGATAACATTAGTGGGAGAGAACTAAAAGTGAGGGGGTACCTAGCCACCAGGACAAGATCCTCAAGTGCTATGCTGTAGATGTAATGGTCTTATTAAATAAGAAACACAGGCCCAAATGCAGAGTTAAAAACCCAAGAGGTCAGAGCAGTAGCTGAGAGCTGAGACTTAAAACCGCCTTCTTACCCTTCGCTGCCGCTGCCTTCCTTCTCCTGAGAAAGAGACCTACTTCCTGGGTCTCTGACTTTTTATTGACTTTCTGTTCTGCCTTCTCGTTGGTTGTAAACGCAACCACATGACCTCCTCATCACTGCCTGTCTATACAGCCCTCTAGGTCTCTATGCTTGGTATTGAGATTAAAGGTGTGTGTCTTGGCTGTAACCTTGAATACACAGAGATCTACCTGTCATGTGATCGTGATTAAAGGTGTGTGCCACCACCACAGCCACCACCACTTGGCTTCTGCTATGGCTTGCTATTAGCTCTGAACCCCAGGCAACTTTATTTATTAACATACAAATAAAATCACATTTCAGCACAAATAAAATATCACCATACTATGCCTTGGCCTGGACCCTTCCAGATTCTTTTCCCCCTGCTTCTGTCATCATGAGATGGAAAAGCTCCCCTATGATGCCCTTCTCCTACCCAAATGTTCTGCCCAGCATCAAGGAGCCAGGCTGTCATGGCTACACCATCTGAAACTGTGAACCAAAACGAGAATTTCCCCTTTTAATTTGTTGTACCAGGTGGTAAGAAAAGCAACAGTACACAGGATAGAGAACTCTTATTTTGCTATGGACACAGAATAGAGGACTCTCATTTTGCTATGGACACTAGACTGCTTTCCAGTGTTTGTTTCAATGTACTTACTTGTGGGGGTTTTTTCTTTCTTTATTTTTTTTTTGTTTATTTGTTTGTTTGTTTTGTTTTTTCGAGACAGGGTTTCTCTGTGTAGCTTTACACCTTTCCTGGAACTCACTTGGTAGACCAGGCTGGCCTGGAACTCACAGAGATCCGCCTGCCTCTGCCTCCCAAGTGCTGGGATTAAAGGCGTGCACCACCACTGCCTGGCCTACTTGTGGAATCTTAACTTTTCATTATTTTTCCCATGTCTTTTCTCATTTGGGCATATCTGCTTATCATAGTTTGATTGGGATAAAATTCCCAGGCTGTGTAATATCATGGACTCATTTAATTCACATAGATTGATGGTATTCTGGAGGCCTAGAGAGACAGTAAGAAGGTCCAGTGGACACCAGCATTCCTCATTCTCTGATTGCCAACTTGGACATAGGTGACAATTGCCTCACACTCCTGCTGCAATGTCTTACCTCCATGAGGGACTGCACCCTCAAACCACCAGCAACAGCAAACCCTTCCTTCCTGAAGTTGTTTTTCTCAAGTATTCTGTCACAGCAAGAGCAACAACAAATAATCAAAACACGTACTTCTGGTAAGCTGGTGCCAAATGGCAGTTTTGAGATTTATTTTAAAATTTCATTTAAGTGGTTTTAAAATACACTTTTGTGGGGAGATGAGGAGCGAATGTGTAAAAAGTAGACAAAGCCCTGAATGTGTATCATTGACATGGACATGTCAAGGACCCCAATGCCCCACACCCAAAGAGATAACAAAGCCTTCCCCACTGAAAGGCTCGGAGGGATGGCCAAGATCTCTTCTGAATGTCCAGAATGTGTACAGTATTTACGAGTGATTGACCAGTCATGCCAAGTCTAGCAACTGCAGCTTCCTCCTCCCTGATACCTGTAACCTGAGGCAGCTCCCATACAGACTAGCTGGCCACTCTCCCTGTGCTGTACAGAATGAGCACACAGAGCTTCTGTTACTGCACAGTAGTACACTCTAGTGTAGTACACACAGTCTTCTGTTACTGCACAGTAATACACTCTAGTGTAGTACACACAGTCTTCTGTTACTGCACAGTAGTACACTCTAGTGTAGTACACACAGACTTCTGTTACTGCACAGTAGTACACTCTAGTATAGTACACACAGAGCTTCTGCTACTGCACAGTAATACACTCTAGGGTAGTACACACAGAGCTTCTGCTACTGCACAGTAATACACTCTAGTGTAGTACACACAGACTTCTGTTACTGCACAGTAATACACTCTAGTGTAGTACACAGCTCACCAACCTCAGGTTCACGTACATGTGTCTGTCCCATCTTCATTCCCTTGCTACCCTAGTCAGGACTCCAGGACCAAGGGGCACAGGTCATGTTACCTTTTACACAAGAACTATCTTAGGTCCACCTGTAAAGTTAGATACTTTGAGCATCTGTATTACGTCCTCCAGTGGAAAGCAAGGGCCTCCTTCCCTGACATACTGAATTTGTAGTGTTCCCTGTCTATGAGCTGTGAGGTTTGTTCACCTCGGCACTCTCTTTGCCAGCTCATGGTGTTGCCTGTGCATGCACACCAACATTCTGCCTCCAGAGGCTCCTGGCACACCATTGTGGTACTCATTCTACACGTAATTGTCTTCTTCATCGATTCTGGGTGCTTCACCTTTCCCACAGTCCCTGCTGGCTCACTTCTGGGAGGGGACAGTGCCCCTTTTTAGATCTCTTTCCCTGCACTGACATCCAGAAGGCCTCCACAAAAGAAGCTGTGGCTCTGCCATCTGTTCCTCATCGCAAGACTACAGTCACCCCATTTATTTCATCAGCCATTCTATCTGATGAGAAGGTCAATTCACTTCCAGCCTTATTACCTGGGAGTAGAAGTCCTTACATAAAATCCAGATGAGTGTCACTTTAGAAACACATATACTAATGATCGGAAAGATATAGATAATATTAGCATGGGCCCTGTGCAATGAAGACATGCAAATCTATGAAATGTTACACACACACACAAAAAAAAAAATCCAGATGAATATGAATATTAACTATTGGGATTTGAATGTCAAATGTGCCCTTTCAGCTCATGAGTTTGAATACCTGGTGCCCAGATGATGGCACTGTTTGGGAGGGTTGTAGAGCCTTTAAGAGGACGTGGGTCACTGGGAGTTTTGTAGCTTGGTCCCACTTTCTGCTCTCTCTGCTTCTTGACTGGTGATACAATCTGACCTGCTGGTCCTGCTCCTGACCCTGCTTTTGTCTTGTGCTTCATGCTTCCTCCCACCCTGATGGAATGGTCCCCTGACCTGTAAGCTAAATAAACACTCCTTCCTTTAAACTGTCTCTTGTCAGCACTATATATATATAACAAACACACTAGCCTACATCCAGATCCAGAGGAAGAAGAGCCCATTCCTTTCTCCCCTGTAGGACCTTCTTGGGATAGTGTGGGGTCCATCCTCAGTGAAGAAGTCACTGCTGGCTTCTATTACCTCAATTAGAAGAGGAGCCATGATCAATGCCTCAAGGGGTCTTGGTGAACCCCAGGCCAGCTGCTGTCTTTGGGGTTGCTATCATGTTGCCACCCCTGCAAGAAGCTCAGCATCTCCCACCAGAGATGGCTTGTTTTTATTTGGTGACCAGCCCTATCTGTACCACAAAATTAATTTTAGTAAAAACCATGAGGTAAGTGAATTGAATTTATTTCACGTGTGAATTAGAGCATTACCATACTGAAACAGGACATCATTCACTGAGCACTCTTCTGTCATTTACTTCTTACTGGCTGCTTAAACACAGGCTGTGTGCTAGCACTGATGCTGGTGACACAGATGACAAATTCCAACTTCTCCTAACCATTTAAACCTTCCTCTTGAGCAGCTCCCACAGAGGTGATCATGCACACACTGAGGGCTGACACACAGCTGAGAGAGCTCTGAATCTGCTGCTAATGAAACATAGGAGTTCCTGAAAGACAGGTTATAAATGGTGGTTTCCAGGCTCGAAGGGGAAAGTGGAGGTGCCAGCCTAAGGACACACATTTCTGTCACAGATGAAGAAAGTCTCAGAGATCTGTTGTCTAGAGTGCTGACTGTAATTAATAAGATACTGTGTTTAAGAAAGCAGACCTCCAATGTTACCACAAAAATGACAAGTACATGTAGTATGAAATATTAATTAGCTTCGGTCAATCATTCCAGAACATACAGTATAAATATATCAAAGCAAAGTCATCAAACATTATGTTGCATACCATAAACAAAGACAATTTTCCAATTAGAATAAAGACAAATCAAAATGTAAATAAGGATGATTTGTAAAATGTTGTTTAACTACATACGCAGAAATGATAAGGTAACGTAATGTATTAGATGGTGAGCTAGATTCAACTGTAATGTGTATATATGTCAAAATATTATATTGTCTATCATAAATATAATTTTATACTATCAAGTTTGAAAAATAAATAACTTTGAAAAATGTCCACATATATGCAATTAAATTTAGAAGTAATTGATTTTTTTCCACAAAGCATCATTTTAACACTGATATTGTTTAGAACTACAGACACACAAAGATACTATAAGTATACTAAGGGTCAGTTATTCCTATGGTTGATTCTAAAATTGTCTACCCAGAACCCTTGTGATTGTGTAGAGTTCCAACATTTACCTCCTGATCACATTGGAAAACTGATATACCACAACCATAACTTGAAACATCTTGTCCAACCTAGCTCCTGCCATCACTGGAACCTCTTTGGTGGCCCAGGAAGGTGGCCACTTCCTTCAGGCCAACAGAGGTACCTCAAAGTGTTGAGCTGGAGGGAGCAAACAATTCCACCATGAAAAAAGAGTGAAGCTGTCATCCACATCCTCTCAGGTGATCTCTCTCTCTCTCTCTCTCTCTCTCTCTCTCTCTCTCTCTCTCTCTCTCTCTCACACACACACACACACACACACACACACACACACACACACACACCACACTGGTGAGATGATAAATGGCTAGCTATACTGCTGGGAACCTTTTACTTACCACATCTCTTTTCAAAGTGATTGTCTTCTCTTTTTTTAAATAAATTGTCATATTTCTATATCAATGATACAGTCTTACATGAGCTGGAATCTCTCTAGATACCTGTGCCTTCAAACAACCTCAGAAGGTTTTTCAGTGAAAAGGTATCTTGGTGAATGGAAGGCCAAAGAATGCCACAGAATCACACCATGCAACAGACCTCATGCAAGAGATTTATTGATTGCCTCTAAGTCAGGATGGAAAAAGATATCATGCCATGATGGTCTGGTCTTTATGGAGCACATGGAGCATGTTCCTAGGAAAAATATGTAACCATGGTGATGGAGGAAATGTCATATTGGCTGTTAGTGATGCCTGCTCCCATCGTTGAGTTACTGAAGGTGGGCTGAGGGATGGGGGAGCACCTGGTTCTGAAATGGGGTCAGTTCTCAGTTGCCCAACACAGAGGATCTTGAAGGTTAACAGCCTGAAACAATAAAATACTCAAGACTAGTACATATTGGTGGGGTAATAGTTTGCTTCTTTTAAAAATATAAAAATAACTTTAGCTTCTGAAAAAAATTACAGAACCCACTTATAAAGAGCCCAATGCATATAAGAGAAGCAGAGGTAAAAGCAACATTCTGAAATGCCATTACCTGTGATACAATCAGAAACATTTGGGTTTTCATGGAAACAGAATACTGTACTTTTCAATATAAAGTATTAAATATAATTTGTCTGGATTCAATGGAAGAAAAATAAACAGAAATGGAATCTATGAGATCGTTTAACCTTCACGTAAATGTTTCTTCCTTCCATGAGATATTTTCCATGCAAAGGCCCCTCTAAAATTAAGGAAAGCTGCTGAATAAAAACATTGTGAGTAGGGAGTCATTATCTCTGATTAAATGCACAATACGATTTTAGACAGTGCCAGCCAATTACCTGCAGAGACAGATAAATGCATTAGTAAGTTCATTCTTCCTATTTGCATTAATATCTTGTAACCATAATTCCCAATGCCATTTAGCATCTGTTTTCTAAGTAGCTGTACACAAGGCTACAACACCAGGGCAGAGTCTTCATCTCCACAGTCCTCATTTGTCCTCAACTCTGATTTTTGTCACCCAGTAATTTGCTGCAGAAGGCTATACCAAGGCTGAGGGCAAGCCTGACTGTTTCCTTTCTATTTGGAAGCAGGATCAGCTTCACTACAGTACTCCCTACATGGCAGTGCAAAGTCTCACACAGAGAAAGACCTCCCACTTGGGTTAATGTTCAAATGTTACTGTCTTGAAACTCTTGATTTTTTTTTTTTTTTTTAGCCAAGAGCATCTTGTTCTCATTTTGCTTTAGGCCCCCCCCCCAATTATGGGGCTATGCTTAGTTAGGAGATGTTTGGACATAATAGTTTTCCCTCACTCTTCCCATCAGAACACAGTGCAAATACCTTCTGGAATTCCACATCACCAAGACAAACCAGAGGTCAGCCAGATGCCCCTCCCTGTTTTTGTCGTTTGAGATTGCTGCCTGACGCCTGCAGCAATCCTTTATTGTCGAAATGCAACCACTTAACCAGAACACATTTGTGTCCAGCATTCTATATCATGGGTTTGGAGACCATATATGTCCCTACCTCAACCTGCCAATGTGTTTCAGAGAATTGTGCTTCTGTAATATATTTAGGAACTTTTGCTTTAGGAAAGAAAGAGGCTCACCAGTTTCCATGTGTTCTGTATTAGCGGATTTCTTCCCTTGGACCTCAAATCGCCATCCTCGGGAGTTCAAAACCTCTTCCTCCAGAGCAAGCAATGAGATCTCTCAGAAAAGCAAAACAGAACCCCAACCCCAAGTCCCTGTCCAGTTAATTTATGGTAAAATTCCTTTTTTAAAAGGCTGTGCATTATTACTGCCCTGGCTACTACAGAGAGCTGGTGGCTTCCCGCTACTTCTAATCTCTTGGCTCAGCAATAGCCATCTGTCATTTCAAGTCTCATATCACACATGGAACCAATTTCTGCTCTAAATCGCCCCTCCACTTCTGCTTTAAATAATTAGGGTGGGTTCTCTTTCTTTGGCTGCCTCTTTCCTAACACAAGCAATCATCTCAGCACTGGCAATTGCTTTGCACATACTGTTTACATGACTTAAATCCTGTGTTTTTTCTGAAGCTTTGACCACCTATCAGTTGCCCCAAAAGAGGAAAGTCTCTCAGCATATCAACCTATCTGTCAATTGTTCCTTATATTCTGTCATTTTAAAATACTTTAATATTTACTAATGTATTATTCAAAACATGAGATTGAAAGAGTTGCTCCTGGAACTCCAAGCCCATTACTACACAGGGAATGGCAGGATCATTTTCCAAGTTTGAGTGGCCTGAAGCTCCAGGGAAAAGTGTGGTTTGGGTCTGCACACGTCCTTTCTGTGTAGACTTGTTTTTCTTTCTCTGGTGTCTCTGCCCTTCTTATCCTGTCTGCTTTTTCTTCCAAATATTGCTCCATTTTTCTGGTTCTCTGGTTTCACACTTCATTTTCCCAGTAAGGGGCAAACATATTCTTTTACATGGTGTATGTTCGTGCATGTGAATGTATTTGGCACGCACACACATAGATCTCCATTTCTGTGAAATGTGTAAAGTGACTTTCTAGTTTCTCTGTTCCTTTGTCTGTTTTTATGCTATGGAACTCTTCTATTTTACAGCCCTCACTGGCAAAATCATCAGGCTTGGACTTTGGAGAAGTTATTCCTTTATGATTGTTTTTCATTTTTAGGTTACTATTTATAAGCTTTCTACTTCTTTCATTTGATAATTCATAGTTCATATAGTATGACATGGTATAATAATTTCACAGAATTGAATCTTTATCAAGATTTTTCAGATTTTCATTGCTGTTATCCTAATGTAATTCAAATGTGAAATTCCTTCTGCGTTTACTCCATATATGTTTCTGCATAAGTAAAGAGAACCCATGCTTTGTCAATTTCAGTGCTTGTTATACTTTATTACAAACATTAAACTTTATAAAATGCATATTTTTACTCTGAACATATTACTAAAACATGCTTATGTTATATTCCATGTGAAAATGCAGCATGTGCAAAGGAAAAGATGGTGCTCCTTTGCCATCCCCTTTCCCACCTGGAGATAAGACTGTGGGCCTGAGGTTGTCCTATTCAATTCTTCCTGTCATCTGCAAAGACACAAACACACAGATCCAGATGGCTACGTTTACTTTCTTCTTTTAGGAAATGGATACACTCTGCTGGCTGCTCTTTAACTTCTAGTTTTCAACATCAAGGCAACTGAACTCAGCATGAAATTAATATGCACACATTTACTTTATTCTATCTAGAAACTGCATGGTACTTTATTAAATATATATGTCACAAACATTCAATTTTTTTACTATTGAAGTACCTAAGAATTTCCATTTTTTATATTATAAACAAAATCTGCACAAAGGTTATCCTGTGTGGTTTTAAATCTATATTACAGAATCCATCAAAGAATATTGCCAGGAGTCTCCATTTTTCTCATTAATATTTATTACTAAATTACTTGAACAGCAATTGAAACTTTCTCCACTGGTGTAAAATAATGACCCTTCTCACATATCCCCTTCAGCAGTTACTATTACCAATAATTTTTAATTGGTACCAGTCAGGAGTGGAAATGTTATTCAGTATTTAAACACACATTATTGTAACTACTAATGATACTGACCTTTCTACTTGTAGGACCCATCACGTTTCCTCTCTCATGACTGTTTTGGACCCATTCATCAGTTCTTTGGCTCAGGGTAGGGCCTATGGGTACTGGATATGTTTGGCACAGTGAGCATCCTCTCATTTTGCTTCTTACAATCATGAAGTACCTACCACAGGCCAGGTACTTTAAAGGTTTGGGGATTCATCCATGAACAAAGCACAAGCTGTTGTTTCTAAGAGCATATTCCAGAGGCAACAGTCAGGAATACTAATGTAGTGGGACTTCAGGCACAAGACACTGGGAAATATCAAGACAAAGGAATACAGAAAATGGCAGGGGTGGAGGATCTCAAATGGGCTGCTCAGACAGCCTGACAGAAGAAAAAAAAAAATTGAAGATATTTCCAAATGATGTGATGATGAAAATCATGACAATGTTTACAGTGTCCATACAAAGGAGGTGCAAATACTGAGGAATAAATTAGTATATTTGAAGAATGTCAAGACATTCAATGTGAAGCCACAGAAACAGCAGGGGGTAGGAAAGAGGGCCAGCAGGTGGGCAGGATGACTGTGGGAGAGAACCAGCAGAAACAAAAGTGTGAGCAGAAATGTCAGGAGGGAAGCCAACACTGCATATGCTAATTTAAGAGTAATAATGATTGTGAGGGCAATAAAAAGATCAGCGCTGAGGCTGATCCAGTGTCAGAAGAGGAAAGAGGAGAACAATGGAAAAGATGATGAGGCCAGGCTACAAGATTTTTCCGTCACGGTAAAAATATCTGTCTTAATTGTATATAAGACAGATATGTAAAAGTGTGACATGGTCTTTCTGTATTTTATTTTGATTTGGTAGTATGTGGAGGACACCAACCAGCAGGTGAGATGTGAATTGAGCTTAGTGAGAAGCTCATGGCTCATTATGTTACCCAAGCAACAGGATCTTGGCAGCTGGGCCCTGGGTGTAGCTCAGGGGTAGAGTATGTGCTTACCACACAGAAGGGCCTGTACCACCAAAAGGAAACAAAATAGAAGAAATACCTGACAAATAAATGTTGATATGGGGTAGAGAAGAATGCCATATGGTTAAGCAGAAACTAGAACTTGGAACAAGGTGAAGCAACTTTTCTGGGTTGGACATAGAAGGTAAGATTTTTTACAGCAGTCAGGGTAAGTGTTGGGTTTGGGGTTTGGACAAAAGCTTGTGTTAGGGAACAAAATGGATGTCATTGGTATAGAGTAGAAAAGAATGGACATCAGAAGTCTTCTTGAACTTGCTGAGATTGGGGTGCCATAGGAAGGTGCCAGCTGGTAGTTGGAAGGGTGAATTTGTCTCAGGGAACAACAAAGGTGTAAATATTCAGTTGGAACTGTAGAAGTATGGAAAACATTTGGTGCCATGGGATCACAAGAAAGCACCTGAGGATATAGGAGACCACTGAGAATGAGTTTCTGGCTCTCCAAACTAGAGAAATGAGGATGTGAATGTGGCTGAGAAAGGTCAGTCAGTGAGAGAAGAAAGACAGTAGGAGACAGTCACTCTTAGAAAGAATCCGAATTCTCCAAATATTTCGAGTGTGAAAGTGAGGTGAACTCCAATAACTACAATGAGGATTAAGACATACCTCTGGGCGACTGTTCACATTCTGACTATAAGACTTGTTTTGCCATAAACAGAAGAAATTATGAACTAAAATATTTTCACTTCATGGTTCTTGAGTTTTCTAATCTCTATGAGGAGTTTTCTCCTAACCAATGCTACATAAATATGTGCAGTGTTTCTAGTACATCTGTTTATTTTATGGTCATATCCCAATGATATCTCTTCACAGCTATTTCCTGGAGGTCCGGTGTTGTCTCTTCTAGATGGTGAGCCTTTTAAGACAGCACCGGGAGCAAAGCCTCTTCCTCACAGAATTAAGATGTGCAGCTATAGCATGAGTTACTGCGCGGGTAACTGGAAAGTCAGTGACAACAGTGACTACCAAACAAAGTGCTTGCCAACAAAAGCATCAGTGGAAAGGTATGCACTGATCGATTGAGAAGTCTTCTGTGAGAGCAGAGACTCATGGGAAGCCAAGGCTGCGTCTCCCTAAGGAACAAAGACCTGGCAGTTGTTGTTTCACTGTCTACCCCGACCAACATTATGAACCATCACTAATGTGGATAATAATGATTGACTGTGTTAGGAAGGTGAACATTTTAGGAGCTTTTTTTTAATAGCTAGATCCACACACAGTATATAAAATGTGGTTAATTACATTCTCTGTCTTCTCTCTCTCTCTCTCTCTCTCTCTCTCTCTCTCTCTCTCTCTCACTCACACACACACACATTCATAACCAAGTTGGTGCTTTAATTGCAAGGGCCAGTGTTCTCATTATATGATTCTTCTACTTCCCTAAGCATGAAGGTATCTGAATTTTCAATTCCTTGAGATAAACACAAGTCAAGGATGAGATAACCAAGGAGATTCAAGGAGACTTTCCAGAAGGAGGTTGAAATAAGAAATTAAATATAAAGAATAATTTTATTTAAGTTAATTTTCTGAATCATAATATATTATTGTAATGACAATTTAAAATAAAAAGTTCTCTACAGTAGCCAGAAAGGACTGGATGAGTGTCTTGGGGCTGTTGCACAGGGATGATTGTGTCTGAAGATCTGCTACCTCAGACCATGTTTTCTAAGAACTATTTTGTTCACTGGTAGAAATTCCTGAAAAATAATAATGAGCCTTTCATTCCTTTATCTCCAGACTTGCAGGAAGCCTCTACCTCCATTCCCTGGGTACTCTCCCTCTCTTGGTGGGACCCTGCCCCCGCAGTTCTTTCCCATTTTGCCTCTCAGCCTTTCCTCCTAGCTCATTTCCATTTCTTCATGTCACATGCCAACCCACAGAACACTGTATCAGGAGCCCACAGCCACCATTCTTGCCTAGGATCCAGAATGGGCAACAGCAAGGAAAGAATGGAGCACTCACCAAAGACAAGACTAGAGATCTACACCAAGATCTCTAACACCTCAAACATCACAATTCCAGATTCCTAGGTCCCAGTGCAAAAACACAAACATGAACCCCTCCAGAAAATAGCAACCCTAATACAATAGGCCCTGAGAGATGAAATTTAGTAGAAACGTGAGACAAGGACTTCAAAATAGCAAGTATGAGTATATTCAAGAACCTTAATGAGGATATGAATAAATGCCTTAATGAAGACCATGAGAAGACAGTTGAATGAAATAATGGGAAAAAAAGTCAAGACGTGAAAGTGGAAATCAAATACGAAAGAAAACCCAAACTGAATAAAACTGGAAATTAAACACTCAACATGTCAAACAAAAACCTCAGAGGTAAGTCTCACTAATAGATTATAAGACAGGAAAGAGAGTTTCAGGACTTGAAAACAAGGTAGAAGAAGTGGATCGCTCGGTCTAAGGAAACATTAAACCTAAAAAAAGATCCAGGCACAAAATATCCAGAAAATCTGGGATACCGTGAAAAGCCCAAACCTGTGAATAATAATAATAATAATAATAATAATAATAATAATAATAATAATAATAATGACAGAAGAAGGATGCAAACCCCAGGTCAATGGCACACAGAATATTTTTATCAAAATCTTAGAAGGAATTTTCCTTAGCCTAAAGAAGGATGTGCCTATCGAAGTGCAAGAAGTATATGGAACCAAACAGACTGAACCAGAAAGGAAATTTCCTACAACACATAATGATCAAAACATAAAATGTACAGAACAAAGTAAGAATATTAAAGCTGCAAGGAAAAAGACCAAGTCACATATAAAGGTAGACCTAGTAGTAACACCCGACATTTTAATGGAAACTCTCAAAACCAGAAGGGCATGGACAGATGTTATATAAACTCTGAGAGACCATGGGTGCCAGCCTTGACTCAGCCAGATCATATGGAGGTGGAAGGATCTTGGAGGAATTGGGGAAAATCAGTGTCTTGGTTAGGGTTTCTGTTGCTCTGGCTGGTAATGGCCATGTTGGGGGACCTGCAGTCAGCAATGGAGCCAGAGGAGTACAGCTCAGAGGGGAGCACAGATACCCCAGGACAATGACTGCACCCCAGGGCTTTGTTCCCACAATGCCCCTTGACTCTGTGGCTCGGTCTCCTGCTTGCTGCTGTCATGTCTCTACTGTATTTGGCATGGTGTGATTTCTACGTGAAAGGATCCCACTGTATTGAGTATAGGGTGACAGTTTCACGAGAAAATCCCACTCCTCACTGGGCAGTTTACTTACAGATCATAATGAAGATGATTTGTATAGAGTGATGACATTTAGAGATGTGAGATTTGCTGAGGATGGAAAAAGAAAACAAGGAAACTTCATGCATTATAGACCCATGAATTCTGCCTGTGAAAAAAACAGACTGATGATTAAAGAAAGCAATTATGTCCCTACACCCAAGGCTAGGCCTGAGTTCGTTGGTCATGTAGCTTATGGAATTAATCACAGGTTTTGGTGTGCACTTTGAACAAACAAAGTTATGAAAAGAATTAGATGACCCTGTTGTGTGTAAAGAAAAAAAAGAAACTAGATGGTTAGCTGGACCACTTGAGTAAAGTTTTGTGGAGTGAAAACAGGGTAGGAATCTGCCACACTGAAGCCACAGACAGTGGCTGCCAGCACAGAGGATCTGGCCGAAATAGACGTGGCTTGCTTGAAACTTCATTAATCAATAATAAAAGATCATTGCTCTCGGGTGAAGATGTTATGGTGGGAAAATTAATACAAAGAAAAATGTTTAACTGCTTGTAGGCTTCTGAGAAAAACATGTAACTTATGATCATAACGTGATTTCTTCCTGTGTAAAGATGTTAATTTGTTTTTAGAAAATATGTAACTTGTCGTTGTGAAGTGGTTTCCTACTTGTGTAGAGATTTCTGACTTGGGTGGTATGAAAGGGATAAGAGAAAAACAAAGACAGATGAGTCTCCCATGTGTTTGTACAGCCACATCTCCTCCCCAGTTTCTCTGCCTACTGGAGCTGGACTCTGGCATCTGATGAAACACCATGACCAAAAAGCAAGTTGAAGAGGAAGAAGTTTATTTGGCTTACACTTCCGCATTGCTGTTCACCACTGAAGAAAATCAGGGCAGGAACTCAAACAGGGCAGGAACCTGGAGGCAGAAGCTGATGCAGAGGCCATGGAGAGTGCAGCTTACTGGCTGGCTTGCTTCCCATGGCTTGCTCAGCCTGCTTTCTTATAGAACCCAGGACCACAAACCTCGGGATGGCACCACCTACCATGGGCCGGGCCCTTCCTCGTTGATCACTAATTGAGAAAATGCCTTACAGCTGGATTTCATGGAGGCATTTCTTCAACTGAGGCTCCTTCCTCTCTGGTGACTCTAGCTTGTGACAAGTGGATACACAAAGCTAGTCAGTGCAATTAGTAAATGATGCAATTCCTTTTACAGACATCTCTCCAAATTTCTCTACGTACACAGTTCACTGTAGCCATGTTGTACATGTCCCGTGCTCTCTTTTTGTGTGCCTTTTCATGTTCTGTGCTTTGAGCTGGGGACAAATCCTAGTTACACTAAGAGTTATGTGACCTAGGAGATAACAGAATCCAACTCCTCAAAGCTTGGCTTCCTCATCTGAAAAGTGGGGATGGTAATGACCCTTGCTGCCAGGTTTCTGCAACCTTCAGGTGATTCATCAGCAAAGCACACTCCCTTGGCACAGGTTACGACTGTGTTTGCCAGGTTGATAAAGGACAGCTCATTAGGTTGTCTAGAAAATAAACCCTAGGGATAAATGGCAATTGGCAGGAAACTGAAGAACACAGATGAATGGCATGCAACAGAGTGTACGATCCATAATATGAGGAAACACTAATTTGTGGAATTGTTATGTCAGAGGTATGTATATACTATGAAGTTTCAGGCAATGAATTGTTTTGTTTTGTTTTGTTTGTTTTGTTTTGTTTTGTTTTGTTTTGTTTTGTTTTGAGACAGGGTTTCTCTGTGTGGTTTTGGTGCCTGTCCTAGATCTGGCTCTGTAGACCAGGCTGGCTTTGAACTCACAGAGATCCGCCTGGCTCTGCCTCCCAAGTGCTGGGATTAAAGGCATGCACCACCACTGTCCAGCCTGCCCCAGGCAATGAATTTCAAACAGAGAATAAAATAGTTTGGAAAACTTGAGATAGCATCAGTTTAAATTATACACCCATCATGCAATAGATCCAATTATCCCCAAACTAGCAATGAACTCCCCTCCCTCACTTTGCACTTCACCCTTTGGCCACATTCTGTGCCATGTTAGAACCATTTTGCAATTATCTCCTTTGTGTAGCAAGTTCAAACCTCTGTGTATCCAGGGTACATACTGTCTATCTCTAAACACTTGGCAGGCCTCTCAGCATATTCATTTGCATCCTGCAGATACTAAATACCTGTTTTATTATTAGATCTCTAAATTTTACTCATATCTAATTCTGGAAATGCTGTCTGATAAAGCTTTTTCTGGGGAGACACAATACACATGTCTACTCACAAGTACAGATACCACCTAAGTCTAACTGGTGAACCAAAGAGTTTTATTGGAGTTCCTTACAGGAATGTGGGTAAGGGATTACTTATGGGAGCAGAAATGACAGAGAGCTGCATCATCAAGGCCCACCTCAGAATGGGTAGCAGCTCACAAAAGCTGGTAACCTGGAGCACACTACACAGCCTGCAGGCAGCTCACCAGGTATGTGAGTGTCCTTTCCATGTGACTCAATTGGTTTAAATCCCTTCCAGGCAGCTCAGCTGGTTTCTCAGAGTCTTCTTTGAAGTTTATCTCTGTTTGTTGAGACTCAGGGACTCACAGCATTTATTGCTTACTATGGGTGGGAGGAGCCTATGAGTTTAGTCAGTTTCAGGGACTTCCTGAAGCTATTTGTATACATTCCTGTTTAAGGAGCTTCCCTGTAGGATGGAGTATTTCAATCTCAGAGGAAATTGTTACACATTACATAACTGGAAATGATAAATTAACAAGGGAATGCTGGAAAACATAGAGGCAAATATTCAGGAAATTACTTGAACAGGAGAAAAACATGTATTTCTACCAATGAAGAAATTCTACCCACTTTGATACGACTGAAGCATTTCTCTTCAAAACTATACATTTAGCACTTTCTAGGGCTTCATTGGTAAGTTTAGGACATATAAACTCTGCAAAGGTGTAGAATCCATTTGTGTATCCATTCTTTTTGTATGGACACAAGCTTTCCATTTATTATTATTATTATTATTGTTGTTATTGTTATTCAGATTTCCTGGGTAATTTTTAAATTTAAATGTTACTTCATTATTCATAGATTTCATGTAATAAGAATATTTCTTATTTGTTTTTTATCTCCCAACTCCTTCCACATCCTCTCCCTCCTTATCCACCCACCTTCATTGCTGAGGGCCATAGGAGTATATCATAAGATCTCAGCTGGTTATGACAAAGTCACTACCTGGAGGGAGGGATCAAGGAATTCCTCCAGAGGAAGCCAAATTCCAAGGAGCTATTGGTGTTATTTGGCTTGTTATATATCAGCTGCATTGTTATGAAAATCATGTCTGTCTTGAGTTTTCCCAATTAACTTTTCCCTAAGAAGGGCTAACAGTGTGGGCTGATCGCTTTCTGGACATACACATTCCAGGTATTTGGAGAACAGCCTCAGGAAAGGCTTTCTCTGGAATCAGATATCTCCCTTAGCTACTTTCAAGGACTAACAGTAATAACAGGCCACATGCAAGTCTCCTGATTTAAGGTAAATTCCATAAGGAGACACCGCCTAGGTCAGGTGGATGTTAAGTAATAGCTTTACACAATTTAGCTCGGACCCTCCCTTCTTACAGCCTTACTAACTTTATAGACCTCTAACCCCTTACCTAACCACTTCTAGGAATGTAGACTGAGCACATAGATCCCCTTTTTGATATACTAACCAGTCATTAGCACTCAGTTGACCTCCTCCTTTAACCACTTCCATTTTGGATTGTAAAGAAAGTCTGGTGGTCACTGCCTGAGGAAAATTCTTACCGGCCTTTATATGACCCTGTAGAATTCAAGCCTGGTGACCTTGATCAACCAGGGGCTTGCTATTGCTTGGGTTTATAGCTGGATTCCTGGGAGACCTGGAGGGAATGTGGAGGACTTAGAGATGGAGAACAGAGAGGGATAAAGAGGATTTGACCAGAAAGTACCTGTGAACGAGATGGAAGATGAGGAAGAGTCAGATGGGGACGTCCTAGCTGGGTAAAAACAAGATGAAAAGGACCTAGATGAGGCAGAATTAAGATGAGAGAATTAAGATAGAACTTAGAGGGAAGAGTAGATAAATATAGAAAGGAATCAGGCAAGAAAGAAGCTAGACATGAGAGCAGAATAGAAGCTATGTAGAGAGAGAAACATCGCAGAATATTAAAGTGTACGAACTAAGGAGTTTTGTGTACATAGATTCATTTCTTTTCTTCAAAGATTAATTATCAGCTAGTTGTAGATTCTTCCCGAACCCTGGGAGGGGACTATCGAGGGGCTAGACCCCCATAGTCTCCAATACTTCATGTTTCTTCTCTTTCTTTAAAAGAAAAAAAAGAAGAAAGAAATTTATTAAAAAGCCACTAAAAAACATGGAGTCTGATTTGTTTTGACTATCTGCTCCTGGGCACAAGGCCTGCCCTGGAATGTGGTTGTTATACCCAGGGTCACTTCACTGAAGAAAACAGATGTCCCCTCTCCTATCAGGAAGTTATCCATGGGACTTTGTGTTTACTTCCCCTTCTTCATACTGGGATTTAAACTCCCTATTTCTAGTGAGTTGTTTTAGCAATAAGAAATTTTACCCACTGAGACGGGGAGACAGCTCGGTGGGTAAAACATGTGCTTTGGGAGCATGAGACTCAGAACTAGATCCCCATGTAAAGTCTGGGTCACATGTTTCTGTAACCCTAATACTAGAGGGCAGAGAGAGGCAGATCCTGGGGCCAACCAGACTAACCAAAAGTGTAAGCTCCATATGCAGCTAGAAACCCTGCTTTATAAAACAAGATAGGCATCAACTGAGGAAGATATGAAAACATCAGCTGCCCATATACCTACATAGGCAGCAAAGACACACACACACACACACACACACACACACACACACACACACGAAGAATCACAAGTGTAAGTCCATGATATCACTTTTATTGAAAAATAATTCCCAACCTTGTGCATCCCCCATTTAGCCTTCACCCTCTTTCCTATTATCTTAAACCATTCAGCTTGAGTTAACAATGTTAATTCCCTCCTCCCCAGTCCCACCCCCAAGCTCACCCTCTGCTGGGTACTTCAGTGCAGAGGGAGAGTCTTGAGACTCAGACCATTAGGAAATTATTTAGCCCTGATCTCTTGTGGCCTGCTCCCTTAAGTAAGCTTCTGCCAGGCTCTCTACTGCAATAAATCAGCTGTCTGCTCAGCACCTAACAGTTCCAGGAAAATGTGATCGCCTTGCTGGGTGGGGTTTACCTCCCTGAGTTCCGTTTGCTTTTGGTCCAACACTGGCTAAGGGGTGGGACCAGGAAAGACATGTTAGTTCTTTGGGATCTGCCACCTAGTGGTTCCCCTGACCGTCAGAGCATCCAGCATAATAAAGACACAGATATATCTTGTGTTTGCTTGGGATTTTATGCCTACAGTGTTGTTTACAGTTCTGCCTTCAGAGTCGCTACCCAAGCAATCTCCCAGGATAATCTGGGTAGACTTTGTAACCGTCAAGGCCACATACACACTGTGGCTATTTAAACAGCCACCGCCCTTCACCTTGAGACTCATTCTCTCTCCTTTATACTAATTTCCACCCTTAAAGTGGATCCTTTTTCCCAGAAAAAGGGTACCAAAGCCACAGAGAATGAAACCCATGGGCTAAAAATCAAGTGAAGACTTCCAACCAGCCAAGAAGTGTGCAGACAAATTGCACACTCCTCTGTTTTCTCGAGGGCAAAGTGTGTCACCTCTCCATGGAAATGCCCTGACTCCATTTCAGTGGCTCTCCAAAGCTGCCCTTCTGTCCTATAGGCTAATCAGCTTTAGGAAAAGTGGTCTAGGTCAGACACTAATTCAAGACTGAACTTTCCCTGCGGCAATGGCAATTAGATGGAGTAAGGGAAGCATGCTTTTGGCAGGTAAAAGGAATAGATTCCTGTTTTTTTTTTTCCCTCCAATATGAGATCTAAAAGCCTGAAACATTATCTCTTCCACTCCCCCTTTGCCTTAATTGAGCACTTATCTTATGGGCCAACAGTTTAGTGGTGAAATCAAATCACTAAAAGGTGACTCTGGAGAGGAGCATCTTTGGACAGTAGTGATCTTCTTAGCCATTATCCACTTAAAGCACACTTGTCTATTTTGGGATGCATTTTCGTTTCCTCTCACTTCCCATCAGGCTTCTGTTTGACTTGCTGTTGTAGCAGTCTCTGGAACTCCTGAGCATGCTTGCCTGTGTGCCCTAATGTCTGTAACCACTCTGCTTTGTAGATGAGCAGGCTATTGCTTCTCCACATGGTTCTCTGTGAGGTGGAAACAGCAGGTGGTGTCCATTTGCAGTGGACTCCCCATGACCAGCAGACAGCTCAAAGGGTAGCCTTTGCCAAGAAACCCAGCTTGTCATATACACAGAAAAAGGGGTTTCCAAACCACACCCTATCCACAGTCAGTTGCAGAAGTTGCAGCTCCTTCTCCTTCCTGATGGCCATCCCGACCAGTCACCACACACACTTCTGCTTTCAGCTGATTAGACTCTTGACTGACCTAGAACCTGGGGGCTGTAAGTTAATAATGGGGGAATTTTTATTTTTTATCTATTTTGCAGATGGCTCTTTCTCTCATTCCCTGGCCTTCGGCACTTGAAGGGACACTGGCTCTGGCAGGCCTTGCCCTTCTCTCCTGTCCCCTCTGCCTTGCTAAAAACCTTTAGATTACATTCCTAAAGCTAGCCACCAAGGTCTATCTCCTCATTTGGCTACTTCCTCCTCTCCCTCCTCCTTAGGCTGACCACCAAGGTCCAGCTTTCAAAGTATTAAAGTCCAGCCATCAAATGCCCCCTTTGGCTCACCTAATTAACATGTCCAGTTAAAATTAAACACCTCATCCTAACATGGGGCTTCACCTTGTTTCTTTATAAACCATCGTTTTCCTATGTGCCTCTATCCAGAGGCGGTCCTTCGTCATTCTGGGACAAATACTCCTTTCTCTTGTCTGGTGTGTGACATTTTGTTTGTGTTCTGACAAATAAAGCTTGCCTGTAAATAAGAGGGCAGAGTTAACCATAGAGTGGCTCACACCTTTAATCCCAACACAATCTGGAGGTGGAGACAGGAAGTGATTAGACAGGAAGTGATTAGACGGATTATAGACAGAAACTTATCCCCCCACCCAATTAGATCTGAGTATTCATAGAGGTAAGAAGTCTCAAGTGGCCGCTGTTCTGTACCCAGTCCTGTGATTTTTCTTTTTTCAGAGCTGAGGGCCGAACCCAGAGCCTTGTGCTTGCTAGGCAAGCGCTCATACCACTGAGCTAAATCCCCAACCCCAAGTCCTGTGATTTTAAAGCCTACTTGTGTGTATACCTTCAGGCTGGACCACTTTTTAATGAGAGGGCCAGATGTTGATATGCTTAAATGTCTAATAGTATTTTCAACCTAACAAGTAAGTCCAAAATTGAATAATTCCTAATCCTTCCACCCTTTGAGGCCAATTTTCTTTCTTTTTTTTTTTTTTGTGGAACTGAGGATCGAACCCAGGGCCTTGCGCCTGCTAGGCAAGCGCTCTACCACTGAGCTAAATCCCCAAGTTTGCCGGCCTGGAGAGATGGCTCAGTGGTTAAGAGGCCAATTTTCTATGATTTTTACTTCAGCAAATTGTAGAGTCATCTTAATCACATTATAGAAAACTCCATTCATCCCTAATTCATATCCCTTCTCTCATGCTTATAATTTCCTCCATTAAAAAGATTCTTGTAACAATGAGGTATATCCTGTATATGTGCACTCGTTCTCACAAAGAGAATTTTATTATTCAATCTGGAATGTTACCTGCCATATCAAAAGAGAGCCATAATTTTCTGCTGAACCACTAGTGGACCATAGTTTGTGATGAGAAAGAAAATGATAATGCAAAGTCATATAATTTAAATGATTTAAGTAACGTGCATTATTAGAACTTCCTTTTTCCACACTGAGGATTGAACACAACGCCATGCACTTACTAGGCAAGCTCTTTGCCGCTGAGTTGCATCCCTCATACTCATCAGACCTTCCATGACTACTGTGCTTCCAGACTGATGAGAGAGCTGTGTGATGGCTTTAGTTGCTAAGTGACAGAACTCCACAGCCATCTCACAGCCTGCTCAACTGATACTCACATCTCAGCAAAGGAACAGGTTTATATACCTTAAAACCCTCTATTTTGCTCATGCAGAATCTAAGCTTTAGATGTTAACCTGACGGTGTTAAAACACACACACACACACACACACACACACACACACACACACACACGGATTATACTTTTGAGGACACATTTTTCCTTGTTCTTTATCAAATACCATTTACTTCCCTACTCAGATTTTACCACAAATTAAGATTTACTGACAAGAAAGCTATAGAAATTCAGACTCTGAGACCAGGTTTACAAATTTCTCTTAGGTTTTTTCACTACCTACAGTTACTCCAAATATTTAAGCACTTACTTCTTCAGCCTTTACAGTCCACTTCCACACATCCTGCCCTTTAAATGATTATTTGAATGTTCCAAACATTGACATTGCTTGATGTATGATGAAGGAAACATACACAATTCATAAAAATAAAAGGTAATGATTTGTAGAAAATAAACATGTTTGTGTAACCAACAACCCATCAAAAACGAGACTTCCCAAACTCCTGATGCAGAAACTTCACTAAGCCCACTCACAGTGACTATCTCTCCTAACTCCAAGCATCACAGACTAGTTCTGTTTATTTTTTGAACTTTAAATAAATGGAGGTATGTCTTATTCCATTTTTTTGTTTTGTTTTCTGGAAATGTTTCTGAGATTATCCAAGTGTGGTGTTGTGAGCATTAGCTTACTCACTACCTTATTAATCCATTATCTGGATATCCACGCTTCTTCTGTCCATTTCACTGCCCATGGACACTGTGGCTGCTTCAAATATACAATCATTGTGAATATGATATGAAAATCTTTGTGATTGTCCCAAATACAAGCATATTTGGGAGTGGAATTGCTGAGTCATTGAGTATACCTACATTTTGCTTTTGTAGATACTATTGAAAGCTGTCATATTGATTTATTCTCCCATGAGCACTTTATAAGAATTACTGCCTTTATAAAATTTTGCCAACATAATGCCAGGTTATTCTATTATAGCCATTTTGTTAGGTTTATAACAGGATCTTACTTGGGTTTGGGGACTTTGGAATGTGCACTTGTGTATAGTACACATGTAAATGTGTGTACATGCATGCAGAGGCTAGAGGTTAACATTAAATGTCCTCCTTGACTACTTTTCTGACAGGATTTCTAGATGAACCCAGAACTCATCAATTTGGCTAGTCTAGCTACCTAGCTTGCCCCAGGAATTCCCATATCCATCTACTGAGTGTTGGGTTCTGAGGATTCAAACTCTGACTCTCCCTGTCTTGTGGGAAACCCTTAATGTGATGAGCCATGTTCTTAACCCTTATATTAGTTTCAGTTAGTATTTTCCTTGTGGCTGATGGTGCTCACTAGCTTTCCACTTTCATTCACTTATTGGTCTTTAGGATATTGTGTGGGTGGTGTGGGGGTGTGATTGTAAATATGTGAGTGAGTCTATGGGTGATGTATGTGTGTGTGTGTGTGTGTGTGTGTGTGTGTGTGTGTGTGTGTGTGTGTTGGTGGTGTTGGTGGTGTTGAGAACCCCTTGCCTGCTTTGGGATCAGCCTTTAATCAGTCTGAAATTGGCTCATTGATTTTTGACTGTGTGGCTTGTAAGCCAACTCTCTCTGGGATAACATTCTGTGTAGGCGTCCAAAGGTGAGCGCTCCGAGCATTCACGCACTGAAAGACTGTGCCAATAGATCCCAAACCTGTTTTTATTTATTCCCCTCTCACATGTTATGTCCCACCAGTTTCCCCGCCTACCCCATCCACTTTTACTTTCCCTTCAGGAAAGCGCAGACCTCGCAGGTCTGTCAACCAAACGCCGCACATCAAGTTACACTCCTATTAAGGCTGGATAAGTCATCCCAGTAGGAGGAAAAGGCCCCCAACACACAGAACACGAAGCTACATGACCACAGCATACATACAGAAGTCCTAGGCCAGACCCATGCAGGCTCCCTGATGGTCAGTTTGGTGTCTGTGAGCCCCTATGAGCCCAGGTTAGTTGATTCTGTGGGTTTTCTTGTGGTGTCCTTGACTCTCTGGCTCCTTCCTTCCCCTCTTCTGAAGAATTCCCTGAGCTCTGCTTAATGTTTGGCTGTGAGTCTCTGCATCTGTCCCCATCAGTTGTTAGATGAAGCCTCTCTGATGATAATTATCCTAGGCTCCAGTCTTCAAGTATAACAGAATATCATTAAGAATTATTTCAAGCCCGTTGGTAGTGGCATACGCCTTTAATCCCAGCACTGAGGAGGCAGAGCCAAGCTGATCTCTGTGAGTTCGAGGACAGCCTGGTCTACCGAGTGAGATCCAGGACAGGCACCAAAATTACACAAAGAAACTCTGTTTCAAACAAAAAAACAAAAACAAAACAAAACAAAAAAACCCAACAACAACAATAACAAAACAAAAAAGAATTATTTCATTAATGCTTCTTTTGTTTGTTTTTTGTTTTGTTTTTCCCCATGGTATTTGGTTCTAGCCTAGGTATCTAAACTATGTTGCCTCTGGTTCCTGGCCCTCCAGGAAGTGTCAGGCATGGGCTCCCTCTCATGGTATGGGTCTCAAGTTGAACCAGTCATTGGTTGACCACTCCCACAATCCCTCTGCTGGGAGCCATGCCTGGTTACAGGAGATGGCGAGTTCAGCTTCAATATCTACCATTGCTAGGAACCTTAGCTAGGGTCACCTCCATAGATTCCTGGAAGTTTCCATTGCACTGAGCTTCTCGCTCATCCAAGAGATGCTCGCTCCCCAATTCCAGTTGTTCTCCTGGTGCTCTCTGCCTCCATTCTCCTCCAACCTGGTCCCTCCTGTTCCTATCCTCATCTGCCCACAGTCTACCATGATATGTATTCTATTACCACCTCCCAGGGAGATTCATGTGTTTCTCCCCCTTGTGCTGTTTTTATCTAAATTTATGTCTTATGATTTTTACCAATAAAGTCTCAGGAGTCAGAGGTTGGGATGAAAACCTGTTAGCTCAGAGAGGTTGAGGAGCGGGTAATTGACCTTCCTCCTAGAGGTATCTCAGAAAGAGAGTTCTTTTTCCTCCATTCCAATCAAAAAGAGGCCACCAAACTCTAAGTTCCTCCATTCTACTTCCTGTGAGTTTGTCTATCCATCTTCCTGACTTCCTCTTTACCCTCTATGGCTACTTCCTGTCAACTAGCCACTGGTTCTGCCTCCTGACCTCAGCACAATCTCAGGTTTCACAGTGTAAGCAAATGTCCCACAACATTTCCCCCTTTTCATCTAAATAAAAAAGAAAGGTTTTAACTTTAACACAGAAAAACTATATACAATAAGAACAATTATCAGGTAGGAATTACATTCACATTTGTATTTGCTGAATTTGGTAATAAGGAAACTGTAAACCTATAACTATTTGATCTTCATCTCCACCAAAGATCCAGGAAGGATAAAATATTGCCTAAGTAAACAGGAAGTTCAGAGCAAGCAACTTCCAAAACTACAGAAATGACAGAGTCAGCTGGCTGACTGGACAGTCACTCAAGGTTCTTCTGCAACATTGGAGCATCCATCTTTGGCCTACGGGCCTAGAATATCTGTGAAGCAGGAATTTTGAAGGATTGGCCTAGCTTGTCTTGGAAAAGTTCTGTAGTTGACTTCCTATGTGTTCTGATTGTCCAATTTGGATAGCATACTGTTGTCAGCAATTGAGGCAAAGGCGCTTTCTTACACAGTGACTTGCTTTGCCACATTTAAAGCAAACTCTGAATAGAGGTTCTTTGATGCCCATCATCTTCTCTAGTAGATTGTGATGCCAGGAGCAGATGTATCTCACTGTCATAAAAAGCTTATGTTATTAAAACATCTTAATGTTGTATTCTGTATGTTTGAAGACCACCTGTCTATTTAAAATATATGAGGTTAAATAAAGCTTATTTCTGTCTATATCTAAACCCTTACTACAAGTGATTATTATCTTAATTGTCTTAAACAATTTGTACCTTTCAAAGACTATAACTTTACATCACAATTTTAAATGACTTGCATATGTATAATACATTATGTTGTAACAAAAATAATCTAAAATTTATGTCAATACACAAAAATCCATACCAATGTAAAATATTTGAGACTAGTAGTTGCTTTTTAGTCTAAAAGTATATTTAATAATCTACCCTTTTTAGCCTATCATTCTTATATCCTCCCCCCCTTATTTTTTTGGATCAAAGAGAAAGAAGGAAAGGGAAAAAAGAAATCCCTTGATCTAACTTCTTTTGTTTAGTTTCCTCCCTGACCATGACCAAAAACAACTTGAAACTAACTCCCCTAAATGATGACAAATGTCCATAATCCACCAAGTGACCAAAAACCACTCACCCACCTGCCTATAGGGAATGTGACTGCTGTGTTATTAACATTACTTCCTGCTGTCTGGGGCAACAACTTCTTTAGGGGACCCCAAAATTAAGGTTAAGTCCTGAGAGAGCCAGTTGTTTCACTTTTTTGTCCAGGCTCTGTGTGAAAGAAAAATGCAGGGCTTGTCTGAAGTCCTGGATGAGCAGTCTGTGAGGCTGCACCATCCCGTCTAACTGCTTTGAAGTTGTCCTCAACAGTTTGTAGTCTGAGGCTGATCTTTGGGTGGTGTTTGTCAGCTAAATGGTGTTACCACAGTCCAGGTAGATTCATCACTGCAGGGCCCAGCATCTTCTTAGAGATCTCACAAGTCACTGCAGAAAACTTAAACAGTATAAATGTCATGTGCTGCTGATCTCTAAGAGGTTTAAGGACAGCAACCTGGTAAATACATCCATGGAATATGAACTTAGCTCCTAGTTACCTGCTTCAGATTCAAACCCAAAAAATGCATACAGGAAGCTAGATAAAGCTTATTTTTAGAATTAGTTAGTACTCTATATGACCACTAATATCAGGGCAAAAAGTTTATATATACATAATAATCTTATAGATTTTGAGATAATAGCTATATCTTAAGAAAAGTTTTAAAGAGTCAATTAAAACCAAAGGACAATGAGATTAATTACAATAGGATAGTCCCCTTCCTTTTGTTTTCTTCTGTCTCATACCGGGCGCTCTTCTGATATGAGACAGAGATTTCGGATTTTCCTTTAACAAGCATGAGTTGGTTTAGAGAAGGAGAAAGCCACCCTCTAACTCCAAAACCAGCTTTAAATTTTAATTGAATTGGGACCACAAAAAGACCATTTGACTTTTATGTCTGTAGAAAGCAACAGAAACAAGCATTTGGGAAGATTTATGAAAGTCTACCCTGCTGGAAGTGGGCCATACCATTAGGCCAATTTACTCTTTTTCTTGGGACATTTTCCCTCGATCATTGGTGCTTCTTCAGAAGAAGTAACTTCCTGATTCCTTAGTTAAGTGCTTTTATTCTACTGGGAAAACAAAAACAAAGCCCTGCCCCAACCCTAACTTTGGGGAGTTCCTTTTTTGACAGGTTATATCTTTGTTAAAGCAAAATGTTTTCGACAACAGAAAAATATTATCTTTTAATGTAAAAAGAATGGGAAGTTTGAAACTAGAGTTACCTTAGTATGTGAAGATAAATATACCTATATTCCTCTTTATTTTTATATATAAATTCAAGGTTTAAGTGTATTTAATTTTAGATCACAAAGGACACTTACTTTGAATTTCAGCTGCCTTTCTAGTAACCCTGTAGAGGGTTTTTTTAAAATAATAATCTGTAAATATGATATGCAAGCATACCAGTTAGGAGCTGTATATGTGTTTTGTCCCTGTGTGGTGGGATTAAAGGCATGCACCAACACCACCTTGTTCACTGTAATTCTGCAACTTAGAAAACAACCAACTTGTAGAGATCCATCTGTCTCTGCTGGAACAAAGGCATCGGCTATCATTGTCCTGCTCAAATATTGTATCTTAGCTCCAAATCAGTCTAACTCTTAAATATGTAGAAAACAAGCTTGAACTCTAATAATCCTTTACTTTACTTAAAACATTTAAAATTTCTTAATTGGGTTTTTAATACAAAACAACAAAAATATACTCTTTTATTTAAGAAGAAAACTCAAATACTGATGTCCAAGATGGCATGGACCACATGGCAATCTACAGTTTATTATTAACATGGAATTAACACACATGGTTTAACAAAAGTATTTTTCATTTTATGCCAGGAAGGTATGTGTGCCTTTGGTAAATTACCATTCAAATGTATTGTTATTTTTTATTTTTATTTTTTCATATCTGATTAAATGAAAGGCATTTCTTAGTCTTTATAAGGCCAGGAGGTCTCTCCTATTCAGATCTAATCTCTATCAATCTTGATGGTATCCATATCCTTCCTTCTCCTCTGGAAACAAGAGCAAAACCTCTTCACCAACATAACATAGACCCAGTTTCCAACACTTTTTTAAAACACACAGGCTGATTTAATTTCGCATTTTTTCTATTATCCAAGCTTTCTCCATAGCTGTCATTTCTTTCTCATTAACTTTTTAAAAAATTAAAGTTAATGAAGTACTAATAAGGTGATCTATCTCTGGGGGTCTTTATTACCACTTCCTCTTTATTAAGCATATCTTTTAAAGTATAATTAGATCTTTCTCTAACTGCTTGTCCTATAGGATTGTGTGATATATCTGTAATATGCTAGATGTTATAATGTGCAAAAAACCATTTCGTTTTACTAGAGACATATGCTGAAGCATTGTCAGTCTTAATTTGCACAGGTGTCCCCATGATGGCCATGACTTCTAAAAAATGTGTAATTACAGAATCAGCCCATTCAGATCTTACAGCAGTTGCTCATTGAAATCCTGAATACATATCTACAGTATGGTGCACATACTTTAATTTTTCATACTCCACAAAAATGAAACATTCCCGTTTGCCAAATTCCATTTATTTGAGCACCCTTTGGGTTACTTCCTGCAGGTAATAGAGTTTGGTTATACAAAGAAAAGTAGGCCATTTCCTTATAATTTCTTTGGCTTGATGCCAAGTTAAAAAAAAAAAAAAAAAACTTTCCTCAAACCTTTGCTATTAACACGGTATTTCTTATGAAATTCTGAGGTTTCTAGCACATTTCCTACTAATAACTGGTCAATTTCATCATTACCTTGTATTAGAGGGCCTGGTAGACCTGTATGGGATCTGTTATGTGTTATGTATAAGGAATGATTCTTATTTCTGATTATTTCTTGCAATTGATTAAATAACAAAGTTAATTTTGAATCATTTGGAATAAGTTCAGTGGTTTTAATATGTAAAACAACTTTTTATACATATTGAGAGTCAGTAATTATATTAACAGATTCCTGAAAATCTAGTAATACCATGAGAATAGCATATAATTCTGATTTTTGAACTGAATCATAAAGGCTTTGAGCCACTACTTATTTTTTATGACTTATAGCCTGCCTTTCCTGATTTATTTATATTAGTATAGAACGTAGGGCTCCAGAAATTGGTGCTTCTCTCAATTATGAGGGAGAATCCAACTAGTTCCTTTTATAAACTGAAGTCTCTTGCAAGCTCAATGTTCATTTTCTGCCCATAGTGAGGCAATTTCAGCATTAGTAAAATATACCATAATTTCTGTTGGGTTTATTCCTGCTAACTGATGAAGTCTCATTTTTCTTTTCAGAAACAGTTTAGAACCCTTTTCTACATAGGTCTTTAATATTTTGCTCTATTTTTGTCATTAAAAATATCTATTCTAGGGGCTGGAGAGATGGCTCAGAGGTTAAAAACACTGGCTGTTCTTCCAGAGGTCCAGAGTTCAATTCCCAGCACCCATATGGTGGCTCACAACCATCTGTAATGAGATCTGACTCCCTCTTCTGGCCTGCAGGGATACATGCAAACAGAACACTGTATACATAATCTTTTTAAAAGATTAGAAAAAAATTTATTCTAATATATTAACTTCTTCTCTCTGAATAAGAATTCCTGTGGATGAATACATAAAAAGTAAAATAACCAGAATACAATCAAGCTCTGGATCTAAGTGATTCACATGTGCATCCTGTAATTTCTTTTCTACCAGAGCCAATTCTCTCTCTTTCAGCTGATAATTTTCTTGGCCTATTTAATTCCTTTTCACCTTGTAAGGTTTGAAGTAAACCACTCAGCTCTTGAGTTGTTAATCCAATTGTGGGACATAACCAGGTAATATCTCCCAGCAATTTTTGAAATTCATTGAAAATCTGTAATTGATCTCTCCTAATTTGTATTTTCTGTGGTTGAATTTTCTACAAAACTATCTTATGTCCTAAATAATTAATAAAAGCTCCTCTTTATATTTTCTCAGGAGCAATTTATAATCCCCAAAAAGGCAAAATTCTCCTTACTTCATCAAACATTTTTTTCTAAGGTATCTGCTTCTGAATCAGCCAGTAAGATATCATCCACATAATGGTGATTACAGATTAAGTAAACTATTTATGCATTATTTTTAATAGCTAGTTTACAAAACATTGACACAAAGTGGAGCTTTGTAACATTCCTTTTGGCAAGACCAGTACCTTATGACAGTTTGAAAATTAGTATAAGTGGGCACCATGAAGGCAAATTTTTCTCTATCCTATTCTTGTAAAGGTATAGTTAAAAAAAAAAAAAGTAGTCTTTTAAATAAATCACTATAATGAATCACCCCTTTGGTACTAAAGAAGGCAAGGGAATTCCAGGAGGTAAAGAGCCCATTGGCTGGATCACTTAATTATGGCTCTCAGATCTGTTTCCATTCTCCATTTTCCAGATTTCTTTTTAATGACAAATATAGTAGAATTCCAAGGACTGCTTAATTCTTGAGCTTAATGTTGAGCATTTATCTGTTCCTGCACCAGCTGTTCTTGTGTCTGCAATTTTTCTGATGTCAAAGCCCATTGCTCCACCCACACAGGTTTGTCAATTAACCATTTTAAAGGGGAGAGCTATTGGTACCTTTGAGAGACCATCGGCTGTTGTGCTCTGCTTATGTACAACCTGAATGGTCTATCACTGTTCTTGGTAATATCTTTTAAGAGTTCTCTCAGATGCATTTTTTATTTAATGGTTTGTTTCTGAGATTAGAGAAATGTTAATCTGTGTTTTCCATTGCTGCAAGAAATCATGTCCCCATAAATTCATGGCCATGTTAGCCACATATGGCTTTAATTTTTCTGTCTGCTCTTCTGGCCCTATACACTCAACCCATCTTATACTTTATTTTACCTGAGACAAAGTTCCAGTCCCTAAAAGCTGAATATTTACTTCTTGAAGAGGCCAATCTGGATGCCAAGATTTTGGTGACATTATGGTTACATCTGCACCCATGTCCAGTAATCCTTCTATTACAATGCCATTTATTTGTAATTTTAGCTTTGTTCTTTGATTATTTATAGAAGTATGCTAAAACACTTGTTTTATGGTCTCTTCTGAAATTTTTGTTTTATCTACTGAAGCTGTTCTGTCATTAATCATATCCAGAGAAGTATTGTTCTCAACAACAGGCATTAAAGCTTTTAACTGCTTTGTGGATGAGTTTCTATGATGATGACAGGGAATGACTAATGAAATTTGATATTGGGGCTTGTGAGAGGCACCCTAAGGCATTTCCCAATGGCAAAGGGTTACCTTGCTTGTCCCTTGTTGATCTGAACTAATTAGTCCAAAGCAAACCTTTGCCACACCTTTTGCTTACCCCAGACGGCTGGGGCCTTTTATTTGGATTACCTCTAGAAAAAACATTGTTTCTAGGAACACCTTGCCTACAATCTTTTTTCAAATGACCTTGTTTACCATAATTAAAACATGTGGCATTTTTATTTTTCTTAAAATTTCTAGAATTACTTCTTCTATCAAAGCAATGTCATAAGTGTGAGATCCAATATCAACTGTACTTCTAATCAGTTCATTGATTGGTGCTCATATCACCTTTAAAGGCCTAATCAGCCTTTTGCATTCTAAATTAGCATTTTCAAAGTCCAAAGATTCAGTTAATATTTGTCTGACTTTTGGATCAGATACTATTCTATTTACAAATGAAGTCAATATTTACAAAAAATCAGTGAAGGCTTCTTTTGGGCCTTGTATAATTTTAGTAAGTGACTCAGACCTCATTCCTGATTCTTCAACCTTTCAAAGTGGCTAAACAACATAGGGCCAAGGAGTGATCATCAAAGTCAATCTGCCTCCACAACTCAGTATATTGGCCCTCACCTAGTAACTAATCTTGGAAAATATCAATACCTCTAGCCCTATTTCATTGTTCTTGGCCCTAGCCTCCTCTTTCTACCATGTTCTCCACTGTAACGGATAATTCTGTTCTGAGTTGCCCATGAATTTAATATCTGCTTCACACAGGGTGAATAAATACTATATGAATTGACCACTTCCTTAAATCTCCTCAAATCTACTGTTTCTATAAGATTCCATCTAATTTCCTGATAACCTTGGAGGCATCTATCATCTCCTGGTCATTCTTGTACAGTAACTGGATAGACTAAGGTTGTTTTCTAATAATCTTGGTCTGCCTCTCTTCAGTTTAATTATATGGTGGTGGAGTAGGTTCTTCTCTAAATTTCTCCATTTGTGTCTAAGTATTTTTTTTTATTTTCATTAATAAATCTTATCAGTCAAATTTTCACATTGGGCATGAAAAATCCACTATGACTATTATTGATAAAACATTAATAACCAGACTGATAGTACTTATAATCAGTATTGTATCAGTCTCAGTTAAGTTATTTATCTTTCCATTTTCTGCTTCTATTTTCAAGCCATCTAAAACAGCAACATACAGAGTTCTAACTCCCTGCATTGTGATATTTCCCATCCTTAATGTGGGAAAGATTTAATATTATTAGCTCTCTCCTTAAGGACTTCCCAGGTTTCTCATCAATTTTGCTGACTTTTCAGTTTGTACACAGCAGCCATGGTAACAGTGTCAGTGGGACTGTGTGGAGCAGCCAGCAGTAGCTGCACCTGGGGTCAGGGTGAGCAGAGGCAGCACTTGGGAAAGGAGTGTCTCCTCTGCACATGAGGAGGAGTGGTGTTGGAGGAAGCTGCAGCAGCAGCTGGAATGACCTAGAGCCCCACACTGGGCACCAATTGTTTCTATCTAAATTTATGTCGTCATTGTTGTTGTTGATTTTACCAATAAAGGCTTGGGAATCAGACGTTAGAGTGAAAATCTGTTAGCTCAGAGAGGTTGAGGAGTAACTAATTGAACTTCCTCCTTAGTCTGTATCTCAGAGAGTTCTTTTTTCTCCATTCCAATCCAAAAGGAACAACCAAACCCTAAGTCCATGCCTTCTACTTCCTATGAACTTCATGATCTGTCTTCTTGACTTCCGCTGAACCCTCTATGGCTATTTCCTGTCAGCTAGCTGCTGGCTCAGCCTTCTGACCTCAGTTTTTTAATTAACACAATCTTGGGGTTCACAGTGTGATCAAATATCCTGCAACACCCTTGAGCCCTCCTTCCTACTTAGCCTCTCTGGGTCTGTGGATGGTAGAATGATTATCATTTAATTTGTGGCTCGTAAGTGATTTCATACCCTTCATGTCCTTCTGGGCCTTGGATACCTCACTCAGGATGATTTTTTCTAGTTCCATTCATTTGCCTGCAAATTTCATGGTGTTATTTCTTTTCTAACATCTGATTCTCTAAATTCCTCCATCTGTGTCTGAGTGTTCTTCTTATTTTCATTAATAAATCTTATCAGTCAAATTTTTGAATATTACACTCCAATGTGTAAATTACCACATTTTCTTTATCCATTCTTCAGTTGAGGGACATCTAAGTTGTTTCCAGTTTATGGATACCAGAAATAAAGCTTCTATGAACATAGTTGAGCAAGTATCCTTGTGGTAGGATATAGCATCCTTTGGGAATATGCCCAAGAGCAGTATAACTGGATCAATTCCTAATTTTCTAAGAAGCCACCATATTGATTTCCAAAATGGCTCTACAAGTTTGTACTACCACAGCAGTGGAGGAGTGTTCCCCTTGCTTCACATTCTTGCCAGCATGTGCTGTCACTTGTGTTTTTGATCTTAGCCATTGTGGCAGGTATACGATGGAATCTGAGACCTTTTGATTCGCATTTCCCTGATAACTAAAGATGTTGAACATTTCTTTAAGTGCTTCAAGGCCATTTGAGATTCCTCTGTTGAGAATTCTGATATCTTCTTCAATTTCTATCTTCAAAGACTTGAAGTTATTGTCATACAGGCCTTTTACTTGCTTGGTTAAAGTTACTCCAAGGTATTTTATATTATTTGTGGCTATTGTGAAGAGTGTTTTTTCCCTGATTTCTTTCTCAGCCTGTCTATCTTTTGTGTATAGAAGGGCTACTGATTTTTGTCAGTTAATCTTGTATCCAATCACCTCGTTGAAGGTGCTTGTCAACTGTAGGAGTTCCCTGGTAGAATTTTGGGGGTTGCTTATGTATAATATTATATCATCTGTTAACTGCAATATTTGACTTCTTCATTTCCAATATGTATCCCCTTAATCTCATTTAGTTGTCTCATTGCTCTAGCTAGAACTTCAAGTTCTATATTGAACATATATGGAGAGAGTGGACAGTCATGATTTGTTCCTGATTTTAGTGGAATTGCTTTGAGTTTCTCTCCTTTATCCTATCAGACCACCATGTATTAAAGCTGGATTTCAATAACAACAGAAACAACAGAAAGCCTACAAACTAATTGAACAACTCTCTATGAATGACCATTGGTCAATGTAAAATAAAGAAAGAAATTAAAGTCTTCCTAGAATTCAATAAAATTTAATGGACAACAAACTATTGGGACACAGTGAAAATGGTGCTAAGAGGAAAGTGCATAGCACTGAATGCCTTCATAAAGAAATTAGAGAGACCTCATACTAGAAACTTCCCAGAATGCCAGAAAGCTCTAAAACAAAAAGAAGCAAACATACCCAAAAGGAGAAAATGGCAGGAAATAATTAAAATGAGGGCTGGAATCAATAAAATAGAAACAAGGAAAACAATATAAAGAATCAAAACAAAGAAACAAAGAGTTGGTTCTTTGAGAAAATCAACAAAATAGACAAACCCTTATCCAAACTAAGAAAAAGTCAGAGATAGAAAATCCAAATTAACAAAATAAGAAACAAAACAGGGGGCATAACAACACACAATGAGGAAATCCAAAGAATCATTATGTCATACTTCAAAAACCTTTTCTCCACAAAATTGGAAAGTCTAAAAGAAATGAACAGTTTTCTTGATAGATACCACTTGCCAAAGTTAAATCAAGATCAGATAAACAATTTAAATGGACCTATAAACTCTAAAGAAATTAAAGCAATCATTAAAAATCTTCCAACCAAAAAAAAAAAAAAAAAAAAAAAAAAAGCCCAGGGCCAGACTGTTTTAGTGCAGAATTCTAACAGCTTTTCAAAGAAGAGCTAATACCAATACTCCTCAAATTATTTCACAAAATAGAAACAGAAAGAACATTGCCAAATTCGTTTTATGAAGCCACAGTCACCCTGATACCTAAACCACACAAAGACTCAACAAAGAAAGAATTATAGACCAATCTTTCTCATGAACAAAATGCTCAATAAAATACTTAAAAACTGAATCAAAGAACACATCAAAAACATTATTCACCATGATCAAGTAGGTTTCATCCCAAAGATGCAGGGATGGTTCAACATAAGATAATCTGTCAATGAAAATACACCATATAAACAAATGGAAAGAAAAAACAAAACAAAACAAAAACACATGATGTTGAAAAAACATGTGACAAACACCAGCATCCCTTCATGATAAGTCTTGAAGAGATTAGGAATACAAAGGACATACCTAAACATAATAAAGGCAATTTACAGCAAGCCAATAGCCAAAACCAAAACAATTTCATTAATTTGATAATTTAGTACCATTCTGGTGACGAACTTAGGTGAAAAAAAAATATGGCATTTTCCCTGAAATGTTTCAACTGCCACTCTTTCCCTAGCTTTGTGTGGGCAAAGGACTGAACATGGGGCTGCTCAGACAAGAGTGGTCTGGAAATTGGCCTCTGGCTCCAACATAATTATTACCAAGGGACATATGTTAAAAAAAATTAGGTTTGTTTTTCTTATTACCTCTTATTACGATCATAAATTAATCCTTTTCCTGGCAGGGTGCTGAATGGAACCTAAGCCTCCTCTGCTGTGAACCTCCAGTGACTTGCTTCTTTATGCTCCCTCACAACTCACCTGGTGGAAATGGAAATCAAAATAGTATTGAAATAACCACAGTTCACAGTAGATGATAAAGATTTTGTGAGGGAGGTATGGTTTAATTTAAAGTCCTTGCAGCCTTAAGAATTTGTGTGTGTGTGTGGGGGGGGGTTGTGTGTAGACATACAAACATAAATATATATTTGTAGTATACACACTTTGTATGCACATATATAAAGTATAACCTTAAGGAGTGTGTATCAATAACTCAATAACTATGAACATCTGTATGAGAGAGACAGATTGTTTTGTTATTTAAAAATCTTACCAAATTTAACTAAAGTATCCTAACAGTTCATAAAAATACAGAAAGAATTTCATCATCAAAAATGATCAATTCTATAGTCTTAACAAGACTTTCCCTTAGTCTTTTTAAGATACTTAATACAAACAACTCTATATACTCTAATTTTATTATCAAATTTTGTCAACATTCCATGTTTGTCCTTCTGAGTCTGGGTTACCTCACTCAGGATGATTTTTTCTAGATCCATCCATTTGCCTGCAAACCTCATGATGTCATTGTTTTTCTCTGCTGAGTAGTACTCCATTGTGTATATGTACCATATTTTCTTTATCCATTCTTCAGTTGAAGGGCATCTAAGTTGTTTCCAGGTTTTGGCTATTACAAACAAAGCTGATACGAACATAGCTGAGCAAATGCCCTTGTGGTATGATTGAGCATTCCTTGGGTATATGCCCAAACACAGTATGTACTCACTCATAGGAGGATACTAGATGTAAAACAAAGATGACTAGACTGCTACACAACTCCAGGGAGGCTACCTAGAAAACAGGACCCTAGGAAAGACCCAAGGATCACCCAATGATAGAGAAATGGATGAGATCTACATGAACAACCTGGATAACAGTGGGAGTAATGAAGGGCAAGATTTGAGGGAAAGAAAGCTTAGGGGAGCAGGAGGTCCCAGATGGATCAAGAACAGAAAGGAAGAATGAGGAATAACAGACCATGATAAATGAAGACCACATGAGAACAGGAATAGGCAGAGTGCTGGAGAGGTCCCCAAAAATCCACAATGATACATCCTCTATAGACTGCTGGCAATGGTCAAGAGAAAGCCTGATCTGACCTAGTCCGGTGATCAGATGGCTAAACACCCTAACTGTCATGCTGGAACTCTCGTCCAATAACTGATGGAAGTGGATGCAGAGATCCCCAGCCAGGCCCCAGGTGGAGCTCCAGGTGTCCACTGTCAAGAAAGAGGAAGGTCTGCAAGATTGTGAATTGTTGAATCCAAGATTGCAAAAAGCACAGGGACAAATAGCCAAATGAATGGAAGCACATGAATTATGAACCAAAGGCTGTGGAGCCCCCAGCTGGATCAGGCTGGATAAGTGAGACCATTGAATAGCTTGATCTGCTTGGGAGGCACCCAGTTTGTGGGACCAGGATCTGTCCTTAGTGCATGAGCTGGCTGTTTGAAACCTTCGGCTTACAGAGGGACACTTTGCTCAGTCTGGAAGGAGGTGACAGGACCTGCCTGTACTGAATCCACCAGGTTTAAATGAATCCCCAGGGGTGCCTTGATCCTGGAGAACATGGGAATGGAGGGGAAGGGCTGGGGGAAGGTGGGGGTGGGGGCAGGAGGGGGGAGGACGGGGGAACCCATGGCTGATGTATAAAATTTAAAACACATAATAATAAAGAAAAAATTTTTTGTCAAAATTGAGAGATGGCCATGGGATGATTTAACTTAAAACATAGGTGATGGAGCATTCCCAGAATTCTCATTGTTAAACTGGTGTTTTAGGATGGAGCATCTCAGAGCAACTAAAAATCCTTCCGAACAGTTGACACTGGGGACAAAGCAAATGAAGTGACTGGAAGTTTGCTGGTCAGAGCAACGACAGTGCCTTCAGATACAAAGCAGATCAACGTCATGCATGCTCATCAAGGTTCAACCAGGGGTGGCCTCTTTAAACATCTCAGCTCACAGTTCACTAGCTGCAGGAAAACATTCATGCAGGCAAGGGCTATTGAAGCTTCTACTGAGAGTCTACAGGCAAGAAAACAATGCACCTAATTGTGGTATTTGTTAAAACTTTACCATTAGTCCATGTTTGAACTTGCTTGATGCCTCTTATGACCAAATTGGGCCAACAGTACCTTTAAAAGTAGTTGTTAAGTTTTAGACGCCTAGGATATAGCTCATTTGATAGAATGATCGACTAGCATGCATAGAACACTGGGGACCACAAAACTGAGTGTTGTGGTTCACACATGTATCCCTATCACATAGGGAGTGGTGGCAGAAAAATCAAAAGTGCAAGACTTTCAAGGTCATCCTTGACTTCAGAGTGAGCTGGAAGCCAGGGTGGGACACATGAGACTCCAGTCTCTTCATCCCTGCTCTTCATTCCCACTGCTGGTCCCACCTCAGCCAACTTGAACAATAGATGGACATGTTTCTCTTGGAGTAAACTTTTCCATGGTGAGCTGCATTACACTTTTCTGTTATACACTTATATTTATTTTTAATTTCTGCCCCTGACTTTATAGTTTACTCTAATCTACTTTAGGTGATTACTTTATTATCCTACAACTTTAAAAAAGTACATTTATTTTTACTTTATGTGTTTGAATGTTTTGTCTGCAGACATGAATATACATGATCTGTGTGCCTGTTGTATCCCTCGAACTGGAGTGTAGATGGTTGTGTGCCTCCACGTGGGTTCTGGGAATTGAACCTGGGTTCTCTCCAAGAGCAACAAGTACACTTAACCACTGAAGCCTCTCTCCAGCCCCCTTCATCTTCAGCTTCTGAATTGAATGCCTAGCATATAGATTCACTGTTCATTTGCTTTTATCAGGGTTTTTGCTACCTAGCCCAGGCTGACCTCAAATTTATGATCCTTCTATGTCAGCCTGACTTCAAAGATTACATTCATTCACCACTGTGCTTGGCTGCTAACATTTTATTTATGTAACTTTCTTTAAGACATGGCCCTCCAAATCACAGTCTTTCTGGTACTTTGTACTTTGTGCCACTTAGCATATCTTGTTGTGGTCTGAAAGAAAATGGCCCCCAAAGAAGTGACACTATTAGGAGGCATGGCCTTGTTGGAGTAGATGTGGTCTTGTTGGAGTAGATGTGGTCTTGTTGGAGGAAGTGTGCCACTGTAGAGGCAGGCTTTGAGTTCTCATATATGCTCAAGCCATGCCCAGTAAGACAGACCACTTCCTATTGCCTGCACAAGATGTAGAACTATCAGCTACCTCTCCAGCACCATATCTGACATGATGATAACTAAACCTCCAAGCTGTAAGTCACCCAATCAAATGCCTTCCTTCATAAGAGTTGCTGTGGTCATGGTGTCTCTTCACTGCAATAGTAACCCTAACTAAGACATGTCTCTTATAAAAATATGCATACACACAGTTGGATTTTGTTCTGCTTCAGTCCTGACCAATTGCTGCCAAACAATCCATTCCATAGTGAAGTTACTCCCATTCAAATAAATGCACAGCTATGGGCAGAGCAGGCTTAAATCCAACATCTTCTGCTTTCTCCTGATCTTGCCCTCTCTATACTTTCTTGACTGCTCTTAAACTGATCATGTTTGGTATATCATATTTTTCTGGAGTCTTAGAAATTTATAGTCTATTTTTATGCTTTACCTATTGTTTGGGAATTGAAATGCAGATTAATTCATCCAAATCTAATGCTATTTGATACTTTCATTCTCATCCTAACACAAAGACTCTTTTAAAATTTAACTATTTACCACTTTCATCTCTTGCCATTTTGTCAAAATCATAATTATATAATTTTTAAATACCAAAAGCACTGCCTTTTAATTTTGACAGTCAAATTCATCTGGAGTTACCCACGTATTTCCCACTTCCTCTGCTTTGTATCTCCTTTTACAGTTCAGCTCCTCCATCTGGAATCATTTTCTTCTAAATAAAGTACAAGTTTTACAATGGCCCCTAATGTGACTTTAATGTGCTTAAAATTTATTTCATCCGAGTCATGCAAAGCATTTCAATGGATGTAGGATTAATTCTAACTTGCAATTTATTTTCTTGATGTATATTGGAGACAATATTCCACAAACTGTGCCTTCTCCCTCCCTCCCTCCCTCCCTCCCTCCCTCCCTCCCTCCCTCCCTCTCTCCCTCCCCTCTTCTCTTTTCCACAATGCTAGACATGGAAGCCAGGGCCTCACACACACTAGTTAACTGCTCCACCACTGAGCTACATTTCTGCCCTTCTGAGTCTATTCATGTCCAGAATTTACTATGAAGGTAATGATAGCTTCTGTGAGGATGATCTGCCTTTATTCTCTGCCCATTTTTAACGTCTTCCCTGACTTTAATTTTCTAGAGCTTCCCTGTAACCTGTTTAAGTGTATTCTTCTCTTCATATATCCTTTTTGGGAATCATTGACTTTTTGGCACCTGTACACTTGTAGTTTTATTACCTCTGGGAAACACTTAACTGTCATCTCTTTAAATGAGATTGTGTTTCATATCTTTGCTCCTCTACCCCAGGAGAGATGGTGACATATTCACATTCTGCCCCACATAACCAATGCTCTTTTATGTAACCTCAGTTCCATCATTTCTCTGTGGCTTTGGTTTGGATCTTTCTACTTGTCATCCTATTCATCAATCCTACCTTTACCAGGTCTAACCTGTTATTGAATAGTATTCACCAGTATATCACCTGTCATTCCAATTTTCTTCTCGAATTCTGGATCTATGGATGTTAAATCTTTTCACTCTATCTTCTGTAACTGCTCTCTCTTCTATATCAGCCCTGGTTTGGGTTCTTTGTGCTATACTGTACTCTAGATAATATATTCTAATTTATGTCTCAGTTCAGAAATTCTCTTTCTTTGTGTGCCAAATTTGCTCTTAAAGTCATCTTTTAAAAAATATTCATTTCTTTCCCATTTCTGAAACTCTTATCTGCTTGTTTTTCAGTAATGCAGCACTGGCTCTTCACAGTCCTTTAAAACCACAGATAGTCAAGCTGGAGCAGCCCTGGCTCTTCACAATCCTTGACACCCACAGATAGTCAAGCTGCAGCCTTGGGTCTTCCCAGTCCCTTACATGCAGATAGTCAAGCTCCGGTATTGAGTCTCAGTTGTTTGCACCTGCAGATAGTTAGGATGAAACAGCATTTCTTTCTCATTCACCCTACAGTCCACCTCTGCACCATGATGACCATCAACAATAGTTTTAAAGTGCCAAACTCTCAAAGTAGAAGAGACTTTTATCCTTCTTTAGCTCATGCATAATTATTTATATATGATTTACTTAAAACTTAAAAATCATTAATATGTGATTTACTCAATATGTTTGAAAATGTTTCTCATCTTTTCAGTCCTCTTCAGCAACTAATGTAAGTGGCAGAAGATTCTCTGAAGTATATTCCTTTTCCCCATGAGGTTAGATTAACAAACTTGGGTATATGTGAAGATAAATCTAACTATACAATAACTTTGAGGAAAAAATTTAAGGTTGAAATCATTTTTTTCTGCTTGTTGAGGGTAATCTGATATTCTAGCTAGAGTCAGCCCTTTCATCCTGACTTCCTCTGACCTACCCTTCCCTTAAAGACATACACAGGCATGCGACCATCTTTATTTCTGTTGCTATTTTCTGCCCTCTAAGTTACATGCTATCTCTTGGATATTTTTTCTTGCCTCTGTCTTCTTACAGCTTTTCCCCATGGTGTTTTCTTCATTTGTTTTTTTCTCTCTAAACTTGTAGGGGGAGAGCTCAAGCTGTGGAACTAATAACGCCTTGATTGACTGCTCATTCTGTTCTTTGGGGGCCCTCACATTATTCATCATTTTTAGTTTTATGGTCTCTCTGAGTGTAATCTTCCCTGTGTTCCAATTGTTTCTTTTTCATTTATATAATATTGCATGGATACCACTGAGACTATAAATTACATTTCAGAAGCACTTTCCTCCTGGAGCTGTTTGGTAAGTGGCCTGGATCATCAAAAGATTCTCCTTCTCACAACTCAGATACATATCCTTTGTTACAGTACTCAAAAAAAGATTTTTCCTGTAAAACATCATTCTTTGTTATTTATCTTTTCAAATGATCATTTGCATACAATTCAAATAAGTTGTCTTGGAAGGTAGGGGTCTATAAATAATATACATATACTGCTCCTTACATAATAAACTTATATTCAAATACACACCTATGTGTGTATTAGCTACCTGCCTAACTATCTATCTATACATATCTGTATCAATTTTTTTTGTTCAGATAGGATTTCATCTACCCTGCAAAAGTAGTAAAAGAGTATCCAGGAGAGAATGTCTCTGCTCCAGGGGGATTTCCTTCAATGCAGTGTACTGTATTACCCTGCAAACCAGTACTTGATCTATCTCCAAGATCTCCAGAGTTATGAAAGTCAGTTCTCTCTCAAATCTCCTACAGTTGATGTGGCACACACTGAGCAACCTGACAGTACTCACTCTATTGCCTGACAATGGAGAATATCTTTCTTCTCTGTCCATCTCTCTCAAAGCACTTCTCCTCTGTACCCCTTGGGGAAGCACATCAGAATTGCTTTCCTGTGCTTTGCTACACAAGAGGCAGAGGGAATTTTTTTATACAGTGTATTTTGATCATATTCTTTTCCCCCCTCAATTTTCTCAGATCCTCTCCACCTCGCTGCTCACTCGACTTCGTGTTCCTTCTCTCTCTTGATTTTTTAATTTTTGTTTTGTTTTGTTTTATTTTTAAGAAAGAACATGGTTTTTTGTGTGTTTGTTTGTTTTTGTTTTCAACTGAATAGACATTCCCTATGCAATAAAAAAATCAAGCCCTTTACTATGTACTTGATTAGAGAATAAATATAAAGTTTGCATCACCCATCTTAACAGCTTGGGAAACACGGATTACTGTGAACTGACTGCCAAAATATAGAGGTCACATTCCATTCTTTACTCCCTGAAAGAAAGGAAAGGACAGAAACAAAGCCAAGACAAGTCATTGACTGCATTCTTCCAAAAAGTTTTTTTGGACCTGGTGACCTTTCATTGATGTTGTTGTTTGTTTGTTTGTTTGTTTACTTAGATAAATCAAAGCAAATGAGCACATAGTAGCTTAGCTATGTATGCTGTTATGAAGAAGTTACTCTTATTAAAAATATCTAGTAGATTAGTCATCAAATACGACAAGCTTGATATCATCAGCAATTCTTGGATGGTCAAGAATATGAGTTTTGCTTTCTGGTGTGTGTGTGTGTGTGTATGTGTGTGTGTGTGTGTGTGTGTGTGTGTGTGTTTACATCATTATAAATTTTGTCTTGATCATATCAATGGAAATTTGGAAAGCTTCAAAGCCCATGAGTAAAACCAAGTTTTAATATGTCCATGACATCACTATTAAAACCCTTAGGAAATAGAGATATCATTGGGAAAAGACAATACATGACAATGCCAATGGCTGCCTCCATGTTCCATAAATATTTCATCAAAATTCAGGAGGATAGGTGATATCACTTTTCTGGATATTCTGTTGAGGTTAACAAAGAACTATTTCTAAGGAACTATTTGTATAGGTGTACAGAATGTGCACACACAAGACAAGGGACAACAGCTGCCATGATTTTGATATGTAGACAACTCTACTTCCACCTATCCCTGGGACAGAAAAGGAAAGGGGGAAGCTGAAGGAAATAGTGTCAGTCAGCTGTGACAGGCCATCCCAGACAGACTCACCAGGTGCTGGTCAGCTGTGACAGGCCATCCCAGACAGACTCACCAGGTGCTGGTCAGCTGTGACAGGCCATCCCAGACAGACTCACCAGGTGCTGGTCAGCTGTCACAGGCCATCCCAGACAGACTTACCAGGTGCTAGTCAGCTGTAATAGGCCATCCCAGACAGACTCACCAGGTGCTAGTCATCTATCACAGGCCATCCCAGATAGACTTACCAGGTGCTAGTCAGCTGTAATAGGCCATTCAGACAGACTCACCAGGTGCTAGTCATCTATCACAGGCCATCCCAGACAGACTCACCAGGTGCCGGTCATCTGTGACAGGCCATCCCAGACAGACTCACCAGGTGCTGGTCAGCTATGATAGGCCATCCCAGACAGACTCACCAGGTGCTGGTCAGCTGTGACAGGCCATCCCAGACAGACTCACCAGGTGCTGGTCAGCTGTGACAGGCCATCCCAGACAGACTCACCAGGTGCCGGTCATCTGTGACAGGCCATCCCAGACAGACTCACCAGGTGCTAGTCAGCTGTGACAGGCCATCCCAGACAGACTCACCAGGTGCTGGTCATCTGTCACAGGCCATCCCAGACAGACTCACCAGGTGCTAGTCATCTGTCACAGGCCATCCCAGACAGACTCACCAGGTGCTAGTCATCTGTCACAGGCCATCCCAGACAGACTCACCAGGTGCTAGTCAGCTGTAATAGGCCATTCAGACAGACTCACCAGGTGCTAGTCATCTGTCACAGGCCATGCCAGACAGACTTACCAGGTGCTAGTCAGCTGTAACAGGCCATTCCAGACAGACTCACCAGGTGCTAAGAGACATGGGATTGTGAACAAAACTGCTAAATTGAACCAACCAAGATACTTTAAGACTGTCTTAACTTTTTTTAAAAAAAGAAGTAAAAAAATGTATTTGTCAAATATAAATAAAAAATGCTTTGGGGAAGAGGTTTTGCTTTTGTTTCCACAGGAACCAAGAGGCTATAGATTCCTTTCAGATTAATATGGATCAGGTTTGATCATGAGAGACCTCCTAAATCATGATAGGTGACATATAACAACAAAAGTTACAGCTGGTTTTCCCAAGACTTGATCTTTATCTCAGTTTTCTCAGGGACCCTGAAAGACACCTTCACACACAGACAACAGGAAGCAGCCTAAAGAAGACTATGCCCACATTCGCAAGAGATAGGGTGGGTGGTTGTTGATTATTTGGTGGGTTATGGATGTTTGTTATCATTTAGGGGAATATAGGATAAAAGACAACTATTAACCTCAGATATTTTGCATCAGCATGGATTTTGGTATATTTATACAAATTTCAAGTTATTTTTGGTGTCCTGTACATAGTTTCTTCTCTTGTTAGGGGTATTGTGCTTTTGCAGCTCATTTAAAAATTCAGTGTATAATTAAGAAAAGAGATCGGTAGTTAATCTATAATAATCAACCTTGTAGTCATATTACATATGTTTTCAAGGTTAAATAGGTATACTTTAGACATTTGGATGATTTTCAAACACTTCGAAGATGTACAGAATATGGCATTTAAGATGCTTAATAACCTAAGGCTTTTCATGACAGTAGGACACATCTGCTCCTGGCAGCATCAATTTACTTCATAAAAGGATGATGGACATCAAAGAAACTCCATGTGGAGGTTGCTTTCAATGTGGTAAGACTAGCCATTTAGTCAAGAAACTGGTCTTGCCTTGACTGCTTATAGTATGCTGTACAGACTGGAAAACAGGACACAGGAAAGTGACTATTGAACTTTGCCAAGACAAAGCAGGACAGTTCTTTGAGATTCCTGCTTCACAGAAGAGTCTGTCAGACATTCTTAAGGACACAGAGGAAAGTGACTGATACGCTTTTCAAATACAAGGCAAGACAGTCTTTCAAATTTCCTGCTTCACTGAAAAGTCTTCCAGATATTCTAGGCCTACAGGCTGAAAATTGGATGCCCCAACAAGAGGAACACTGGGTGACTGTACAGACAGCCAGATGTCTCTGCTGTCAGGTAATATTACATTCTTCTGGGGTCTTTGATGGCATTAAAGACTAAAAATAATTAGAATTATAGCTTTCCTTACTTATAACAGAAAGTAAAGTAGGTACAAAACTTTGAAATCACTAAGATAAGATAGCTAATGGAGTACTTTCCCTGAATTTTCTAAATATAAATGGACTGAAAATTGTAAATGTAATTTTTACTTAATAACTGTTTTGTTATATATACTTTACTATGTTAAAGTTAAAATCTTTCATTTTTATTTAGACAAAAATGGGTAAGTTAGGAATATTAGTTTAAGATGTGTTACATTCATTTGTGCTATGGAATCTTTGTTTAATGATGCAAAGATGTTGCATTCTTTGATGTTGCATTCTTTAATGTTGCATTTGTTTAACTCTATGAAGCTGTGTTACTTTGCCTGCCTAAAACATCTGATTGGTCTAGTCAAAAGCTGATCAGCCAATAGCTATGCAGGAGAAGGATAGGCAAAGCTGCCAGGCAGAGAAAATAAGTAGAAGGAGAAATCTAGGGAAAAGTAGAACAAAGAATGAAGAGTGAGAAAAGGAAAAAGTGAGGAGTCCTCCAGGGGGCAGCCATCCAGCCACACAGCCAGCCATGGACTAAGAAGAAATAAAGATATATAGATTAAAGGAAAGTAAAATAACCCAGAGGCAAAATGTAATTAAAGAGAAACTGGATCATTTAAGTCAGAAAATCTGGCTAGAAACAAGTCAAGCTAAGGCTAGGCATTTACAAGTAAGAATAAGTCTCTGTGTATGTATTTGGGAGCTGGGTGGTAGTGATTTTTTTTAATCCAACTACAACATACAGTTGTGAGCTATTGTATGGAAGTTAGAGCCTGAATCTTGCTCCTCTGGAAGAACAATTGATGCTTGCCAATATTTAAGTTTGAAATACCCCTTGGGGAAGCACAATAGACATTCTTAGCTGTTGATTCACCTCTCCATTCCCATTATGCATCCATTTAAATGGAGGTAAATCTTATTTTACCACATGACATTTTGTAGCTATGAATTCACCTTACCTATTTAGAATTGTTTTGTTTATTCAGTACAACTACTGGTACCCAATGTATGATAAATATATGTGACAAAATACATGAATCCCAAACTATTTAACCATACAGTGTGGATAATAATTATGTGCATAAACCACTATTACAGCCATCAATACCATGATCAGAAAATTTAAATCAATAATTTGAGAACTTCAGTGTATAATTGTAACAGTTGCTACTTCCTGGAGACTTTATGAATGTGGATCAACACTATGATATTTTACACACTTTTTTATTCATTTTACACCTTTGCTACTTTGCAACCCAGTTTACAGAGCAGAAAACTGAGACTTAAAGTAGGTATACATTAGCAACCATGAAAGGATAGATTTGACTCTACTTTTTTCAGATTCTGAAGTAGGCACTATTCTCCTTGAACCAGGTGGTTTATTTATAGACATTCATTATAATGACCCCTTGTTCTGTACCATATTCACAATGAGTCTTGAATAATCTAAACTTGAGTAAACTTTAAAATGGGTGATAAAAGATTATATAATCAATGTTCCCATGCTATCACAGTTGATAGCCTATAACTGCTTTGAAAGATGAGCCACAGTCACAGTATACTTTAAAACACCAAGAATGTATGCCTTTAAAGCATGTAATAGATCTGCAATAAGATGCACATTAGAACTTATGTGTATTTCAAATTTCAATATTGGCAAACATCAATTGAACGGGATACATGACTCAAGAATATTAGACTCCAACAACTCTAACTGCCTCAGGAGAAAACACATACATCAATGACTATTGCTGTGATAAAATGCCATAACCAAAGTAATTCAAAAAGAAAGAGTTTAATTGGGCTTAGAGTTTCAGACGGTTAGAGTACCAGATGGTGGAGTGAAGACATGGTAGCAGAAGGCTGGAGCACCAACTGAGAGCTTACCTCCTGATCCACTAGCATACAGCTCAAAGCTGCCCCGTGACATATCTTCTCCAACAAGGCCACAGTTTCTTATCCTTCCCAAACAGCTCCACCAACTAGGGATCAAGTATTCAGACATAGGAGCTTATGGGGGCCATTCTCATTAAAAATACTACATTTTCCTACTTTGATGCAGTATAGAGGAGAAGAAAGGTAGTGTGGGGAAGTGGGATAAACTCAGATGGCCTCAGGAGACCTAGTTAGCAAATGTTTAGGAAGTTGGTGTACACATTGTGTGACATGGCTATTATTAACAATAAGTCATGTAGACTTGCAATTGAGTTACACTGAGGTTACAGTGATAAATCCAATTGTTTTAGTCCATTCAGTACTGTTTGTTCTCATGCAGTTATTTCTGTCCTGTACTATGGAAATGGTGTGTGATGTTACTCACCACATGCCTCTTTTAAGCTCCATATTAGGTGACATCAGCTATGGTGGGAGCTTTTATTCCACCAACTTGGCAAACCAACAAACAAGGGCTGGACTAAGGGATTTTAAATTTGAAGATTTGGGGTAGTTTTATAAAGTAAAATTATAAAGTAAAAACTAGTGGGTTTTAATAAAGTTTAATTAAAGCACCTTATTTCTTGTTGCCCATGACTGCTTTTGTAATAACTGCAAAGTAGCACAAAGTTAAGAAAGACCTCATGCCCCATAAATCCAAATATATTTATTATTTCATCAATTAGAGAGAAATTTTGCCAATCTCTAGTCTAGGCTTAAGAGGCTAATTGACAGAATGTTAATTTTATAGGCTAAATATAGAAAGAGTATCATGTATACAGCTATCACACTCTGGCTAGCATAAAGACTTAGCAAAACTTTCAGTATTCAAAAACAACTCTCTGACTCAGCAAAAAAGTTGCCTGTATAATTGGCAAATGAGTAAAATGCCAATATATACAATGCCAAATGGAAAGCAACTTCAGTTCAATTAATGTAATTTGTTGGGAATGGGAAATAGTTTAATTTTAATGATGATAAATGTATTACAAAAATGTAGTCAATTTAGAATGCAACTCCATTTGTCAAATCAAGGCTGAATGGCAGTAATAGGTTGTCTATGGACCCAGGAGTTTGAAAAAAATCAATGAAAGTTTGCTGTGACTCAATTGTCTACAGAACGCTCAAAATGCTGAATGGTTTATGATTATCTATAAATCATATGCTGTGTGTTGGCATCAATAAAATTAATAAGCACACACAGACAACTTCCCCAGAGATGTTGTCTTTAAACAACTAGTTGGACAGCATTAGTCAGGCACCAAAGGGTTCATTTCTCTTTGCCCAGTGACATTAGGACACTCAAGTTAGTGAATCTAATTATTTTGTTTATAGAAAAACCAAGAAAACTAAGATTGGACGAATACAACACCTTGGACAATGATAAAGCAGAAAATAGTCAGGAGACAAATCCTCATAGGATTTTTTTGGACCACTAGCTCCAAAATCATGACATGGAGACTTATTATTAATTATTAAAACTCGGATTTAGCTTAGGCTTGTTCCTAACTAATTCTTATAATTTAAATTAGCCCAAACTTTTAAATCTACCTTACTTTATGTGTCTCAGTGTAGTTAGAGTTTTCCTGCCTGGCCCAGTCAGGACAAATCTCTCTTACCCACCAGTCCCACAGTCGCTCAGACCCAACCAAGAAAGCACACAGAAACTTACATTGTTTACAAACTGTATGGCCGAGGCAGGCTTTTTGTTATCTACTTCTTCTATCTTAAATTAACCCATTTCTATTAGTCTATACTTTGCCACGTGGCTTGTGGCTTACCAGTGTCTTTACATGTTGCTTTTCATGGCGGTGCTGGCGGTGTCTCCTTCCAGTCTTCTACTTCCCAGAATTCTCTACTCTCTTGTCCCGCCTATACTTCCTGCCTGGCCACTGGCCAATCAGAACTTTATTTATTCAGAGCAATATCCAAAGCATCTCAGTTACCTTTACTCTGGACTGCCCATCTTGCTTCCTCTGAATCTGGCTGGTGACTCCCTGTTTTCCTCTCCAAGTCCTCTCTATCCTGAGAAGTCCCTCCTAGCCTCTTCCTGCCTAGCTAATGGCCATTCAGCTCTTTATTAAACCAGTCACTGTAGCACATCTTCACACAGTGTAAAGGAATATTCCACAAGTTACACCCAACCTTAAGGAGCACCCACTGTGAGCAACTTTCTTTGAGGCCAGAGATAAAGAACATTGGGGAGCAGGTGGCTGAAACTGATGGTTAGAGCTTTAAACAGTTCTTGAAACTCAGTGGCACACACATTGATCCTACACTCAGATCATTGTCCAATGTGGTGTAGTGGATTGAGGGTAGAGGCTCTGTTCCACACTCAGGTAGGGACCCAGGATCCTTAAACTTAGGTGCTAAACCACCTCCAGGAGTCCCAGAGGAACATGGGATGTCTTGTTTATAGGTGACCTACAGAAGAGTGTATACTGGGTATAGCAAGAGGTTTTAGGGCTAATTTTAGAGAATTTTGCACAAAAGGAAATGGTCATTTGGGAATAGAGTATTGCCTCACTGCTGTTTTTAGCCCTTTCTTCATGGATTGAGAGATTGTAGTATATGACACTTCCCCTTTAAAATTTATTGTATGTACATGAGTGCTCTATTCTGCATGTACAACTTTATGCCGGGAGAAGATCACAGATCCCACTATCAATGATTGTGAGCCACCATGTGGTTGCCAGGAATTGAATTCAGGACCTCTGAAAGAGCAGCCAGTGCTCTTAACCACTGAGCCATCTCTCCAGCCCTGCTTCCTCTTTGAATTTACATCCCAGTAAACATGCTCGACTCATCCAAACTGCACAGTAATCCTGAAAGGGTCCAGGCAAACTCACCAACAGTTGTCTGCTGCAGATGTACTGGATTTGAGCTGGCTCCTGCAAGAGATTATGGGAAAAATGGGGTCAAAAAAAACCTTATTCCTCTGATGTAATCGATTACTTTTCTACTTTAATTTTACAAAATAGTTACTCAGATTCTTATCCCCTGGATGTTTATAACTTCAGGCCAGTGCTACCTATTATGTTATTGGAATTTCCTGAGTCTTTTCTAAAACTTTGTGTAAGGAAAGCAGATGCTCAAATGAGGAGTTAGGACAAGTAAGTAAAACACAGAGAAGATTGAAGGGAAGTCTGAAATAAACATCCTGAAGGACACAATTGCACAGACCAATTGTGAAGTTCAAAGACAAACACCCAACAGTGTGAACAGAGTTGGGTGTCTGCAGGTGCGTGTTGCCTCACTGTGTGTATTGGTGGGTGTCTGAGAAACTTGCCAAATTCTATTTCTAGAACATGATTCTAAGCACAGCAGGGCAGGAATGTGCTCCTGGAACAATGTCAAGCAAACAGGCCACCCTCCTCTCCCCAACCTGGGTACCAGTAGAGACATATATGTGAGGGAGATGCTTCCACATGCAGCTCTCCATCTGCTTCCTGGACTCTTTGAACAGAATGGAAATGCCGAGAGCCGGGGCAAAGCCAGAGCTGCCGCTGTCAGTTGGCCCAGAGACTCCTCCACTCATGGTGTTTGGCACAATCCATGGCAGGCACACACTTTGGTGAGAGCAATAGTCCAGTTTCATCTACAACATGTTTAAACACTGCTACTCACAGGTCCCCCTCCTTAGTAAAGCAAAAAGACCAGGAAATGTCAGAAAAGGGAGTCCAGAAACTGACATGCAGGTACTACCCACCACATGATGGAGGCCTTCCTTTGCCCCTGGTGTGTAGGAAAGCTGCCACACGTGGTGGCCTTGACTGCCTTCTTCTTTGGGGGGTTTCCTGGTGTAACTCTACCATCTGTCATGGGGAGTATTCTGGGAGAGGCCTTCCTATTCTAGCAACCTGCAGAGGAATGACAGATGAAGGGGGGAGGGGAGCACATGTCCCCCTCTCTGAGTGGGCTTGTGTGACTTCAAGTCAAACAGAGCTATAATTACAAATGAGCTTTTGAAAAGATCAATCCCCAAATATCAAGGGTTGCAGTTTCTTTAACTGTCTTTCTATTTCTTATCTATTTTTCCCTTTTTTTTTTTTTTTTTTTTTTTGGAAAGAGGAGGCTCAGAATCTCAGAGCCCTGTCCCAGAAAGGTAGTATTTGCTTTTTACAAAATAAAAAAAAATATGACTGGTTAAGAAAATTCATAAATTATGGTTAACTTTGTAGCACCATTAATAAAGAGAATAGTGATGTGACCAGAAAAGTGTTTATATTAGTTGTCTCACCTGTCCTGTGCTGTCCAATATGGCAGCCTGCATATATATGTCGTTTGAGCACTTGAAATGGATGGATGGATCGGTGCAGACAGGTTTTGGGTATAAAATGCAGAACCATTTCAAGCACTCCATACAAAAAGAGAATGTAATCTCTTGAATAATTTATATTGGTTGCAAGTTCAAATGGTAATATTTTAGTTACAAGGGACTAAATAGAATACATAATATTTAAATTTTTATTAAGTGGTTTTTATTTTTTAATGTGGCTTCTAGAAAATTTGGAAATCTATTTGATATTTCTATCAAACACTGGGAGATAGCAAGTGTATTAAGGGAATTCTGGAAATAATAACTAGTTTGGAAACTCCCTTGCTGGTCTCCTCTCAACTTCAAACTCATTACCGAAAGCTGATTATTGGCAACCACTATTTTTCCTTCTCATTCCATTTGTTTTAGGAAATGAGAAGCAGTATACACTGTAACAGTGTAACTCCTAAGCCAGCAACTCCAGCCTGTGTCTGTCCTAATGTGTCTCTCTACCCTCTAGCCAAAGCACATTGTGTGTGTGGGAGAGGAGACATTGCAGGAGGTCAGAGGTCAGCCTTCTGTAAATGGGGGTGTTATGACTATTCTTTGTTGTCAACTTAACTACATCTGGAATGAGCTACAATCCAGAAATGGAGGCACACCCATGAGAGATTATTTTTGCTTTGTTTTAAGTGAGTGAATCTACTTTAAGGTGAGGAGACATACACCTCTGATCCAGATCTTGAAGAGAGAAGACCCACCTTAAATCTTGGCCACACCTTCTGCTGGAAGCATATATAAAGACATAGAAGAGAGAAACTTTTTCTCGTTGTCTGCTTACTATCACCTTGCTAGCACACCCATTCCTTCACTGACATTAGAGCCTACTTCTTTGGAATTCCAGGATGTACTGAAGACCAACTGAGACATCCAGCCTTGTGGAATGAGCAACTACTGGATTTGGGGACTTTCTGTTCATAGCCATCCATTTTTGGATTAGCTGGACTGCATGCAACCTATGTCATTCCAATGAATCTTATATGAGGTGTGTGTGTGTGTGTGGAGAGAGAGAGAGAGAGAGAGAGAGAGAGAGAGAGAGAGAGAGAGAGAGATTGAGATTCACTCTATAAATTCTGTTACTCTAGAGAACCCTGTCTAATAAACGGAGTAACTGAATCATTTTAAAACGCAAATTAAAAGCCCCTTCTATGTATATGTTACATTTCAAAAGAAAGAACTAAAGAATTAAAGACAAGTTCAAATTTCCAAACTTCACTGGTTCTCCTCTCAATCCTGTAAGAGTGACTGTGACTTTCAGATAGTATTTACAACATGTCATGGAATTGATGGGTCACTCTGGGAATATAATAAGTGCTTTAAAAGAGGTGATGCAGACTTAGAAGACTGACTTTTCCTGTTGATTTTAAATGATTCTGACGGTAGTTTAAACCAGTGTTGGAGTTCTGGTCCCACTTAGCATGATGGATGGTATTTAAAAGTCTACATCATAACTGGTTTGAAGCTCATAAAAGATGTAAGGTGGTATAAAAACAAATTAAATTGAGTTTCAGTGAGTGACAGGTTCCTCTAAGGTAAGATGAGATGGGATAAATGTCAGCCACACCAAAGTGTGGGAGGGAAAGGCAGATTCTAAGTGAGTATTAAAATAAACCTAAAAATTTAATTTGATTTTTATTATTTTTATTATCATCATCATCATTATTTGTGTGTGAGAGAGAAAGAGGGTAAGATAATTTTCAGGAGTTGATTCCAGGGATCAAACTCAGGTCTTCAGACTTGGACAGCATGTGTTTTCAATATGATCTCACCAGCCCTTTAATCCACCCTTAAAGACCAACCTTGAGTAACGGGAGGGGGGGGGGCAGAGACACCAGATATTCACACACATTTGTATACAACATTCGTGATGAAGATGGAGCGAAAGACACAAAGGTACAAAGGAGTCCTCGGGGTGCTGCAGGTGCAGAAAGAGCAGGTGTAGACTTGGCGTGCCGAGGGCAAAGAGGAGAGACACAGCCTAGTTCTCTGCAGAAGACAAACAAGTGAAAGAACGCAACTACCAGAAAACTACTGGAAAGCAAGAGAGCTGGAGCACTGTAGGAGTGGAAAGATTATCAGAGCATGAGGATCAGAAAGTGTGTCGTGAAATTATGTGTCCTAGCAACGTCAGAAGCTATACCTATAAAATGTCACCAACGTGAGTGCCCAGCCAGGAGCGGAACAAGGAGGACATCAGTGAAAATGCCAGACTGGAGAGGAAAAGGCCCAAGAGGCTCCACCATACATGAAGAACTACAGGCAGATGAGGACAGCTGAGAACAAGAGAAGTGCTCCTCCCCAGGGAAGAGCCCGGTGCCAAACAGCCAGTCCTAAATCATACATATAAGTAACATGTGGACTCAACAGGCTAGGAATACACATGTATGCACAAATACATATATGCATGTAATAGCAATAATTTTAAAAGATGACATGAATTTGAAGTATAGTGGAGAGGAATATATATGAGGCTTGGAGGGAGGAAAGGGAAAGGAGATACATTTAATTAAGTTATGATCTCAAAATTAAAAAGCAACCACAACTAAAGAGGTAGCTGTAAAAGGCATTTTTTTCTTTTCCCTCTGAGTTGTGTAAAGCAAACCTAGAAAGCATACAGTAGCTCTTGTAGTACTTAAAATTCAAAGCTGTGACAATAGTCCACAGAACAAAGAATAATTAACCCTATGGATCAATCATGGAAACATATCAGGATGATCTACAAACACTTGAAAATTGAATAATTCATTTTGACATATGCAATGGTTCAAAGGTAACATCACAAGGAAAAATTAGAAAACAGTGTTTAATTTACATAAGGAAAATGCAAGATATAAAAATGCATGTTTAGTCTTACGTGCTTGTATTAGAAAAGAGGAGGGCTTTCAGATCCATAATCTACATGAAGGGTCAGATCATTCTTCCCAAAACAGGCCAGATCATTAATGTTTGAAGCTGTGACTAACGCATGGTCTCTCTTATAAACATTCAACAGTATTTATAGTGTGAAAGAAGCCACAAATAACAGAAAAGTAAGTGACTATGTTTCTTTTAAAAATCGTTATGAACAGTGAAACTTGAATTTCATGTAGTTTTATGTATTACATAGTATTATTAGAAGTTTTTAATCAATTAAAAATATAAAGACATATTCAAAATGTTATATAGATTTAACACAATGACAATCAAAAGTTCAATAGGATTTTGTTATAGAACTTAATTATATAGGAGAATAAAAATACTAAAAAGAACAAAACCATAGAACTCAGTCTATATGAACCTAAAGCTAACCATAAAAGAAATACGCTGATCGAGAGACCCTTGTATCAGCATGAGGATGCTCACAGAACAATTAGGTAACATGGAAAGACACACATCTCATTTTATTTTTGACAAGAGTGTCTTAGTAATTCAGTAAAGGAAAAGCATAGTTTTAACAAGTTGACTTGGTGTGCTTTTTTTTTTTGCTGTTCTTTTTTATTATTATATTTGTGTTTCAATTATACACATAAGCCACGGGTTGCCCCATCCTCCTTCTTCCCGCCCCCACACCCATATTCCCCCCATCCCCTCCCCTCCATTCCAGTCTCCTCCAGGGCCAAGACTCCCCTGGGGATTCATTTAAACCTGGTGGATTCAGTACAGGCAGGTCCAGTCCCCTCCTTCCAGGCTGAGCAAAGTGTCCCTGAGTAAGCCCAAGGTTCCAAACAGCCAGCTCATGCACTAAGGATAGGTCCGGGTCCCACTGCCTGGATACCTCCCAAACAGTTCAAGGTATTCAACTGTCTCATTTATCCAGAGGGCCTGATCCAGTTGGGGGCTCCACAGCCTTTGGTTCATAATTCATGTGCTTCCATTCATCTGGCCACTTGTCCCTGTGCTTTTTGCACTCTTGGTCTCAACAACTCATGCTCCTACAGTCCCTCCTCCTTCTCAAAAATGGGACACTTAGAGCTCCACCTGGGGCCTGGCTGGGGATCTCTGCATCCACTTCCATCAGTTATTGGATGAGAGTTCCAGCACGACTGTTAGGGTGTTTGGCCATCTGACCACCAGACTAGGTCAGATCAGGCCTTCTCTTGACCATTGCCAGCAGTCTACAGAGGATGTATCATTGTGGATTTCAGGGGACCTCTCCAGCACTCTGCCTATTCCTGTTCTCATGTGGTCTTCATTTATCATGGTCTGCTATTCCTTGTTCTCCCTCTCTGTTCTTGACCCAGCTGGGATCTCCTGCTCCCCTTAGCTTTCCTTCCCTCAAACATTGCCCTTCATAACTCCCACTGTCGTCCAGGTTGTTCATGTAGATCTCATCCATTTCTCTGTCATTGGATGATCCCTGGGTCTTTCCTAGGGACCCATTTTCTACATAGCCTCCCTGGACTTGTGTAGCAGTCCAGTCATCATTGTTTTACATTTAGTATCCTCCTATGAGTGAGTACATACCATGTTTGTCCTTCTGAGTCTGGGTTACCTCACTCAGGATGATTTTTTCTAGATCCATCCATTTTCCTGTAAACCTCATGATGTCATTGTTTTTCTCTGCTGAGTAGTACTCCATTGTGTATATGTACCATATTTTCTTTATCCATTCTTCAGTTGAAGGGCATCTAGGTTGTTTCCAAGTTCTGGCTATTACAAAAAATGCTAATACAAACATAGCTGAGCAAATGCCCTTGTGGTATGATTGAGCATTCCTTGGGTATATGCCCAAGAGTGCTACAGCTGGGTCTTAGGGGAGATGGATTCCCAATTTTCTAAGGAAGCACCATATTGATTTCCAAAGTGGCTGTACAAGCTTGCATTCCCACCAGCAGTGGAGGAGAATTCCCCTTGCTCCACATCCTCTCCAGCATAAGCTGTCTTCTGTGCTTTTGATCTTAGCCATTCTAAGGTGTAAGGTGGTATCTCAGAGTCGTTTTGATTTGCATTTCCCAGATAATTAGTTATGCTGAGCAATTCCTTAAATGTCTTTCAGCCATTTGAACTTCCTCTGTTGAGAATTCTCTGTTTAGTTCTATAGCCCATTTCTTAATTGGACTGTTGGGCATTTTGATATCTAATTTCTTGAGTTCTTTATATATTCTGGATATCAGCCTCTGTCAGATGTGGGGTTGGTGAAGACCTTTTCCCATTCTGTAGGCTGTCGCTTTGTCTTGTTGACCATGTCCTTTGCTCTACAAAAGCTTCTCAGTTTTAACAGGTCCCATTGATTGATTGTTTCTCTCAGTGTCTGTGCTACTGGTGTTATATTTAGAAAGTGATCTTCGGTGCCAATGCATTCAAGAGTACTTTCTACTTTCTCTTCTATCAGGTTCAGAGTAACTGGATTTATGTTGAGGTCTTTGATCCCCTTGGACTTAAGTTTTGTGCATGGTGACAGATATGGATCAATTTGCAAACTTCTACACATTGACATCCAGTTATGCCAGCAGCATTTGTTGAAGATGCTTTCTTTTTTCCATTCTTTATTTTTGGCTTCTTTGTCAAAAATTATATGTTCATAGGTATGCGGGTTAATGTCAGGGTCTTCAACTCGATTTCATTGGTCCACATGTTGGTTTTTATGCCAGTACCAAGCTGTTTTTTATTACAGTAGCTCTATAGTAGAGCTTGAGGTCAGGGATTGTGATGCCTCCAGAGGTTGTTTTAGTGTACAGGATTATTTTGGCTATCCTGGGTTTTTTGTTTTTCCAAATGAAGTTGAATATTATTCTTTCCAGATCTGTGAAGAATTGTGTTGGTAATTTAATGGGGATTGCGTTGAATCTGTAAATTGCTTTTGGTAAAATCACCATTTTTACTAGGTTAATCCTGCCTATCTATGAGCATGGGAGATCTTTCCATTTTCTGACATCTTCAATTTCTTTTTTCAGGGACTTAAAGTTCTTGTCATATTGGTTCTTCACATGCTTAGTTAGAGTAACCCCAAGGTATTTTATATCATTTGTGGCTATTGTAAAGGGTGATGTATCTCTGATTTCCTTCTCATCCTGTTTGTCTATTGTATATAGGAGGGCAACTGATTTTTTTGAGTTGATCTTGTATCCTGCTATGTTGCTGAAGGTTTTTATTAGCTGTATCAGTTCCTTGGTTGAATTTTTGGGGTCACTCATGTATACTATCATGTCATCTGCAAATAGGGAAAACTTGACTTCTCCCTTTCCAATTTGTATCCCCTTAATCTCCTTATGTTGTCTTATAGCTCTGGCTAGAACTTCAAATACTATATTGAATAAGTAGTGGGAGAGGGGACAGCCTTGCCTTGTTCCTGATTTTAGTGGTATTGCTTTGAGTTTCTCTCCATTCAATTTGATGTTGGCTGTTGGCTTGCTGTAGATTGCCTTTATTATGTTTAGGTATGTTCTCTGTATTCCTGATTGCTCTAAGACCTTTATCATGAAGGGATGTTGGATTTTGTCAAATGCCTTTTCTGCATCTAGTCAGATGATCATGTGGTTTTTTTCTTTGAGTTTGCTTATATAGTGAATTACATTGACGGACTTTCATATATTGAACCACCCTTGCATCCCTGGGATGAAGCCTACTTGATCATGGTGGATAACTGTTTTGATGTGTTCTTGAAGTCTGTTTGCCAGTATTTTATTGAGTATTTTTGCATCAATGTTCATGAGGGAGATTGGTCTGTAGTTCTCTTTCTTTGTTTGGTTTAGGAATCAAGGTAATTGTAGCCTCATATAAGGAGTTTGGTAATATACCTTCTGCTTCTATTGTATGGAACAATTTAAAGAGTATTGGTATTAAGTCTTCTTTGAAGATCTGGTAGAATTCTGCAGTGAAACCATGAGGTCCAGGGCTTTTTTTGGTTGGGAGACTTTTAATGGCTGATTCTATTTCCTTAGGGGTTATTGGACTACTTAAATGGTTTATCTGGTCTTGATTTAACTTAGGTATGTGGTACCTATCCAGAAAATTATCCATTTATTTAGATTTTCCAGTTTTGTGGAGTAGAGGTTTTTGAAGTATGACTTGATGATTCTCTGGATTTCCTCATTGTCTATTGTTATGTCCCCCTTTTCATTTCTGATTTTGTTAATTTGGATGCTCTTTCTCTGTCTTTTGGTTAGCTTGGATAAGGGCTTGTCTATCTTGTTGATCTTCTCAAAGAACCAACTCTTTGTTTCATTAATCCTTTGTATTGTTCTCTTTGTTTCTATTTTATTGATTTCAGCTCTCAATTTGATAATTTCCTGGTGTCTGTTCCTCCTGGGAGACTTTGCTTCTTCCTGTTCAAGGGCTTTCAGGTGTGCTGTCAAGTCACTAGCGTGAGATTTCTCCAGATTCTTTATGTGGGCATTCAGTGCTATGAATTTCCCTCTTAGCACTGCTTTCATAGTATCCCATAAGTTTGGGTATATGGTGTATTCGTTTTCATTGATCTCTAGGAAGTCTTTAATTTCTTTCTTTATTTCTTCCTTAACCCATTGGTGATTCAGTTGAGCATTATTCAGTTTCCATGAGATTGTAGGATTTCTGTAGTTTTTTCTGTTGTTGAAATCTAACTTTAAACCATGGTGGTCTGATAGAACACAGGAGGTTATTCCAATTGTTTTGTATCTGTTGAGATTTGCTTTGTGGCCAAGTATGTGGTTGATTTTAGAGAAGGTTCCATGGGGTGCTGAGAAGAAGGTATATTCTTTTTTGTTTGGGTGGAATGTTCTGTAGATATCGATTAAGTCCATTTGAGCCATAACATCAGTTAAGTCCATTATGTCTCTGTTAAGTTTCAATTTGGCCGATCTGTCCAGAAGTGAAAGTGGGGTGTTGAAGTCTCTCACTATTAATGTGTGGGGTTTTATATGTGATTTAAGCTTTAGTAATGTTTCTTGTATATATGTGGGTGCCCTTGTGTTTGGGGCATAAATGTTCAGAATTGAAACTTCATCTTGGTGGATCTTTCCTGCAATGAGTATGTAATGTCCTTCATCATCTCTTTTGGTTGATTTTAGTTTGAAGTCTATTTTGCTGGATATTAGGATGGCTACACCAGCTTGCTTCTTAAGACCATTTGATTGGAAAGTCTTTTCCCAGCCTTTTATTCTTAGGAGGTGTCTGTTTTTTAATTTGAGGTGTGTTTCTTGTATGCAGCAGTAAGATGGGTCCTGTTTTCGTATCCATTCTGTTAGTCTGTGTCTTTTTATAGGTGAATTAAGTCCATTCATATTAATGGATATTAATAACCAGTGATTTTTCGTTCCTGTTATTATTTTTATTATTTGGTGGTAGTGTGTGTGAACTTCTCTTGTTTGGGGTTTACTGCTGTGGTGTTATCTATTGCCTGTGTTTTCATGGGTGTATCTGCCTCCCTTAGGTTGGAATTTTCCTTGTAGTGCTTTCTGTAGGGCTGGGTTTTTGGATAAGTATTGTTTAAATCTGGTTTTGTTTTTGACGGTCTTGATCACTCCATCTATGATGACTGACAGTTTTGCTGGGTATATTAGTCTAGGCTGGCATCCATGGTCTCTTAGTGTCTGCATTATATCTGTCCAGGTGCTTCTGGCCTTCAAAGTCTCCATTGAGAAATCAGGTGTTATTCTGATGTTATTCTAAAGGCCTTTATAAGTCACTTGGCCTTTTTCCTTTGCTGCCCTTAATATTCTTTCTTTATTTTGTACATTTAGTTGTTTAATTATTATGTGGCAAGGGGACTTTTTTTGGTGGTCTAGTCTGTTTGGTGTTCTATATGCTTCTTGTATCTTCATAGGCATTTCCTTCTTTAAGTTGGGAAAGTTTTCTTCTATGATCTTGTTAAATATATTTTCTGTGCCTTTGAGTTGGTATTCTTCTCCTTCCTCTATCCCTATTATTTGTAGGTTTGGTCTTTTCATGGTGTCCCAAATTTCTTGGACATTTTGGGTCATGACTTTGTTGGTTTTAGTGTTTTCTTTGACTGATGAATCTATTTCTTCCACCGTATCTTCAACACCAGAGATCCTCTTTTCCATCTCTTGTATTCTGTTGGTTATACTCACATCTGAAGTTCCTGTTTGTTTACTCAGATTTTCTATTTCCTGCATTCCTTCTGGTAGTGTCTTCTTCATTTTTTTCTATTTCCCTCTTCAGGTCTTGGACTGTTTCCTTTGCTTTTTCATCATTTTCTTTCAGGGCCTTATTGTTTTCTTCTGCTTTAATTGTCCTTTCCTCTAGTTTTTTATAGTGTTCTTCCCATTTTTTGTTTGTCTGTTCCTCCACTTTATCTTTGATTTCTTCTATATAAGGCTCTAGCCTCTTCATGATATTATTATAAGGTTGTTTTCTTCTTCTTCTTCTTCTTCTTCTTCTTCTTCTTCTTCTTCTTCTTCTTCTTCTATTCTGGGATGTTCAGGTCTAGCTGCTGGAGAAGGTCTATGTTCTGGTGATGCTGTATTGCTCTTTATTTTGTTGTATGTACTTCTGCCTTGATGTCTGCCCATCTCCTCTTGGATTCGTTCTTGGTCTTATCAGTGTACTTGGTCCAGACAGAGCTGACAGATTTAGGGAGCCTCTCTCTGGTCCAGATGGAAACTCTGGGCCAGATGGGAGCTCTGGTCCAAATGAGAGTGCTGGCCAGATAGGAGCTGGGGGGCTGGACTCTGAGTCTCAGGAAGTCCCTGAGGTCTTCTTATCTTGTCCAGATGGGAGTTCCGGGATAGGATGGAAGCTCTGGTCCAGATGGGAATTCTGGGGCGGATGGGAGCTAGGGGCTGGTCTCTGAGTCTCAGGAAGTGGCTGGGGTCTTGGGCAAATGGGTGTGGGGGCAGGGCGTGGAGACTACCGGGTCTGCCCGCAGTCTTGTAAAAGGGGAGCCTTCCCACAGGGCCTGAGGAATGGCTGGAAACTGGAGCCAAGTTGGGCAGGTCCTCCTGGGATGGCTGGTGCCCAGGGCTGGGACCCAGAGGTGGTTGCCTCTTTGACTACAACCCCAGGCACTCACCTCTTGTCCAGATGGGAGTTCTGGCGGTGTGCTTTTAAAAAATGAAAAAATATAAGAACATGAGAGTGTGATGTTGGGATGAACATTTATCAGAGTGCCAAAGGAGATTGGAGAAAGAGCAGGAGTGGGAATGGTCAAGATACACTTGTGTACATGCATGAGAATTTCAAAGAATAAAAGAGAAGTAAAAAGTAAATCTCAAACCATATCTCATCATTGGCAAGAATTAACTAAAAATGGACCCAAATATAAATGAAAACTAGAAAAGTCCTAGGAGGGAAACAACAAAGTTTGAAATCTTGAGTTTGGAACATACCCTTGAAAATAAGACACCAACAGCACCAGCTACAAGAGGGAGGTTTTGATTAACTTTACTGTCAATATTCAAAGGCTCTGTGCATAGAAAAATACTGTTAAATGGACATGCAAGCCAAAGATTCAAAGAAAATAATTTAAAATTAACCTGAGTGGAAATCTGCACTGAGAAGAAAAGAAGACCTACAATCAGTTAAATAGTGGACAACCAGGTCTGAGGAAAAGGTCTAGGAATAAGTTAGTCACTGAGCAGTCAGGAAACCCTGTGTTTCTGTTCCCAGTACCCATATAAGAAGCTAGGTGCAGGGGTGGGCAAAGGAAGGAATGGATGAAAGATTCAAATAGGCACTTTCTGAAAGAAAAGATATAAAATGCAAGTAAATAAAAGAAACACTCCATAACAGATCTGTCTGAAGTCACCATAGATCTTAACCTGTTATAATTGCCAGATTTAAAAATAACGACAGAAGGATGGAGAAGATGCAGGATGCTGGAAACCCTCAGACTTGGCTGGTCAGAAGGCAGCATGGCAAAACAGCGTTGGGAAACATTTGATGTGTCTTATTCAGTGAAGTACTAACGTAACTGTATACAACCCTGTAATCCTACTTGAGTAGTTATGTACTCAAGAAAGAGGAATGTGATGTCTACACCAAGCTCTAGTCTGAAATATCTATAGAATCTTTATTCTTAATTTCCACAATGCATCAGTCCATCAGCTGATGAGTAGGATAAGTGTATCATCTCACGTCCATCGATGCTGTAGTACTATGAGGCAGTAAAAAGCAACTAGCAAAGCCGGGCAGTGGTGGCGCACGCCTTAAATCCCAGCACTCGGGAGGCAAAGGCTGGCAGATCTTTGTGAGTTTGAGGCCAACCTGGTCTACTGAGCTAGATCCAAGAAAGGTGCAAAGCTACACAGAGAAACCTTGTCTCGAAAAAACAAAAACAAAAACAAAAACAAAACAAAACAAAAAAGCAACTAGCAGCAAGATGGACAAATCCATGTGGTTCCACTCCTGTCGCATCCCACACAGACCAAAACCACAGGGACAGGAAATTATGTCAGTGATTGCCAAGTAATGGGGATGTGAGCATGCTGGGTTCAATGGGACATGTGGAAATGTGAGGGGAAAGGAAATATTCTCTATCTTCATTTTGGTGGTAATTTGATGACTTCATGTACTGTGTATACTCATCACATTGAAGCCCTAACATGGCAGGTTCAAGATCACTCAACTTATAGTTCATGAACATGAATTTTACAAACCTTATAAATGGGAATAAGGCATTATTGTAGCAAGAATCTTAAAGAGTCTTATTAATAAAAACAAATCCGAGGCCAGTTATTGGAGTGAATGCTGGAAGATCAGAGAAGCAGAACAAGCCACAGCTTCCTCACATCACCAGTACCTCATCTGATCCTGTTTCCTCAGACTGGAAGCCTCTAAGTCCTCATCCAAACGGATCTCAGCTGAACTGAGCTAGAAGCCTAAAAGTTTAACCAGCCAAAAGCTTCTAGTTCCTGGTCTTCACGCCTTATATACCTTTCTGCTTTCTGCTATCACTCCCTGGGATTAAAGGCTCACTTCCTGGGATTAAAGGTGTGTGTCACCATGCCTGGCTGTTTCCAATGTGGTCTTGAACTCAGGAGATCCAGAGGGATTTCTGCTCCTGGAATGCTAGGATTAAAGGTGTGAGTGCCACCATTTTCTGCCCTCTGTATCTAGTGGCTGTTCCATTCTCTGACCCCAGATAAATTTATTAGGGTATACAATATTTTGGGGAACACAATACTACCACACATTATTCTCTCTCTGTATGCTTTCTGTGGTGTCTACATGTGTATATGTGCACGTGGGGGGGAGGGGTACACACACCATCCTTCTGGAACTGTTTATTGAGACAGTGTCTCTCACTGGTCTGGTACTCACAGAGGGGGTGAGGCTGGCTGGCTTTCTAGAAACCTCCATGGATCCACCTGTCTTCTCCTCCCCAGCAGTATGATTAGGCACACACTACCACCCTGGCTGTGCTTAAATTTTATTGCCCTCATTTGGAAACATAAAAAAGAAATGGATGTCTTCAGTCATGCCAATTACACAACGTTCCCATTTGTCTTGTTTTTTCTTGAATTTTTGTTTTTCAGATACAGTGGTGGAGTGCCTTTGAGGTAGCAGAACACTGGACAGGAAGTGCCTCATCCCTCACAGGTGGGTCCCACAGCACGTGAACTGGCAGAACCGGGACCAGGCGGGAGTCTTCACCGGCTCTGCCTGCTGCTCTCTGCTTCTTTTCATTTTGTTCCAACTTCTCTTCACTAAACAAAGATGCCCTCAGGTGAGATAAATGTATGATTTACAGCTCTCCAGAAAGCCCCAGGTTCCTTCTAGGCCAGCTCTGGCAACTAGGTGGAGTGAGAAGCCTGCAGGTGCAGTCCCTGCTTGGGTTTTTACGAGCAACTTCCGGGATGCAGGGAGCTCTCAGTGAAGCCAGAAGATGGGGGAGATGTGATAAAGACATCAGAGGTAAAATAAGCACACTGCACAATGGAGATAGATTTGTAAGGACAGTGAGACCAGGGCTGTCTTCCTCTGTAGGCTCCGTGTGTGTGTGTGTGTGTGTGTGTGTGTGTGTGTGTGTGTGTGTGTGTATGAGAGGGGTCTCTGTGGGGGGATCTCTGTGTATCTGTGTGTCTATTTGTGATGGGGTCTCTTTATGGGGATCTGTATGTGTATGTATGTATGTGTCTGTGTTCAAGGGAGGAACAAGAAACCCCTCAGAGAGATAAATCACATCAATTGAATAAGCCTTCAGTACACACATTCGGTCCATTTGTCAAACTCTCAGCACTGTTGACTACTTTGGCCAATGACACTAAATTACATTTTAGGTACTACCTGGTTTTCCTAGCTCACTGTCCCGCTTGATGAGAGGGTACATAGCACACCAGCAGAACAGAGAGGCTTGGCTGTGGAATTTTGTTTTTATTTTCATCTCCGGAGACTGTGTGAGCTCAGTGCCGTTGTCTCCATGCCACACACTGGGGGCACGAGAGGTGTTGGGTCTTTTCAGTGTTGTGGTAAAAATCAGACACCCTGCAAGTTTCTGAAGAACAGAAGATGGAAAGCAAGCCAGCCAGGTCTGCCCCGACCCCACCCTTTCTGATCTTGACTCTGAGCAGCATCTACCACTCTTAAGCATCTCCTTGGACACTGTCAGCCTGCTGTTTCCACTGACAGCCAGGACTCCATGCCTCCTCAACACTGAAGCTCTCCTCATTCTTAGACTTTGTAGACCGAGCTCTACAGCCCCTTCTGTTTCAAGCTTTCAAAGAGAGTGAATAGTGCCGAGTTACATTTTGATTTTCTGCTGCTTTCTCTGTGGAGTCGTGCCTTGAAAACCGTGCCATGTGATAAGCTTCATGTGTATGATGTGCCAAGTGCATGAAATTCAGCTCATTTTCCTCCTCACAATTTAAATGACAATTTAATCATTGGTATCTGTTGTGATTTTGCCAAAGAGAATATAGGTTACTTCTTCCCCAAAGTTATTATTTATCTCTTGGTAAAGGCATGAAGGGAAATTCCTTCCACAACATACTGCAGAGAGTTAGAAGCATGCTGATCTACACAAGGACAGTTCAACCTGTTTTAGGTTATGTGGAGGTGCTTATCAAATAGGCTGCCTCAATCATGGATCTCTTAGTTGCTGGGGATGTCTTTCTGTACTGGTTAATAAATAAGCTGCTTTGGCCTATGGCAAGGCAGCTTAGAAGCAGGTGGGAAATCCAAGGAGAGAGACAGGAAAGAGAAAGGTGGAGTCTGGATAGACACCATCCTGCCACCCAAGGAGCAACATGCCAGCAGACCAGTAAAGCCCTGGAACACATGGCGATACATAGATTACAGGTTGAGTTAAACTGTAAGAGGTAGCTAGCAAGAAGCCTGCCATAGGCCATACAGTTTGTAAATAATATTAAGCTTCTGAATGATTATTTTATAAGTGGCTGTGGGACCACAGGACTGGGCAGGACTGCAGGGGCCTGGTGGGACCAGAGAAACTTTCCAGCTACACTTGGTGGCATTTCTTCCAAGTTGAACCAGACCTTTGCCATCTTGTAACATAGCATCTGTGATCACCTGCACGATACCCTTAACAAGATCTGGCCTGTTCACATTCCTTTATGAAGAGAGGGAAGAAAGCTCATGAGGTAGGTGAGCTCATTGTGTTCTCAAGACTCCTCCCTTCTAAAGGTTATAAGGGAGGATGATTGGCAGGGCGTGGGAGTCTCTGGTAGGGTAGTGGCCTGTAGTTTGTCCAGTGATTCTACTTCATGCTACATGGGACTTTTCAGTGGTGTGTCTGCCTGTAAATTGCCCTGAAGAGATCCACCTGCCTCTGCCTCCCAAGTGCTATGGTTACAGGCATGCGCCACCACTGCCTGGCTCGAACAGGCATTTCTTTATGTCTTCCCAGGAAAACTCACCTCGTAGTTTGAGTCCCTACAGGCAATGCCTAGGAATTAGAATTGTTTTTAAAAGGTGTCCCACACATAAGAGGAATAAGCCTGTACAAGATACTGCTTTAATGTTTTCTGGCTCTGGCTTTCATTGGCTGCATTCACCTAAGAAGATTACCACTAGTGAGTACTATGCCAGCTTCTTAAAAGAATAAAGAGAACAACTTCTTATTTCAGTGTGACGGTTTGCCGGAAGCCACTGTAGTCTTTAACCATTTCATGTATGATCTGCAAGCCCAAACTGCCATTTCTTCCTCCCTCCCTCCTCCCCTCCTTCTGTCTTTCTCATGCGTGGTATTTATGTGTTCATTACATGTGTGTGCTTGTGTACTTAAGGGTGCATGTGTGCATGTAGAAGGACTCAGTGTCAAGTGTCTTTCTCAATCTCTCACTGCCTTGATATTTGAGCAAGGTCTCTTACTGAACCCGAAGTTCGTAGATTTGGCTAGACTGCCCAATGAACTTCAGGACTTTACCTATCTCCACTTCCACTTCCACTTCAGCCTCCCTATTCCAAACTCCTCCTACCCAGCGCTGGGGCCCAAATGCAGGTGCCATACCTGATTTTACATGTGGGCACTAGGGAGTCCAACACTGGTTGTTATACTTGAGTGACAAGCAGTTTGTCAACTGAGCCATCTCCCCAAACCATATACTGAGTTATTTTTAATTAGACTTTGTTCATTCAACAACTCAATTACTACAATTACCTTGTTCCACAAGGTGAGAATGGTGAGATTTTTGAAGGAAGGGGGTGGAATTCTTGTCAGTGCCGCCAGCGGGCACGTTACATTCCATCAGGGATAGGAAGTGAAAGGCAAGCAGTTCCATCGCACTGTGCACGTGTGTGTGATTGCTTCACCAACAGACAAGTCCCACAAGACAAGCAAAAGTTCTCAAATAAGAAGAGCACTCTGTGAATCCGTTCTCTGACCAGGGAGAGAACCTCTGACCCGCTGGCTAACTGCAACAATGAGGGAGCTGTTGTGCAAGGATGGGTGGAGAATGAAGCTGTTACATTGTGGTTGGGTTTTAAGCCTTTAACATTTCAAGCGAAGAGAAGGGTATGAGTGTCATCTCCTTTGCCTTCACTGGAGGCCATTGCTTAGGCTTCCTCTCAACCTCTTCCCTCTTGACATTTTGAACTTACAACTCCGCTGTGGGGACTGCCTTTGCCTATAAGATGATGAGAGGCATCACTGGCCCCTTCCCACCAAAAACATCTCCACACCTTGCCAAATGTCCTCTGGGTTCAAAATTACTCCCACTGAAAACAACTGACCTATGTGTACAGATTTAACTATCATGATAAAATTTTCAGAAAATTAAAGGGACTCCTTATGATCTGTTTTAAAATACTAAAAAGACATTTATTTAAATTTCTGAACAACAAATGGATGGCTGGAGAAGGGATGAATTCCAGAATCATGTAGAGTGAAGTCTCCTCCATAGTGAGGAAACAGAGTTCTATCAGTGTGGGAGAAGGATGTAACTGTTTGGATTCAGAGTAAGACTAGTTTAAGTTCCTTTCGAGTTCCTGCACCTGAAGCAAGGGGTGGGCTTTTATCAGTAATGTAGACTAGGATATAACAAGAAAATGGAAAGGACCCTGAATGGTCATCTAAGTGACATTTCTCAGAATTCAAGTCTATGGACCCTGGAAACATTCTGCTCAGTCTTGACCTTGACATCTATGGATTTCAACATTCTTTTCTGTGACAAAAAGAAAAAAGGAGGAAACCACATAGTTCATTCATAGTGGAGGCACTGCCCTAGAACAGTCCTCTTCAAAATCCCCCAGCAACCCCTCACTATAGCTGAAAGTTGCTCTGGTCCCAGCCAGCCCTGTGGTCCTACGTTTCTCTGGTATGCCCAGCCCCACGGTCCCACAGCCATTTATAAAATAATTGCACAGAGGCTTAATATTAATTGCAAATTATATGGCCTATAGCTCAAGCTTCTTACTAGCTAACTCTTATAACTTAACTCAACCCACAACTTTTAATCTATCTTGCAGGCCACAAGAATATGTTATAGAGATTCAGCTATGTATTAAAGCTATACCTAGAAATTTCAAGGCATTTTTCTAGTCAGAAGCCATTTATCACAGAATATTCGGTGTTATTAAGCTTTAATATTCAGCTGTTCCTTGTTATGAATTTCTTGTGCTCATAATTCCCATAGAACATGTATGTTTGAGCTTCCTCCTCAGGCTAGTACTTGTATAAGGCTATGTAGGCAGGGCCTTCTGCCTCTGAGCTCCCTGCTCCCCTTCTAGCATTTGAATTGGATATTTGCCTTCTTCAAATTTCCCCTTTTAGCTATATCCAAAGATAGGACCAGCTCCAAACAAAGCATTGAAGGACAAGCAAGGAACAGAATAGCTACCAGCCCACTTGCTAAGCTCCTGAAGCCCCTGAACTAAGGTAAAACATCTTTTCAGAGGCAACCTGGCTCCTAGAGGCATAGCTTTGTTTCTTGTGCAGATGAAGCTCAGACCATCCCTTGATTTAGGCCTAGTGGCTTTTCAGAGCAATTGACTGAGAACAAAGGAGGTTTTTGCATATCCAGGTGGTGTGGAAGGTGGAACGGGATTCCTGAGTGACAGAACCATGTGGCCAGAGAGAAGAGAGAAAGGCGGAGATTCTGTAGATGGTAAGGCAAAATGGCTCAGGATGATGAGTGAGGAGCAAGGAAGAGTTTCTTGTGGATGGTAGGTGAATCAGATCAGTGTAAAAATGATAAGCAGTGCTGGTTACCACGAAGAAAGGTCACAGCATTACTACCCCAGTATCAGTATCAGAGCTATATTAGGAGAAAGAGGGGTCAGGAGGAAGAAAAGAACCAGGCCTGGGGAAGGAGCATGTGGAGAGAGAGAGAGAGAGAGAGAGAGAGAGAGAGAGAGAGAGAGAAAGATTTGGGGGGAAAGAGAGAACAGAACAGAGAGAGGGTGGGGTCTGCATCTGACTTTTTAAGGGTTCCCGTGAACATGTGCAGGTGAGTTTATGGAGCTACACCATGCATGCACTGATTGTGTAACCTGCCGCACACACATAGTCACCAGTGCACATTGATGATGTAAGATGCAAGACCCTTTGCTTAACTCCCAAACTGTGCATGTGTGATCATGCAGCTGGAGTGAGGGCAAAATTCTGACAATCAGGAGAGGAGAAGAGGAAGAAAAGATGGGAGACGAAGGAACAGTGGGCGAAGATGAGATCAAAAGCATAAGGGCTTCGTTATGACCAGGGCTGTGAGGGGACAGAAAAAGTAAGTATACAGCGGAACTAAGACTCAGTATGGAATTGAAGCTGTATAGATAGAATTTTGTCATAGAGGAATAAAGTAAACAGACAAAAGAGCTTGGTGTATCTAGATTCTTTCCTGTGCTATTGGCAGCATCTCTCCTGGCCCCTGGGAAAGAAATTAAAAGGCTGAGCCTTAAAATTTCAAAAAAAATCTATGTATTGCCATGTGTTTGGTGGCTTCACCTGTGTTCCATTACATGTTGCTCCTTGGACAGCAGTTTGGCGTCTCCCCTTACTCTCTTTACGTCTTTCACTGTCTCTCTTGGATTTTCCCACCTGGCTCCATCCTGCCCTGCCATAGGCCAATGCAGCTTTATTAGCCAATGGGAGCAGCACATATTCATATCCCTTGGCCATGGTGACTTCAGTAAGCTGGATGTTGTAATCCTATAGGTAAAACTGTTGCCACTCCTAAGGAAATCTAGTTTCTGTTCTCGAGGACAAGGATGAGACTTGATATTGGATAGCAGCTGGTAGTCTCTGCCACACCAATTGGTTTTAGTAGTTTCTGCCCATCTTAACAACAGATGTTTAATATTCTTTTCTCCTTGGCTTTCAGGTGCTCTGTCATTTCTTCCATGGTGTACACAACCTGATACTGTCATGGAAAGAAACAGCTCCATTTCAAAGGAATAAAAGTCATGGTTTATTATGGAGCAAGATATGACTGACGATGGACCAGGAACACAGATTTAGGTCTCCCCAGATACAGTGTTCCAACATGGAAGCAGTTCCATGCAGCTTTTATAGCAACAGAAGAAAATATAAGGATAAGAGAAACTCAACTCTTGGTCACAGATGCTGTGATGGTATTCTTAACCCTTCTGTTAGTGGAAAATAAGATTGTGTCAAGTTAAGACATTCCAAAGGTTTTTATTTGTTCATTAGACTATTAGGTCTGGTACAGAGGTAGGCAAGGGATGATTCTGGGAGCTAAAGATAACCCAAGAGAAGTTGTGATCTATTGACTCAGCAACACTCTAAACTCCACAGTCACTGAAGCACTTATGAGTCCATCAGCCATGTGGATAGCTTCTCTCTGGGAATTCTTATTAGTACCATTCTCTCATCCCACTTCAGCTTTTCACTAGTGGCCTGTGAACCTGCTTACCGTTGTTGTTAGTGAGTTTCCACCAGAGAGACACATTAGTTCACTTTCCTTATTGAAATGCTTTTTCTTCTAGATTCCTCGGCATTTCCCTACATATTATAGTACCATTTTGATGAGTTACAAGGAAAACTCTTGGGTGAAAGAATTGGATTTTATTTAACGTCTTCATATCTTTACAGTATTAAGTCTTTCAATGAAGACATACAGCAATTTTGCATATTTATGTAATTCTTAGTACAATAGAATCATGCAGAACTTACATTAGTGTTCTCATATATTATCCATGCATAGTTTATGACTTTGTTGGCAGTATTAATAGGGTCCTAATCTTTATTTTAAATTCTTGGTGGTATATATAAAGATGTGGCTTTATTCATTTATGCTATGTGTACTTAATTTATTGTCTTTCCTATGTATTCCAAAATAGCTTATATATTTTATATTTTCATATTATGCATGTAATTATAATATGTTCTTTTTCTATTGCTAGCTAGTCTTCATGAATATTAACTAAATTAGCCATATCTTCTATAATATTGCTAATTAATCATGATAGTGTGCTTCTTACTCATGATTTTAACAGCAATGTTTGTAATTTGTACCATTAAATATACTGCTATCTATTGGCTTGGGGGAAAATGTTCTGTATGTTTGAAAAGTATCTTTCCATTCTCTTTTTTATAAGAAGTAATGTTTTTTTTAAGTTTTATCAAAAAAAAAAAAAAAACCTTCCTTACCCATAAATACATTTTCTTCTATAACTTACATTGTACATCAGGTTTTCAGATATAAATGGTATTGTAGCTTCTGGTAAACTATCATTTTACAACTCTTAAAAATGTTGTTCTAGTTTTTGATAGGACTCTGACTTAGTTATTGTGCTATTGCTGTGAAGAGACACCATGACCATGGCAACTCTTATGAAGGAAAACATTTAATTGGGGCTGGCCTACAGTTTCAGAGGTTTAGTACATTATCATTATGGTGGGAAGTAGGGTGGCATGCAAGCAGACTTGGTGCTGGGGAGGTAGCTGAGAGTTCTACATATGGAGCTTTAAAATGGAATGACAATGGAGATAAGGAACTTAAATTAGATCCTCTTACTTCATAGTCTCATCTCCCTTTCCTCCTTGCCTCTTTTTCTATTCCATGGATAACACAATGTCATCAAAGTTTCAAACATCTGACATTACCACAGAGAATAGGATTGGGGTAGATCTGTACAGCACAGATCAAGTAGATTGATTTCCTGTCCTTGAAATATTACACACACACACACACACACACACACACACACACACCACTATTCTAAAATTCCAAATTCTAATGAGGGGGGTGCGTCTCGAGATATACCTTTCAAAGGCAGAGTTGTAGTGCATACTTCCTCCAACCAACTTCCTCCTCCCAATTGCCAATTATGTATGAATTCTTCAGATGTCAGATCACCATGGATGAAGTTAGTATGCTCATAATCCATTCACCTTAAATGAGTGATGACTGGATCCAATGGCTGGGAATCAAGTCTCCACACGTGAGCCTTTGGGGGAAATACTTCATATACAAATTATAGCAGGAAAAACAAACATCCTTAACATTAACCAAGCCTTCTGAAAGTGGCTATTATTTGATGAATATTTTAAGTAGGTGCTATAGACTCTAAAAGGAATATAATTTTTTTTAAATATTGCATATAGATATCCATAGCTAAGTGGATTCCAGAGACCTAGTGTGGGAGTCTGGAATCCATTCCACAAAGTGCCTCCCAGAGAACTAAGTAAGAACTGCTAGAAAGTAAGCCTTCTCTGATCCGAATTTTACTCCTTTCTTTTTAATTCCAGAAGATCCAGTTTCCTTCATTCTTGTAAAGTTTATGATCCAGTGACTACAAACACTGACACAATCAATTTATGTCTTTTCCATTAAGGAACCTTTTCATTATCACACACGCGCACACACACACACACACACACACACACACACACACAGAAACACACATGTACACATACACACACGTACACATACACAGAGAGACACATATACATACACACATGTACACATACACACATACACACACACGTACACATACACACACATACACATACACAGAGAGACACACATACATACACACATGTACACATACACACATATACATACACAGAGTGACACATATACATACATATATGTACACATACACACACAGACACACAAACATACACACATGTACACATACACACACATACACATACACAGAGAGACACATATACATACACACATGTACACATACACACATACACACACATGTACACATACACACACATACACAGAGAGACACACATACATACACACATGTACACATACACACATATACATACACAGAGTGACACATATACATACATATATGTACACATACACACACACAGACACACAAACATACACACATGTACACATACACACACATACACATACACAGAGAGACACATATACACACACACACATGTACACATACACACACACACATGTACACATACACACACACACACACACACACACACACACACACACACACACACACGGGCTGGGGTTTTCCTAGGCAATCATTTGTAGTTGGAGACCTTCTCTCCAGCCCCCACCAAGCCCTGTTACTCTGACAGCCCATTTATAAAATAAACACACAGATGCTTATATTATTTAAACTGCTTGGCCATTAGCTCAGGCCTACCGTTGTCTAGCTCTTATATTCAGCCCATTTCTATTAATCTATACTTTGCCATGTGGCTCATGGCTTACTGGTACCTTACATCTTCCTTGTCCTGGCAGCCGCTGGCAGTGTCCCCTCCTGCCTTCCTATTCTCCCAATTCTCCTCTCTCTTAGTCCCGTCTATACTTCCTGCCTGGCTACTGACCAATCAGTGTTTTATTTACCAATGAATCATCCACAGTACTTCCCTTTTTTCTTTTTTTTTTTCAAAAAGCAAGGTTTTAACTCTAACATAGTAAAACTACATCTAACAAAACAATTATCAAGCAAGAATTACAGTTATAATATTAAGGAAGATATCCTATCTATCTTATATTTGTGAGTCTAAGGTTTTATATCTAACTTATCTTTTATCATAACTAATGAAAATTGTAACTATCTAGAGCTTTAACTACATCAAAAACCTTAGAAGGATATAATATTACCTGAGAAACAGGAGAAGGATACAAGCAACTTTCAGGAATCTTGCAACAATAGACAGAGACAGCTGGCAGCCTGGACAGTCATCCAGTGTTCTTTTGTAAAGTTGGGGCATCTGTCTTCAGCCCACAGGGCTAGAGTCTTTTAGTCATTTCTCTCTGTGTTAATATTCCTGTAGAAGAATGCCTAGAAGGTAAAATAACCAAAATGCAATCCAGCTTTGGATCCATAAGTGGGACAGTAAGTAGGGTTTTATGACTAGCTTCTTTCCCTTAACAAATTTTCAAGCTTCATTCATGTTGAAGCTTGAATAGGTATTCATATTATTACAGCCAACAATATTTTATTTTATAAATATGTTTTATTTCTTTCATTATCTTTTTTTTTTAGAAATCTATTTTTCTCTACTTTTTTTACTTAAACTTTTTACTAAAAATTAAATAACATTGGTATAAGCACTCATGTATTGGTTTTTGTGGGATATGTGTTTTCATTTCTCTTGGGTGTACATCCAGGGGTGCAATTGTTAGGTCTTGGGATAAGTCTAGATCTAACATTTTGATGGTCTATCAGACTCCACAGCACCTGCAATGTTATCCAGCAGTGGTTACACCTGGATCTCAACACAGTGTAGCAGACTGAATGTTCTCCAAAGTGCAGTGGTTACACCCAGATCTTAACATGGTGTCTAGTACTCTGAATGTTCTCCAAAATGAAGATCAGAATTTAAAATGATGTAGGATGTGAGCATTCATGAAGTCCAGTAATGGACAACCTGAGAGAGAAATTTGACCTTGGCTCCTGGCATGGAGTGAAAATCAGCATTCATCCCCACCACTGACGACAATGGTGTTATACATCCAGTCCGGTTGTGAGGCAGGGAGTGTTTTCCCTGTAACCTTCAGCTTTCTGGTTTTGTTCTTGGGCTCAAACTCATTACAGATAGAAGGAATGTTCACACCTTTGTGTATTCTTGCCTGGTATTGACCTGTGCTATACAGATCTACCCTAATCGCTCTGTGATCAAAACTGCTGAGATCATGGTACATTTCAGAAATCAGGAGTGGAAGCAAGGCTGCCCGCCTGTGTGTCTTGTACCCCCTGAGGTTCCTTTCTAGCATGGACAACAGGCCCAATTCTCACCTATGTCTTCTAGCCCAAGTCAGAGCAGGAGGCAGAGCTCCCAGCTGTGTGGTTCAGCTGGGGACAAAAGCAGCTGACATGAAACTACCAGCTGCCTTGTGTTTATTCACAAAGTCTCACACTGCCAAAAACTGAGGGCATCATCTGGAATGAGGATCCAGCTAAACCAGCAGCTACAATGGAAGAGCTGGGTCTCACTCACCTACTCCAAAACAAAGCAGGCTGACCCTCTGGGTGACGGCCTAGACCTTCTGGGCTGCAATGTCACAGAATAGAGATTGAGTTCCCACCTCCAAAATGTTTTCACTTACAACATTTCTGACACCAAATGTGTGGGCTTTTTCTTCACACCAATCAACTCCTCTTCAGATACCATCTGGGTGTCCTACGATTCAGTTCAATTCTAACACTAACTGCATGGAGTCAACACAAATCCCAGAAGTGAAGGGCTCAATCCCACAAGACTGCCTGGCCCACTTCAGACACCAAGTGCAAGTCCAGGCCACCTGTATAGTGACCAAGCTGTAAAGTCAGTTCCTTAGCTTTGCCTCATGCTCCACAATTTGTTTGAATGGCACACACACACACACACACACACACACACACACACACACACACAGAGTCAGACAGAGACAGACAGACAGACAGACAGACAGACACACACACACACACACACACACACACACACACAGACCAACTAAATAAAAACAAACAAATAAAATAAAAAGCTAAGAGACATGCTTCCTTTAGACTTACCATGTCACTATCAAAAGACACAACTCGGGCTGGAGAGATGGCTCAGAGGTTAAGAGCACCGACTGCTCTTCCAGAGGTCCTGAGTTCAATTCCCAGCAACCACATGGTGGCTAATGACCATCTGTAATGAGATCTGGCACCCTCTTCTGTGTACATAATAAATAAATAAATCTCAAAAGACATAACTCAGGAGCAAGCAAGATAAAGGGACACAGAGCTGGGAAGGGAGCATGGAGCTCTGGGGACCTCTCCAGCTAAGCAACCCTCCCTTTATTGCATGGATCAGCTTACTAAATCATTGACCAGTGGTGCTTGACTCGGGCCCCACTCTGTTCCTCTCCCAGGAGGACAGACAGCAAGTCACAGCCTTCCAAACCCAATGTTGGTTCTTCCTGCTGCCAAACCCCATTCTAAAGCTGGAGGGGAGTGCACCAAGCAGCTCTTTAACATAACGGCAGAGATGTTGAAAGGGCTTATTGTGAGTGGTAACAGACGTTTATCTGATGGTTGTCACCCAAGGACATGCCCCATCTGGCTTTTTACATGGGTTCAGGATAGGTCAGGTCACCAAGGTCACACATGTGTGTCGAGTACTTTTTTTTACCCACAAATCAATTGCTGACTCTGAGCACCACTTTTCAATAGTTCATTCATGGTGAACTCAATTCACTTTAGGTACATCTGGAAACTCTGCCAGATATGCTGAATGTATCTCAGCTGCATCTAACCAGGAGGTCTGACGACATTGTATCACTGGTTCAGGGTGGACTTTCCCCACTGCCTTACAGGGTATGAAATAAAATAGAAACTATTTATTTCATACTAACAATGTAGATTAATAACTTTTTTTTTGTCATTGCTGCAACCAAAAGCCTACAAGGAACACATTGAAGGAGGAAGGATTTTTATCTCTTGGTTTGAGAGCATGGGCCTTCATGAAGGTGAGTCCATGACTGCAGAAGCATGGAACTGCTTGTTCACACCCTAACAGCTGATGCAGAGAGAAACTGGGACCGGAAGCAGGGCTGGGCTACACCCCAAAGACCTGCCTCCCGGTGACCCTTTTCCTCCAGCCAACCACAGTTTCATAATACCTCCCCCAAGGAATCACCAACTGAGGACCAAGAAATGTTCAAACACATGGACTTGTTTAGAATACCTCCCACTGAAACCATAATCATAAGGAAAACAGTCGATGAGACCAGAAAAGTGAGGACATGGGTTAGACGGGGGACTTCTGTTTTCTCCAGGCTGAGATGACAGTATCTAAGACATTCAGTGCCTCCTCCCTACGGTCCTTCCCTGAAATCCCGTGAGTTCTTATCCTGACGGCACTGCACACTGGCAGTGGTCCATCATGGCTTATCATACTTCCATTCAATTATGACTGGCACGGGTTGTACACCTAGAAACTCTGCCAGAGACAGTCTCAGACAGTATGCTATGAATGACTAAGGAGTTCTGATGACATTTATCACCAGTTTAGGGTGGACATCTTTGGGCTTTCTTGGCTTGTATTGGGTATCATGCACATCAAGAGCAAAGTCTCCGGGTGCTGTGTGCACATGGAGAAGAGTTCTGTAAGAGGTGCTAATATATGCTTGGCAGTAACTGATGAAGATAATCATGCTCGAACGTTCTGGTGCTGCAACAGCTGGGTACTGACTCAGCTTTCCTCGCACCTCCCTGCCAGTATATGAAAGGTACCATCCAAAGACTGGGAAAAGACACATGATCATCGTCTCGTGGTCTCCAGAGATCTGTTCTTATTTGGTTGAGAAGCCCAGACCATCTTCTATAAAATAAGAGAATGGCGACTGAGAATCTCTAAGGTGACTTTCACTTCATGTCCTTTTTAATTTTGAAAGTTCCAGTTAAACTGCCAGAGGCAGGGATGCTTCATAATTCCATGTGAGAGAACAATCCCTAAAATATTTTATGGGCTGGAGAATACCGTTTATCAACATCCAAATTGGACAGGAGTGAACTCTCCACCCCTTCACACCAGAAGGCAGCCAAAGTCAAACTCCAAAGGATTGGTCCAGACTGAAGGAAAATTTCTCTAAAGCTGACAGTAAATGGTCCCAGCTTGTTTATTGATCTGAACTCACCCCGGAGATATCAAAACGTGTATAGTTTCTGGACCCTAAAAGGAGGGATTGCTGTGCTCCATCTCAATATGCCTCTGTGTGAATAGTCAGAGTTTAAAACCTTAAAGGTCAGATCAGGATGCACAGCTCGAAGACCTACAACCTCAAAGGAGCTGGAGCGGGGGCTGCGCCTTGGAGGCGAGGTATAGCCATTCACCGTGCCAGTAGCACCTTGAAGAGGTAGGATGCCACAAGAAAGAGTATCCAGCAGCCCATTTCTACACCACAGCCCCTCGGTTAGCCCACTCCCCTTTCAGCACACGCACTCTGAGCCTTGTGTCCTTTAACCCAAAGAAGGAGTCTCCTAGTTTTAGGGTTCTGCGTCGACTGGAAGCAGTCACCATGCCTAGAGGCTCCAATGTTGAACTATTTTTCGTGCTATTTTCTAGTCTTCGCCTTCCCCTTTACACTGGTTCAGTGGGAGCTCCATGAAATGGATGATTTCCTCTCCTGAAGCATGCTGATTGCAGACTGGTGTTGTGTAACCTGCTGGATGAGCGCGGAGGTCCCCAGAGGAGCCCTAGCCGCGCAGACAGGCTGGCGCGAGCCCGGCGTTCCGTCCAGCAGGGGGCAGCAGAGCTCGCCGGCGCCGCCGCAGCCTGTCTGCGAGCCTGGAGCCATTACAGCCCCTCCGGGAAAAGCTAAGGAGGCCTTGAGCATCGTGTTCTTGTCTGTGGAAGCATTTTTTCCTGTCTCGTTTAAGCTGGGACACAGTGTTTCGGCAACTGATGCGTACTCGCTTTGTTTTTTACTGTTTGCCCTGCTTCTGTTCACGGCTAAAGGAACAATAATTACACTCTTGTCCATGTCAGTCTGTGCCGGACGCCTTGTAGTTCACTGCCGCATCCCTACACCGACCTCTAGTCATTGTGCCCAATGTCCAGATGATGACTGCGTTATAAGAAACTGAAAGAAGTAAACTGAAAGAGGTAAAGGCTTTCAAAACCAGGTCTGAGCCTGAAGCTGGGGTGAACAAGAAGGGTGACTCCTTCTTTCTTTCTTTCTTTCTTTCTTTCTTTCTTTCTTTCTTTCTTTCTTTCTTTCTTTCTTTCTCCCCCCCCTCTCTCTCCCTTCCTTCCTTCCTTCCTTCCTTCCTTCCTTCCTTCCTTCTTTCCTTTCTTTCTTTCTATTATTAAGAAATTTTCTATTAATTTTACATTCCAACCACAGATCCCCCTCTTCTCCCTCCCCCCGCCCCACAACCTTCCCCCCAACCCAACCTCCAAGAGATATGACCTCCCATGGGGAGTCAGCAGAGCCTGGTACCGTCAGTTGAGGCAGGTCCAAGGCCCTCCCCCTGCACCAAGGCTGTGCGAGGTGTCCTCCCATAGGCACTGGGCTCCAAAAAGCCCGCTCATGCACTAGGGACAGATCCTGATCCCACCTCCTTAAACAGTTCAAGTTACTGGTTTTTTCCCACCCTTTGGTACAGACACATTGGACATGATTTAGTAAACGCTTGTTGTAGCTGCAGCACTTTTAAAAATGATAGAGATTCGGAACTGAAGGGAAGACTTCTTGATCTGAAAGACAATGCACAATTTAGTTTTCCTTTGAGCGACTGATCTAGGAACAGGTGCGGAGTGTTTGATCTTCACCCCAGAACCGCTGCACCCCAGAATGGCTGTACCTCAGAACTGCTGCACCCCCAGTCTGCAATTCCACAGACTCCCCAGACGGTTTCTGTGTACTTGAAAATTTGGAAAACAGCCTGAGAGGGCACCCAGGATTGCCTGCCAATATTTGGAAGGCCAATATGTGAAAAAAAAACAAAAAAAAACAAAAAAAAAACCCGTGAATGTGTTTGTTTGGCCTTGTTCTGAAGGGCAGGTGTAAGTTCAATGTATATGATTCTGGAGAAGAGAGTCCCCACTTCCTCTAAAGAGCAGGGAATTGTAGGTTGGAATCATATCTCAAAATGAGCTGGCTTCTTACTAGTTACCAGGTAAGTTCAAGCTGGGATGTTGGAGCTAAATACTTCTTCCCTCTGATTCTTATTACTTAAAGATAGGGATGTGGTTATCAAAGTTACTGGGTAGTGACTCTCTCTCTTTCTCCACCCGTGTGTGTGTGTGTGTGTGTGTGTGTGTGTGTGTGTGTGTGTACTGTAAGATGTTTAGATACTACAAACACTATTCACGGCTTTGAACAAAGCAGAGGCCCAGAGTGGGGTGGTTTGCAGCTGAGGTAGGAAGTGCCCGTCACAGCCTGAGGGTGGTGTGAAGGGTACGGGAAGTGCACCTGAGGGTCCTGAGAGACTCAGTGGGGTTAGAGCATGATATCAGCATGAGAGTAGGGATAACAGACAAGCAGATGAGAGAGCAAAATTCAAAGGAGGACCCAGACAGTCACTCATTTCTTATTCCTCATGTTGGCAGTAAGAAGAACAGAGACTCCTCTACCCATACCTTACCAATACTGACTCTTTAAAGAATGCTGGGTGGATTCTGCTGTTATGAGACCCTTTGAATCAAGCCGAGCACTGAGGAAGGCTGGCTGTTTACTGTTTCCCATCACACGGGTACAATTAGCACTGAGTGGAAATTATGAGAAGATCACATGTGTGTGACCACTAGACTTCTAAGCAGCACTTGTCTTGTGAGCACCGTGTTATTAACTAGGAAGGCGGCAGTGGCCTCCTCTGGGATGCAGGCACCAGGACCAGGCAACCTGAGCCCTGTGGTCTTTGGGATCCTCCGTATGCCAGGGGCGCCAGGAAGAGGAGAATGAGATGGCCTGGCAGGCTCTCTGTGGTGCTGTGGATTGGAGAGTGGCAGGATGACTGAGGAGTTGCAAACTCAGCCAGCTGGCCTTTTCTCCCCCTCTTTCTCCTCCCCGGACTCCCCTGCAGAGTCTCAAGTAGATAAAATCTCTGATCCTTGAGTCTAGTCTGATTCAGACCTAGGGTCTGCCTTGAATGGCATCTCTTAAGTGGTGTTAATTAAGGAATGTGTGTAATAGACAGTAACTCATTGTGTCGCGGCTCGGAGAACATTCTTCAGTCTTTCAGTGTGTTTTCTTAGTGTTATGTTTGTTTGCTATTGAACATCCCAGTAAAGGTCAACGCGACCATCACTCCAGGTATGGGCAGTGTTTGCACCACGGATCATTCTGTTTCTGAAGACAGAGGGCTGGGACAGCAGAACAGCCAGGAAAGGACAGTGGCCAGTGAGGAGCAGGGGGAGGAGCTTCAGCGGTCTTCGATTCACCAGGTCTTGGTTGGATGGATGCACTCATCTATCTTGACAAATCTGTTTTCCTACTCAGTTTCTGTCCATGTCAGGGAATGGCAGTGGTCCTTCCCATACACAACCACTTCCCACCCATATCTGGTTTTCCCACTGCTGGGAAATTCCTCCAAATTCCAAGTGTTCCAAAACCAGACACTCCAGCCTGTGAGACACTGGACTCCGACCTGTCTGCTCTGCTCATCACCTGTTGTTTCTCTCCCATGAATGAACAAATGAATCCTGTAGAGAGCATTTGAACTTTATCCTGGAAGTACATTCAAAGATATTTTTTTTTCCTTTCTGGGTTTCTACCTGAGGAACAGATGGTTAACTTTTATCACCTTCTTGGCAGTCTACACTGATTCATTTCTTCTTTTCTCCTCTGATTTCCAGGTGACATTTTGCTTCTTAAGGAGATTCTATAAAAAGAATTCCACTTGAAATCAGGCTGCTTACCTGTTAGCCCAGGCTTGCCCCCCACCACACACACACACACACACACACTGCCTCACCAGCCCTGGTGGCATCACTCACCTGTGTGAACCTGTTCCCTTACCCATAAACAGAGACCCATCTGTGCGCCCACAGTCTCCATGATGATGTACCTAACAGCTCTGAAAGAAGCGCCGCCACCTCCCTTACTCAGTCCTTTACCGCCATTCCTGTTTGCTGTCTCTAATACTCTTTTTCTTTTAAACTCCTCAAAACTGGCATTTTGAGAACTGTTACTGTTAAAATGAGTACTTGCCTTTTAAAAAAATCTTCAAGTTGCTAAGCAGCACCTCCCCCCATTTCCCCTTTTATGCAGCCCGGTTGCCATAGTATCGTTTGAGCATGGTAACAAGAAGCAAAGAGTAATCATTTTCACTAAACAGGGTTGGGCAGACAGATAAACATATTGAAATGTTTCCGTACAACTCTCTCAAGGAAGGGGGAGGCTGCTCCACAGCACACAACCTGGGGCCTTTCATCAATTCCTCCCCTGCCTTCCCACTTGCCTGGGGCTCTTCTCACCTGTGGCTCCTGTGTGTCATCCCAGCCCTGGTATGATACTTCCTAAAAAGGCTTTTTGAAGGGCTGCTGCTGCTACTCCGGTATTTGTAACTATTTAGGGCTAATGCAGGCTGGAATCCTTCTCGGAGAGCCGCTGAACATGGAGTGTACTGTGAGTCAGGCTGATGACTGAGGCACCCATGTCATAGCAGGTGTAGGGATGACAGCAGACGTCATCAGAGTAACATCAAGGGATGCTTTTTAAAAAATGGAAAGGACAAAAAGAGAGATGAGGTTTTACAACCCGTTTGCTACCTAACAAGTATTCGAGAAGTATAAATCCCAGACATCTTCAGCTCCGAGGTCTGAGGGCAGGCTTTTGCCTACCAACTACATAAACAAATTCAGACTCTGTGCTAGCACCTGCCTCTCTCCTTTGTCCTGTCTGGTCCAATAAGACCCAGGTTCCATATCAGGAGCACAGGTGTTGTTTGTCTAGCTGTCTATTGACACTATTTCGTGATTGATGGTGGACTCCTGCTTCTCGGTGACTCTGGAATCAGCTGAAGGACCCTCGAGGGCTTCCATGATTCAGGATCCAGAGGTTGAGGCCTGACTAGCAGAGGTTTGCAGGTATGTGCCCACCTGTGAAAGCCAGTAGTTCTGGTCGGTCATGGTTCCTATTGTGTTCCTTTCACAGACTTGAAATCACCTCTTGAAGCAGCCTAGACTCAAACTATTTCTCTAAACATGTCCATAAGTAGTGCCTCTTCAGAAGCGAATTGACTCCCAGAGTAAGCCTTCAGTTGAGCATGCTGCCCTCTATAAAGCACTGCCCCACATGGCCTTCTCCAGGAGACATCCTGTGAGCTTGTGTCTCAGGACTGGGAAGGAACTGCATTGTCAATGCACTCTCATACTTGGCTGCACTATGACAATGACATACCATTGCCAGGCAGCCACTTAAAATAGGAAGCACACTCTACTGCTCCACAGAGCTGTGTGCTGATCCCCTGAGCCGATCTCGACATCTTAAACACATATGGCTTAGAGCTCTTAGAGAGAGGGCTTTATCAGACAAAGGCAGGGTTGTCCCAGACTCCTTCAAACAAATCAACTTCTCCCTCAAAGTGGAATAAAATATTTTCCTTCCTCTGCCTTCTGTTGTCCTTCCAAGCCAGTTTTTTCCTTAGTCTATATTCATTATGTACAGTGATGATGTCATAAAAATAGTTTCTTTCCTGTGTCTCAAGTACTGTGACCATATTCACTCCCCCAAACTCTTTACTCTGTTTCTGATTCCCCATTCTATTCATGTCCTTCCTTCTCCAACTCTTTCTTTGCTTTCACATATATGGCTTTTTGTATTTATGTGTATTCAGGGATTTGCAAATGAGTAAAAACGTGACATTTGTCTTCCTGACTTATTTCACTTCAGACAGCGATCTCCAGTTGTATCCACTTTCCAACAGATGACATAATTCTGTTGTATATCGTGACTAAAGCTTCATCATGTACATATGCCACAATTTTAATCTGCTCATCTGCAGATGGATGCCAAGCATGCTTCCAGCACTTGGCTATTCTGAACAGCACAATACTATACAGGGATATGCAAATATATTTGTGGTATGTTGACTTACAATCCTTCAGGCAAATAACCTAGATGTGGTGTAATTGGGTCACGTGGTAGTTCTATTTTTAGTTTGTTGAAAAACCTCCATATTGATATCCATAGTGTATACCAATTTATACTCCTCAATCTGTGTTTCACAGCTTCTTCTCTCTTACCTTCCAGTCAAAGGTCACATTGTTATTAACAATATATCTTTTCAGAAGAATCCGAGAAGCTAGACGGTAGGCAAATGAGACTTCCAATCTTTGTGTTTCTCAGAAACAGCCTCAGACATTGCAGCTGGAACATGTCCATTCAGCACATGAAAAGAAACTTCTGCCACATCACTGCTACCCCACATGGGGTCCCGAGCCTCAGAGCACAGTGCTCACAGTGCATCCTAGACCCCAAGTGTCTTTTGTCTGAGCTCTACTGGCAGCAGAGCTTAACTAATTAACTATCAAAATGCCCTGTAAATTAGCCCTTCTGAGACCCAGCTTTCTGGATCTCATCCTTTATCTGACATCCCTGGTCAAATGAGAACAAGGCCCACATCATGTCTAAGTACTTTCTATCACGTGGTCATGTCCCTAAAGGTCCCTATGCCACTTCTGAGTGCCACCGACCATGAATCTCTATGAATATTGACTCTCATGCAGCTCACTGGTGAGTACATCACACAGGTGTGTTTTCCAAGAACTTTTTCCCTTTTTCCAAATTCCACAGAGTTCCACATAGTCACTGATTTGACTAATTCCTGTGCTCAAAGTACCATCAGTTGGAGCTTCAGAGGGCTGTGGCTGCTTTGCTGGACAAATTGTCTTTCAATTAAACTCCAGGAGAATACCAATAAATATTCAATAACAAACACACTTTCTACTGGTGGGCGCAACAAGCTGAGGACAGTAAGAAAAGCCCCGATTTGCGGCAGCTGCCAGATTTGACAGTGTAAGCACTCCCATTGTGGCCAATCTCAACCTCCTATGAAGAAGTCACTGAATGGGGAATCTTGAAGAGTCGGTAACCCAGGTTCCTGTGAGCTAGGACAAACTGCCTCTCATACACCAGTGAAGTGACTCCTCCAGGGGGTTGACTGTAAGTCATTCTCTTGCTCAGTTATCTGTCATGTTTCCATCAAACAGCTAATTCCCCAGACGTCCCAGTCCTTTAAGCCAGTCTCTCTTTTTGGCCAAAGGTCTTGATGCCTGTCTAAGTAAATAACGTACAAGAAACAAAAGCAGCCTGATAGGCAAGAGATGTTCCCCCAACACTTTCCCAGAACTCTCGAGAACTTCATGCATTGCTAATTCAGAACTAGCAATCTAGATTCCTGAGATCTCTACAGTATAGTTCTTGTCACAGGACTGTTTTCTCAGACTTTTTGAGAAAGGTTGAGATGAACAATATTTTCATACACTTACAGCCACGTGGAAGCCCCGGCTTTTAGCTAGGTGAGAGGGTGGTTCTCCAAACTCCATTAAGAGAGATAGTGAAGCGTACGTTCTTCAGTGCAGGCCTCTGCAGCCACACTATAATGGAAGCCCTTGCTCCATCAGGATACTTAATTGTAAGTGTTTATCTATGGCTCTGAATGTTCTCCGCCTTCAGCTGTCTGCCCCAAACTGAGCTCTGAGTCACATCACTTATCCGGCTGCAGGGCTTCAGTCTCGCCTTGCTCAGTCAGTACCTTTCTCTGTCCTTTCTTTTCTTGGTGCTTGGTGGAGTGTTATTCTGTCTCCATTCGGAAAGCCTTCAAAGATTCTTTTGCACATTTCCTCTCCAAGAGAGTGCTTCCATTTTTCATTTTAATCTGTTTTATGATGCAAATCATGGCTTAATGGAGATGTACCACTCAATCTTAATGGACTCACGATTTCATCAATGAGTTCCTTTCATTTTGATGGAAGAAATAGGCTTAGAATTTCCTGAGGTTTCAGCAATCAAGCTGTTAAGAAATAAAAGAAAAATGATAAAGCATGAAGGGAACCTATGAGGACAGAAGACTTAAGTCATAGCAAGTTCCTCCAGACTCGCGAATTCCTTGTGTCTCTCTGACCATCAGTTCTTTGTGTAGGATCCAAGGATTCTTCCAGCTCTGATTCTTCCTGGGCACCATTGTGTGGCTATTTCCTTAGAACTGAAGCATGCCCTCCTGGAGAGATGACAGAGGACAGAGGCTCATGAGATTCCAGAAGCTAACAAAACTTACAAGGCTCAGCAAACTCATGACACTTAGCAGACCAGGAAGCTCAGCAAGCGACAAGACTTACTAGACAGGGTCCCTGCTCTAGTTTCCTTTATGTCACTGTGATAAAAACCATGACCAAAATCGACTCAGAGGAGGGAAGTGTTTACTTCAGCTTATACTTCCAGGTAGAAGTTCATCACTGAGGGAAGCCAATGCAGGAACTTAAGGCAGGAACCTAAAGGACACACTATGGAGGAACACAGCATGCTGGCTTGCTTTCTTATCTATCCCAGGACTACCTCCAAGGAATGGTACTGCTCACAGGGGTCGTGTGCCCTCTGACAACAATCCACAACAAAGGTAATTCCTCAGATATGGCCACAGGCCAATCAGATCTCTCCAGTTCCCCAGGGAAGCCTCCCTCCTTCAGACAGACCAATTTGGGCTGTGTTAAGCTGACAGCTGAGGTTAACAGGTCCAGGTTGTGTAAGCAATAAGCAATTGCTGTGTAAAAGGAGACTCTTTGGTGGAGCTGCCTTGGGTCCCAGCTTTGCTGAGGCATCGCTCACACTGACATTTTGGTGGTACAGCCACCTTTAAACTACCCATGTTCTTGCAAGCAACCCCTTGCCCACGCTTCTGTTGTAACCTTACAACCTCTTGCCTGTACCTCTGTGTGTAACCCCAACAAATTCGTTGGTTCATCAAGGTGTGTATAAATGGTTTGACTGTCTTCAGGGGCAGTGTGACAAAGCAAGTTTCGGTGCTCTGTACCGTGATAGATGGGTAGCACAAGAGCTTAAAGGGCTTCAACTTAAAGCTAGCAGTTTGAAGTGCTAAGTGTTGGATTTCAGGCATCAAACTCCACTAGAGAGTAAGACTGGTGCTGTCGAATGTTGTTCTGTATGCTGTGAATGTGTGTTGCTCTGATTGGTTGGTAAATAAAATGCTCATTGGCCAGTAGCCAGGCAGGAAGTATAGGCAGGATGAGCAGACAAGGAGAAATCTGGGAAGAGAAAGAGAGGAGTCAGGAGTCACCAGCCACACACAGAGGAAGCAAAATGACAAAACAGAACTGAGGAAAGGTACCAAGCCACATGGCTAAATATAGATAAAAATTATGGGTTAATTTAAGTGTAAGAGCTAGTCAGTAATAAGGCTGAGCTAATGGCCATGCAGTTATAATTAATATAAGCTCCTTAGTGATTATTTTATACACAGGCCACAGGACTGCAGGGGCCTGGCAGGACCAGAGAACCTTCTGATTACATTTGACATACCAACATGGGGCTCTCAAATTTCCATAAGGCCTAAAAGAGTTTAAAAAGGGCTTCCAAACACACAATAACATAGCCCAAAACAGCTTTCTACTTCATGTCTCATGTGGGTCAAGATATAGAGATGCCAAGGTACAGAGACACTGTGGCATGCAGACTTGAGCTACAGTATGGCGGGTTCACGGCATATGAGCTTGAGTGCAGCATGGCAGATTCCTGCCACTGTACATAGTGGTGTCTGCAAGCCATGCAACATGGTTCATGGTGGATATAGCTTTTGCTAGTACAGGGAGAAAAAAGGAAAGAAAGAAAAGGTTTGGGCTACACACTGCTGGATAGTCAAACTTATAGTTATGTTAGTTAAGTTATCTAGATACACATAGATAGAATTCAATTAAGTAGGTCATCTTCAAACACTTCAAAGACCCATAGAACATGGCATTTAAAATGTTTTAAGAACTTTGACTTTCTGGACAATGAGACACATCTGGTCCTGGCAGCACCAATTACTTCAAGGAGAATGCTGGGTATCAAAGAAACTCGTTATGAAGTTTGCTTTCTTTAAGGCAAAAGTTTGCTACTGGGCAAAAAAAATGGCCCTTGTATTGACTGATTGACGGTATGTTGTATAAACTGGATATGCAGGACCCATAGGAGGGTGACCACTGAACTTTGCAAGGCAAGATCTTGTTTCGCAGAAGAAACTGCCAGACATTCTATAGAACACAGAGAGAAGGGACTGAGAGACTCTAGGCCTGTAGGCTGAAGAATGGATGCCCCAAAATTGCAGAAGAACTTTGGGTAACTGTCCAAGTAGCCAGCTGTCTCTGTCATCCTAGATTTTTGGAAGTTGCTTACAATGCTCTTCCTATTTATGTAGGTAGGTAATCTTCAAACACTTCAAAGACCTACAGAATATGGCATTTAAAATGTTTTAAGAACTTTGACTTTCTGGACAATGAGACATGTCTGGTCCTGCTGGATAGTCAAGTTATATCCTTCTGAGGGCTTTGATGTAGTTGAAGACTAGATATTTATAATTTTCCTTTATTATGATAAAAGATTAATTAGATATGAAACTTTAGACTCACAAATATAAGATAGGTGATAGAATATTTTCTTTAATTTTGCCAAATACAAATAGACTAGATATTGTAACTATAATTTTTGATTGATAACTGTTTTGCTATATGTAATTTTACTATGTTAAAGTTAAAAACTACCTTTTTGATTAGACAGAAAAGGGAAAGTGCTGTGGAATGTCATTCTGTATGCTGTGAATGTGTGTTGCTCTGATTGGTTGATAAATAAAGCTGTTTGGCCAATGGTGAGGCAGAATAAGGTTAGGCAGGACATTCCAACTAGAGAGAGAGGAAGGAGGAAGGCAGAGCAGAGAGACATGGCAAGTTACCACCATAATAAGCAAGATGTAAAGTACTAGTAAGCCACAAGCCATGTGATAATGTATAGATTTATATAAATTGGTTAATTTAAGATGTAAGAGCTAGCTAGCAAGAAGCCTGTGGCATTAGGTCATATAGTTTGAAAATAATATAAGCCTCCATGTGTTTATTTGGGTCTGAGTAGCTGCAGGACCAGGCAGAACACAGGAAGACTTCCAACTACAGACTCGAAAACATTTTTTGATAGATATTGTCCTTTTTGGAGGCTCCAAAACATATGTGTAGAGTGTTACTACTTCCCTTTACAGGTAAAGGCCTCTTGTAGGTTCAGCAGGAATGGAGGTTGCCTCCCTCACCTTCTTGCCTTCATCTTGGTCACTCTCAGATAGATGGTCTGTTGTTATAGCCTAACACCAAATTCATCCAAAACAGAGCTGCACAAACTCCATCTTTATTATGTCCGTCTCTCAACTCACAATGTCAGTTCACAAGGTCACTCAGGTCACAGGTTTTGGAATCCCAGTTCCCCTCACCTTCTGCCTGCTGTTCACATCACTGTCAAGTCCAACTGACTCCCTTCCAGATTTCCACCTTTTAATTTGCAGTTCCAATACCATTACCCAAATTCTAACTATTTTCATTTATGTCTGGTCTAGAAGAATGTTTGATTCACAGAACACTTTCAAACTGTCAACAAAGGTGGGATAGATTCCCATAAGTCCTTTGTTCTGGTTGTCTTTGCTCCCAGTCAACGGTCCTTTCATTTTCTATGTATGCCTTACTGAGAGTTTGAAAACAAAGAGCATCCTGTCATGCTCAGAAATTGTAATATTTCAACTACCTGTCACCCTGCCTGGCTCATCCCACGGTCCCTCCATCTACAGGGGAGTTGCCATTATATCTGCTACAGACAGACAGGGTGCTGCCATTACATTTTCTACAGCCACAGACTCTTTAGACTTGCTTCCTCACAGTCTTTCCACCCAGACTCTGCCTCACCGAGCTCCCTTCCCACCCTGACCCACATTCTAGAACCCTACCTCCCCTGAAATAGCCCTAATAATTGATGTCTTTCACTTAGGCCCTGTGCCCATGGTCACTCTTTCCCCCTTCAGCGTCCTCTCTGACTCAGAACATCTGGAAACTAAATTTCCCAGAAATCCTGCCAGCATTCCTGCTTAGAGTCTGCCAATGGAAAGCCTCAAGGGAAAGTTGGAGGTAGAAGAGGGGACAGGCAGCCCATTGTTCCTGAAGCTGCAGGGTACAGGCTGCTACAGACCTTCCAGGACTCCAGCAGACCAGCCCCCACACTGCTGCAGCAAAGCACACAGATAATTACTGTCCTGCAACTCAACTCCTCTTATGATTTCTTAGATCCCTTTGTTAAATTTTATTATTGTAAATTTATACATTGACAAGTCATATTTGTAAGATGTCCTGAATTAAAAACGTAGCTCTCACAGACCCCCTGTTTCCAGACCTTCTGTTCTGGCTGCAATCTGAAATGTCTCCCCCAGGTTCATGGTCTAAATACTTCTTTCTCAGCAGGTGGCTCTGTTCAGAGAGGCTGGGGAAATTTCTGAGGCTGGGGACTTAGCCTGTAGACATAGGTCACTGGGAGGTAGCCTTTGACCATCACCCCTAGCTCCTAACTCACTATCTGCAGTTGGCCTGCCAGGGCACTGCAGCTTTGGCTACCATGATCCGAACTGCTCCTCTACACTTTCCATGTCATGAAGGACTTAAACCCTCTAAAACCTGAGCCCAGCCTTCATTCATGTGCTTTCAGTCAAGGATCATGGTCAGCCTTGCAAACCGACTAATGCATGCCCCAAAGATTTGAAAGTCTTGAAATCCTTGCACTCAATAATTTCTGCTGGAAATATTTGAATTCCTTTCTCTTTCACCAAGCCAGGTACATAGTACTAGGAAATGAGCTTAAACCAAGCTCCTTTCAAGTGGCGGGGTACAGTCCATTTGTCCCTCTGTCCCTCTGTAGATCTGTAAGATTCTGTGTCTGCTTCTGTTTCTGAGTTGGATTTTGAATCTTTTGCAAGAATTAAATCCTAGTGGTGAGTCCCAGCCCACTTGGCTGAGATGGGGGCCAGAGGGAGTAGGGGGCTTTCTTAAGTTTTACTGGCCTGTCACTGACAGGAACTCAAATCTCAGCCTTTGATCACTCTGCCTTCAGAAGTTGTGCTGTGAATTAGACAGACTGTCTGGAAGCAAAAGGATGTTATTACCCAACTTTGATACTTGCTATTGCCTGGAAACTGCTAGTTCTTTGCTTACTTTTGGCTCCAAACAATGTTAATCACTAATTCTTATTCCATATTTTCAGGTGACAAAGCCTAAGCTAAGTCTACTACCATTCCCTGGATCCACTCTCAAAGCCTCCTCACTGTTAACCTCTGCCTTTGTCTTCTAGTCTGAGCTTGACATTCCTACACATGTCTCTCCCTCTAACTAAGCTCGCCACAGTTAGAGCATTAAGCCAAGGCCATTTCAAACCCTTGAATCGTTTTTCTGTTCTATCACTTCACCCCAAATCCTTGTAGCCAGCTCCCTGTTATCACCAGGATCACAAAACTTAGATGCTACATTATTTAACACAGAAGCTCCACACTAGTCAAAAGCAATCAATGGCAGACCTTAGGATTCCTGACATTACCTGCCCTTTGGAACATATGAATTGTGGCCATTTGTTTTGCTCTCTCCTCACTCACAGTATTTCTGAGAGTATTTACTGCCCTGCTGATGCTCTTGCTCTGTATTTCAGGGGATCTGGCCCTCACACACCTAGGCTCTGTTTCATATCCCCCTCAGAGCTCCTCTGTGATGCTGAAAGAGTCCTTTCTTTTCCCTGGCTCACTCTCTGCTTTTCCTCTCTGGAAAAATTTCATAACCACATGTGTACATCTAGGGCTACAGGCCCTTCTTTAAGAGGCAATTTATGGAAAACCAATCCATGTGCATCATACATGCCAATATTCTAAGTCCACATAACCATTTAATGCCAGAATCTGTTTCAGGCAGGAAGCAGGGAAATCAATTGTTATGAAGCTTGGACAGCCCTCATATCCACATTCAAAATGGACCACAGAAATCATATCAAAACATTACAGCAGTGATTTTTATTTTACTGGTCTCTCCTCTTAATATTTGAGTGGAAAGAATTTCTGCTAAAAGCAAGATATGAACATACTACCTATTCTTCTTGGAAGTTTTTTTTAAGAGAGTCCACCCACCTATCACATTGTTCTGCAGGCTGAGTCATGAGTGCTATGATACCACAAAAGGCAAATTCTAACACATTTACTCCTAGGCATCCTGGCTGGACAGATTGGCCCTCAAACCTGTCATGTTCTATCTTATAACAATGATGTGTTCTCTCGTCATCACAATGGCTGTGTAACTCTACTCCGTCCTCAGTGTCTGACTTCTTCTCTCTCTCTCTCTTTTTTACCTCTTTCTCACCATCAAGACTTGCTTTAATCTGTTTCCAAAATGCAATTGCCTGCTCTCCAATGAGTGTTTCCATGACAACTCCTTTGCGTGGTATTGTTGACTCTATGTATCATTCATTCCAACCTGTCTTTGTGGCACAGAGTTCTACTCTCCATGTTAGACCTAAGTGTTTCTGGTTCTATCTCCAGCTTCTTTGTTCTTACAGCATGTTGACTTTGATCCCAGCCTCTCTGGGCTCAGTTTTCATTTTTAGTTTCATTGTTAGACGAGCCAGAGAAAATCAGAACCAAAGTCATAGTTTTAAGTACTGGGTCAGACCAAGAGTCTCCTGTCTTACAGAAGCAATAGTCATTAATCTTCTTGGGTGGAAAAACAAGGACCAGATAAGAAGGAAAGAAAATCAACTCTTGTTTTATATATATATATATACATGTGGGCCATCTTTTGAAACAATTCTACAACAATGAAAATTAATTTAATCATCATTTCTTTTTCATCTAATCATCAATTTTTTCAGGTACATTTCTCTGATGGGGAATGTCTACCAGTTATTCACTCATTAATATAAAATTACTGTCTGCCATAGTGACAGGCTGACAGTTCTGAATAACAGTGGAAGAATGAGAACAGAGGTCATGTTCAAATGTGGAGACCGAGAGGCAAAAGATCTGGGTTTTCTAGAGAGATGTTCCAGAAAAACAAAGGTCTAGAGCCCAAAGGAATCAAAAAGCAGGGGAGGTCAGCATGCTGATGGCCAAGGAGAAAGAGAGCGAATGCAGGGTTGACAGATTTCTTCACTCATTGACTGAAGAACCTGTGTCTGACCTCGGACCTCCATGGCTCTTTACTGTTGGCAAGTGGTCCATGCGTGTGCTGTGTGTCACCACTGCAAAGGAACAGCAAACACACAGAGCACACTTAGCACAGGCTTGGTTCTTCCACATCCTCCTCCTCCTCCTCCTCCCTCTCCACTCTCACTTCCAAATCAAAAGGCCACATGGTAACCGTCCCCATGAGGTTCTGTCGTCATTTGGAGGTTAGTAGGTAACAGTGTAGTCCTGAGAAAGGAGAAACGCGTGAACACCCTACACAGAAGTGTAAACCTCTTTAAATCGTCACACTGTTATGTCTGCTTCTTCAAGTGGTGATGAGGCCACATGAGCCATTGGTGGTCAGGCCTTGGCATGGTCTGAGTGTAGATCCTTTTCCAGAGTCCCTTAAATAAGTTCTTTAACCTCATGGAGACTGTGCTGGACCAGGAAAAGGGAAACAAAAACACCTGATTTCTATGGTCAAGAAGATTATGAATAAAGTTTATAATGGGTGTAGGAAACTGACAAAGTTGAACTTCAACAAAGATTACTCATGAAGTATATTGGTAAAAAGACTGAAGACTTTTTAGGCCTTTTGTCTGGAAATGCTTCTACCAATCTTCAGCCCATAAACAATTATGTCATGGCCAACGGGTGCCAGACAGCGTGAGACTCCACATCATTTCCCTGTGTGGATTTCAGTCGTGTGTGTGACTTGGACTTACTTGTCATCAAATCACTGGAGCAGTCATCGTGTCCTGCTTGTGGTTTGTTTGTGGTGGGTCTGTTCTGCTCTAGTCGCTTACTGTACTCGGAAAACCAGTCAGGACCCATCCTACAGTCCAGATCTCTCTGAGAGCCTCAAGCCCATTCCACTCAATGGGATCGATATTTATGTGCTTCTTTTGTGTACCAAGGGTTGTGTTAGATGTGAGGAGGCAGGGGGTGACTAAGAAAGAATGGGATGCTCTCCCTCTCTCAGTGTGGAGCAAATACAGCTGAGAACCAGAGCAGTGACCAAATGACTCACCGACACCAAGAAAGTGAATCCACAGGGGAAGCCACATAAGAAATCATGGACACAGAGGCATGCTCTGTCTTGGGGACAGTAAAGTGGAGGAAGTTGTATTAAACCTGACCTTGAAGAATGTCCAGGTTCTGGCAGGGGAAGATGGGAAGAGACAGGCAAACAAAGTCTAGCACATACACTGCCATATTCATAGAGACAGTGAATTTAACTAAACTCACAGGTTTGGAAGTATTCTAGCTGGAGGGACTCCAGAGACCTGCTACTCAGAGGGATAGCTTTTGGGAGCTTATTAAAACTGTGTCATCTTTGGTCTTTCCCCAGACCTGTTTGAAATGAACTTTGCTAAAGAATCTATAAAAAGTTCTAACCTAAGCCATCACCTGGAATTTTTTTAAACTACCTCTATTTAAAAAATAAAATTAAAAAAAAACCACCCCCACCATGCCTACAGGTGATATGAAAGTAGAAATGAACTCCTGGGGGAGGAGGGACAAATGGGAGGGGAGGGGTGAAAAAGAGAGGATGCTGAAGTGTGGGGAGAATATCCCCAAAGTGCATTATATATTTGCATATGAATGTTATTGAATAATCCAGTATAATAATGTTTTTTAAAGTCTTAAAAAAGCTATCTCTAGCTGTTTTCCATCTAGTGCTTCTGAGCCAATCAAGTTAATGATCTAATCATTTAGCAGCACATGATAAGTTTAGAAAGGCTTGCTGGAGAAATCCATGCAGAACCCAGAACGCCATTTGGAAAGTCCGATTTGCAGGTAGTGACTATTTCTGGAGGTCCTGGAAGCTCTGTGCAAGAACTGAATGTGTTTGCAGCTTGCTTCCTTGTTCAGGATCCTTCTATTGTGGTGATTCTCAAACTTGGTCAGCTCCCCAAAGAGCTTGCTAGAACATGGCTGTTGGCCTCCAACTCCTGAGCTTCCCTTTCTTAGGCCTAAGTAGGGCCCAAGAACCTGCATTTTATAAGTATTCTGGAGGGGGTTGGGGAAGCTGGTACCGTTGGCCTAAACACTGAGTTATTTTCCTAGAAATAATTCAGATTGGAGCCCTAAGATTGTGTCCTATCATCATTTTTCTGGAGGAGAGAGACTAAGTCAGCCATTAAATGGAAACAGAGAGGATAGAAAGAAGGAAAGGAAAATGAAGAGGAGAGGAAGGGAGGGAAAGGAAGTAAGAACCAGTTTTTTACTTCAGCGTACTCTGAGCTCTGCATGCCTGGAAACATTGGAAGAGCCTCGAGCAGCCCTGAGGCCTACACTCTTGTCCAGACCAGCTAGCCCAGAGGCACTGTGAACAGGAAGTAGGTGTTTTAGCTTCCAAGGTGAGGGCCTACATCAGAACTGCTCATCCGGCCTGTGCACACTCCTCTGTAGCTGGTCAGGTTGCTACTTGTACCAGTTCCTAGCAGACCCCAGGGCCGCAGGCTGGGGTTCTTCACCTTGAGTAGTAGCAAGTTCTAGAAAGCACAACATTGCTTCTCCTTCCCTCCCTCCTTGATACTTCCTTCCTTCATCCTTCCTTTCCTTTCTTCCTTCCTTCTTTCCATCATCTGTTTCCTCTCCGAATTTCCCTTTCATTCTGACTTTAGTCTACCCCTGGTCTCTCAATACATTTGCAATAACATACTGTCCTAGAGCCCCACCCCAGTTATTTCTAAGAAGCCACATAGATACTGGGTGATACCCTCCTGATTCAGTCTGCTGGTGAGTTAACTTAGAGAGGGATCCCAGGCAGGTACTCCAGGCAGCCTTGAACTGAGGCTAACAGATGAGCAACCATCTGAAGCCTTCTGTCCCAGCAACCTGCTGTGTTCCTCAGCAGGCCACTGTTATCCCACCCCCCCCCCCCCCACACACCCATACAAGCTGCCCACCTGCCTGACCACTGCTTACATATTCTTCCAGAGCCTTGCTTGTACAGAGCTCAGAGGCTTCATTTTCTTTTTCTTTTCACAAACCTCTATTTATGATAAACAGAATTCCCAAAGAGAGAATAAAAAGCTTTCTGTCATATCCATTAATCATAAAGGAGACTGAAAGCTGAAAATAGGGAAAAAAAAAAAGAGAGAGAGAGAGGGGACCTAGAAACCAAATGGAAACACTCATTTGAAGGGAGTTGACCATTCACAGGCCTGGCAGGACCCACACCCCCTGCCTGTTGCTTTAAAGGCCTCCTTCCCGGTCCTTGTGTATGTGAGGACAAGAGAGCCAGGGGCTACCGAAAATTTTCCCTCTCATTTTCTTCCATAAATGCTGACAATAGCTGGGAGTGCTCTTGGAAAGCAAACTATCCTTGGAGGAGTTAAAATCAGAAAACGTCTCAAGGCTGTGAAGCAAATCTCTTCTCTCACAACCTTGGGTAGATCAACCCTAGGACATCCAAATTATTTCAATCGAAGGGAGATGTCGGAGCAAGGCTGAACTGCGTTGTTATTGGACAAAGGAAAACAGCAATTGTTTTGCAAGCTGTGTTTATATGAACAAAAGCCTCTAGAAGACTTTTCGTGCCTGAACCTCTTTGCAGACTATTCAAGAGGGGACTCTGTCACGTATTTGCTCCTTCTGTGTGGCTGGGGATGTTGTCAAAAGGGCCCCAGAAAAGACTTCCAAATGGACGAGCATACAGACGCCTTCGAAAGCTGCCGGAATCCAGGCCAAGTGTGATACTTTGTGATGCTCACAAATTTGGGTCACTCTCTCAATTAGTTCAGCTCCTCATCTGTGTGAGTACAGAAACAAAAGCTACTTGGAGCCCTTGTGAGTTGCCAGAGCATCTCAAAATACCCTCCTAAAGAGGCAGCGCTGTAAATTCAAAACAGACTACCAAAATAAACTCAGCAGGGCAGCTCTCCGGGAGCCTGTGGAGCCAGGCCCAGCTGCCAGTTCCAGGGGTTTGAAACGTCTCTGCCCTTGATGGCTACAATCCTACCTTCTCTGAGCCTGCGGATCCCAGGAGAAATCCATCATTCTGAAATACCGCTGGATCGCCCTCTCTCCAGACACATGCTTTCACCAGCCCTACCCCCTCCCCTTGGAGCGCTAGTCAGGGCCCTCCTGCTGGGGATGAGGGTAGGAGTTCTGCAAATCTACTGCCAGTGATGATGGGAAGGCTGACCTTCTGAAGTATGAAACTACGTTCTGGCTGTCGTCTGAAGCTGTGGACAAGACCAGCTCTCTCAGAACTAAATCCAAATTCTGCCCGGTTCCTCTCAGCTGGTTCTGCTGCCAGGGCAAGCTTTCATGTTTGGGAATATGAACAGTGCTTCGAAGTGGGCGTTCTGGTTTTTTGTTTGGTTTGGTTTGGTTTTTAGCTAATTTGGTTGTGCAATTCCATCAAGAGGAGCCACTTGTAAATTATATTTAGGGGTGTGTGTGTGTGTGTGTGTGTGTGTGTGTGTGTGTGTGTGTTTTCACTTGTGGTGATGGTGACTCATACCATCTTCACGCCCCACAAGAAAGCCCCCCCCCCCTTGTCCCCTAGAAGGGCCTGTAATTCTCCTCACACCTGTCCTGGCTCGTGGAGAAGAAAAGAGAGTGACCAGTTGTTCCCAACTGCCTGGGAAGGTCCAGATTGTCACTCAAAATTCTGTGTTCAAGGCCCTAACAGGCCTCAGGTGCTAAGGGTGTGACTATGGCGCTGAGTCCTGCTGCATTTCTGTCTTCTGCTGTTCTACAGTCTGCTCCAGGAGAAAAATCTGTAAGACCCTAGCCCTGGAGGCAGGAAGTCTGCCCTGACCTGGAGAGCAAAGGGCTCTCCTCCATGTCACCATGCTCCAGTGTGAAGGAGTTCCTTGGGGCCAGCAGAGACCAGTCTGGCAGGAGAAAGGTTTCTCACTCTACTGCACTGTGATGAGCATGAAGCCAGACATGGTTTTGTGAGAGGAAACTTTGGAGCTAGCCCAGTGACACTACTGATTCATCCCGTTTCTAGAACAGAAATATTCAGGGTTTTTTTTTTTTCAGTGGAACTTCTCTTGTCACTAAAACGAAATTATGAATCTGAGAGTCAAAACTCTGGGCTGCATTTTCCACATCACAAGGCCATCACTAAAATGCTATTACACAGTAGGGGGCTGGACACAACAGCTATGCAGCTCATTAAAACAATCTAGAAGAAAGATTTTTGCATCTTTTCATCATGAAGAAATGATAAATGTTTGGAATGATATTTTAACCTGACTTTAACATTACACAATGAATTATTTTGCATGCCTCAGAACATTACAGAGTATCACACTAATAGGTGTCATTTTTATGTAATCATTAAAAATACATTTAATTTTTCCACAGCCCATCAAGTTCAACTATGTCTCTTAGGTGTCAGTGTAAGACAGTGAACTTGGCTTTGACCAGGCATGTGCTGTCATGGAATAATCTGCAGCCCTCCTGCCATGCTCTCTGGCTTTGCCTTTTGATCATTATTCTCCAGATATCCATTAAAGAAAACAACTTTCATAATAATCAATCCCTGTGGTTTTGTGTCGTAGAATTTTACTTCTCATTCTTCAAATTTTGATGTAAATGGAAAATGATAAATGGAATTCTGTTCCACATAGGCACTCGTGGACCCAAGAACTCCACCATCATCACCACATCCTTTTCAAAGGATTGAGAAGGAACATTCACATGTCATGAGAAGCACACATGTCCCTTGGGTTCATATTCAGTTGGACTAGTCTCATGGCCCCACCCCTGTTGTAGGAGCACTTGGGAGATATCTGCAATGTGTCTCAGCCATCAACCTAACCAGAAATTGTTCTCCTAGGTGCTAATTTCTTCAGACTTTAGAACACACGCTGGACATTCAGAACACAAAGTCAGGGAAAGCACAGCCCTACTCTCATGAAGCTAGACTTAAATATGGGCAAACTATAAACTGTACCATGCTCTCCCATGGCTCCGCAGAGTAAGTGTACTCTGTACGGATGTAATCAATCATGAATACAGAATATAGAGTACACAGGGAAGAAGACTAATGCTAAAGTGGAGAGGATGCTACAGCACATGTGCACACAAATTTTTGTGCATGGATAAGAAAACATGAAGTCCAGAGAATTTGAATGACTTATTCAAATTCTTTTAGTTAATTGGTTCCAGGTTAAACTTCCAACTTTTCCATCTTGCAGTCCCAAACACCCCAGCTCATTGAGAATACAGGTGACTATGCAGCATGTAAGGATTTATGAGCTCGACTTCTTTTTAAACATGTGGTTAAGTAAGGGGAATTTACCAACGTGGTGCTATTTGTAGGCAACACAGCTAGCATTCACCATTATAACCTCCAAATACACAGGCTTCATTGCTTCACTGGGAAATTACCTCGCCTCTTTGGAATAGTGCCTTTATGTTTGCTAGGACACTGACTGTATTCAGTGTCAGCGTCTCAGCTCATATGCCCCAAACCATCAACTTCACCTAAGTGATGATACCTCTCAGGGTTAACTTGTCCCAAAGGAAGTATGATGATATTTAGAAGTTTGAACAACACTTGGTTTCAACATGCAAGCTTCTCTCTTCCATGTACCCAAAGCCACTGTCCATATCTGTTTTTTAAGCATACTTATGGGGAATCTCTCCCAAAGAACTCAGTCATGTTGGCTCCAGATAATGTCAGAGTGATCTGTCAGCTCAAGTAAAAAGAGCATTGGCAGCATCTGCACAAGGACATGAAGGATGCTGGGTACCTTAGAAAGTGAGGGGTCATCCTGTGAGGCTAGAACTCAGGCTATTCCCAGGATCCCAAGTCCCCACTCTAGGAAAAGTGAGATAAAGCATGTTACCAGAATCTTAAGGAAAGCTCCTTGAGAAGAGCTGTGTCTAGTCCTTTTATCCCCAGGTTCCAAACAAGGGCTGTGTAGTAAATCCCAGAAAGGCTGGCAGCAATCCATCTGACAATGAGGCTTTGAAGAAGCATTTAAGGATCAGAAATAAAGGACTTGTATATGTCCTGCATTTCTGAAGCTGACCTTCCCACAATGTACTCTATACTAGACAATGGCATATAGCAACAAAATTTCTAGACAAAACCAGGTTGGGGGTGTCAGAACAATTACACACACACACACACACACACACACACACACACACACACACACGGTGGGGGTGTGCACATGCTACATACATACATACATACATAATACATACATAACCCAAAGTGGCCCAAGAATAACAAGAAAGGTTAGAAATGCTACAACTTCCTGTGTTTCTCAATATGTGCCTGAACTGGAATTTCCCTTGGATCTCTGTTCCCTGAAACTATGTGCTCAGCTGCTCAGCTGGAAGATACAGTGCTGGGTGGGAATCTAGTTTCCTAATATATGAATAAGATGGAATTTTCCTACTGATCTAGATTTGGATATTTTAGCAACCACTAAGCTTCTACCTACAGTTTCCCAGAAAACAAGTAACACACTGATTTATCTTCCCTGGACATGTTTTAGATTGTGCTAAAGTAGCCAAGTTTCTCCTCAGTTGACAAAAAGTAAAATCCATTCCATGTGACTGGATTCAAGCCCACTGAAATTGTTGTCAAGAGCAAAAATACTTTGTGTATATATCTAAAACAGTTGGAAGGAATTGGCTATATTTTTCTGTGCTACCATCGTTAGCACATGGCATTCTGGTCAGATAATTTGCATTGGTTTCTTAGGTATGGAGTACCTAGAAGGGCACAATTTAAGTTGGCCCCCAAAGCCAGTCCCTTCTGGACTGTAGCTCTAAGTGTAGTGTATATTCTATGGTCTTGTCCTTTCACACAGAGTGCTGAAGATGTCACCCAACTCTTCATTCTGTTAGATATTCAATAAAGATTAATTTCTAGCTGACAATGTGTGGAATGTTGTATTGGAAATTAAGAATTCAAAGGTGAAAAAAGCAAACTTTTATAATCAAAGAATGTATCTTAATGTCTATAGATGTGCTCATATCCAAACTGGCAGAAAGGTCACTCATTAGGAAGGGCCTTTGTTATCACTCCATCGCATACCCAGCAAGGAGGTCGGTGCACGGGTTTCTTCCTAGCCAACAGCTCTTAGCAAATAGTTTGAATTCTGTTCTGAGCATGTGCAATACACCTGCTCTGGAAGCGGTCACCAAAGGGCTTCTGCAGGATGAGACATTTGAGTGGGCCTTATATGATGAGTAGATAGACAAGACACAGAAGGATACTGCTCTGGAAGCGGTCACCAAAGGGCTTCTGCAGGATGAGACATTTGAGTGGGCCTTATATGATGAGTAGATAGACGACGACACACAGAAGGATACTGCAGGGAATAACCGAAGAGGTGTAATGATAGAGGCACAAACAAGAAGTATTGGAATTCAGAAACTGAGAGGAAGCAGAGGAGATGGAGCCCCAGAAGAATTTAGAAGCCAGGCAAAAAGTGACCTGGAAGAATTTTAGAGTATTCCACTAGTGACTCTAGTGTCTTTAAGGGGCTTGAAATGTAGCAGTCATTAGTATTTTGTTACTTTGGAGTCAGTGTGGAAAGCTGGAGAGCAGAAAGCAGCAGGAGAGGTCGGGTCAATTAGGCACCTACTGGAAGAACCCAGTAGAGCTACAAGAGAGATCTGAGTGTATTCAATACACAGAAATCCAATCCAATGTAAAATATTTAAAGCTAGTAGTTGCCTTCTAAAAGTAGATTCAATGATCTATCTTTGATCTACATCTATATAAATCAATCTCAAATTCATAGCAATATACATTATTTGTATTCAATATACAAAAATCCAATCCAATGTAAAATATTTAAAACTAGTAGTTGCCTTCTGAAAGTATATTCAATATTCTATTGCCACTAATCTCATAATTCTTTGGTTTAAGTTTGACTCTTAAAAGCTTTCCTTAAGGTATGAATTTTATGTCAAAAATTATAAGATTTATACTTTTTTAAACTTTTGTCATGATATTAATGGTCGTATAGAGTACTAACTAATCGTAGAAAAAGGCTTCATCTATCTGCCTGTACATGTTTTTGTGTTTGAGTCTCTATCAGTGTTCTGCAGGGAATCATGACCACCCCTAACAGCAAATTTGAAGTCCCCAGAAAGATGATGGGACCCGACAACAATTCCAACAGGGTGGTAATAACACCACCAAGCTGACAAATGTCACCCAAAGATCAGCTTTGGACTACAAACTGCCAGGACAATTCGAGATGGCTAGCTGAGACGATGCAGCCTCCCAGACTACTCGAGCAAGGACTTGAGACAAGCCCTACATTTTGCGTTATGCAGAGACTGGACAACAAATGACATGGTTACTTGTCCCAGGACTTGACAATCAACCCAAATTCTTTCTATTCAGGATGCCCTAAAAATGCTGTTGCCCCCAGACAGCAGGAAGTAATTTTAAGAACATAATGCCCACACTCCAAAGAGGTGGGGTGGGTAGTTTTTTGGCCTTTCAATGGGTTTTGGATAATAGTCATTGTTTAGGATGGTTGGTTACAAGTTGTTATTGTTAATGGTCAGGGAAAAGGCTAAACAAAGGAGAATAGATTTAAGGTTCTTATTTGAAAAAAAAAAAGAAAAAAAGAAAAAAGAGGATTTAGGTTAAAAGGTAGATTGTTGAATCTACTTTTAGAAGGCAACTACTAGTTTTCAATATTTTACATTGGATTGGATTTTTGTATATTGTATACAAATTTTGCATACTGATACAAATTGGAGATTGATTTTGTTAGAAAATACTGTACATATATTTCTAATCTTGTTCAAGGTATTGTACCTATACAGTTTATTTAACAATGTAATGCAAATTGCTAGTCTTTGAAAGTCATTACCAACTAATTAGGATATAAAGAAATGTAAGTTAGTAGTTAGTCATTACAATTGAACTTGTAATCATATTAGGTATGTTTTCAAGGTCAAGCAGAAATATATCTTAGATAGACAGGTCATCTTCAAACATTTCAAAGATCTACAGAATGTTTTAATAACATAATTTTTTTCTTTTTTTATGGCAATGAGGCATGTCTGCTCCTGGCCGCACCAATCTACTACAGAAAAGATGATAGAGTTTACTTTCATTGTGGCAAAAATTAGCCACTGGGCAAGAAAGTGCCCTCACATTGACTGCTGAAAGTATGCTGTCCAAAATGGACAAGCAGGACACAAAAGAAAGGACTGCTAATCCTTGCCAAGACAAGATAGGAAGGCTCCTTAGAAAATCCTGTTTCACAGATAAGTCTGTAGGATATGCTAGGCTTGTATGCCAAAGATGATGCCCCAATGTTGCAGAGGAAACTTGGGTGACTGTCCAGGCAGCCAGCTGTTTTTGTCATTTCTCACATTTTTGGAAGTTGCTTGTTTACAATTCCTCCTTACTTAATATTATTTTCCTTCTTGGGTCTCTGAGGGAGTTGAAGATTAGATAGTTACAGTTATAGTTTTCCTTGTTAATTTATTTGGAAAAGAAATTCCCCAAAGAGGTGTAAAGTGTATAAGTTTGAAAGACATTAAAAAATAGTTTTTGGTTTGTAACACAAGTTAGGATAGAAAGTGAATTAGGTACATATTGGACTCATCAAAATAGGGTAGATAATGGAATATTTTCTCTGAATTTGTCAAATGCAAATAGACTAGATGTTGTTGGTGTATTTATTGCCTGTATATATTATATATAGTTATTGTACTTGTTGTATATACCTTTTCTTATATTAGTTATAATTTTTGTTTATTTTAGACAAAAAAAAGGGGGAAATTTGGTGATATTTTATTTATGCTCTAATAAAGTTTGCATGGAGAACAGAGGAAAAAACCAGCCACTATATTAAACATAGAAGTCAGGCAATGGTAGCATGTGCCTTTAATCCTAGGATTTGTGAGTCAGAGATTCATCTGGATCTCTGTGAATTCAAGGCCACACTGGGAACACAGCCAGGCATAGTGGCACATGACTTTAATCCCCAGCACTAGTTAACCATAGAGGTCTGGAGGTCTGTACAGACAGACAGAAAGTAATGTAGCTGGGCAGAGAAAGGATGTGAGATGGAAAGGCACAAAAAGGATATAGGCGTGAGTATATAGGAAGTGTCTCTCTGGAGGCTGAGGAGTTGGTGAGGTGAGGGTGGCTGTGGCTTGTCCTATTCCTCTGGTCTCAGTTTTCACCCCAATATCTGGCTCCGGGTTTTTTATTAATAAGACTGTTTAGCAATTCATTTTACATCTGAGTTCTTACATCTGACTGATGAGGTAAACATTCATGCAATATTTCAGAAGTGAAATTAATAATCCAGCTGTTTCAATATAAAAGATAAACTAAAAGATTGCTTATGTTTAAAACCTTGTGAGTGGATGTCATTTATCTAGGACAGAAAGCTTACAAGGAAGGTACCTATGGGTACAGAGAATAGGTTTAGTCTGGGGATACGTTGAGTCATGTATCAGGACCATCAGGAAGACTGCAGAAAGATATTTGAAGCTCAGGAGACAAAGTTGGGACACACACACACACACACACACACACACACACACACACACACACAAAGCAATTTCAAAGCTCGGTGTTTCAGGCATGTGGAAAAGAGTCCCAGGATCCTTATTTCCTCCTTTCTCTCCACTCTGAAATGGCCTCTGATGAACTTGTCTGACAATTTGACTTTGTCAAAGCTGTCACTGGGAATCTATTTGGTCTTGGCTGTCAGATTGAATTACCACTTATGTGGCTCTCCACTTGATTATAGCAACGCTGAGCTCCTTCCTAAGGCTTCTATCTCTGTTTTTCTGATTGCTTCTAGTTAAAGAATTGAATAGACTTCCCCTGGGCTCTGGCCTTGCATAGCACAGTAAAAGGAGCAAAAAGGATTCTCTGCTCTCTAACTTTCCAGCCATGTGGATCAAGCTAGTCCTCAATTCCTTAACTTTACAAGCAGCTCTAATAAAACCCATGAGCATGATCAGCTTTGAAGTGTAAATGAGATGAAACAGGATAATATTCAACATGCTCCATTAGTAAACGCTCAACAAATATTAAATCTATTGACATATTAATTATGTACATCAGAATTTATTATAAAAAATTGAAAGAAAACTCAGAAACCGTCTTGGCTAATTGTGTCAAGTTGAAAAGGAATGAACTGGGTCCCAGAGAATGCAAGAATCTTTACCTAAAGTCACATAGCCAGTTAGTGACTATGTGTGACTTCACTTACTCAGGCTTAACACTCCATTCTTCTTCCCACCCTTCTGCACCATTAGGGACAGTGTCTGGGTCCCAGCATATCAGCACAGCTCTACAGAACTTCTTGTGGGAGACTGTCACATGAAAGCTGTTAGTTGTAAATCACTACATAGCAAACTGCAAGCAACTTAGAGCTTAAAACACTGTGTCTGTTATCTCACAGTTTATCTAAGTCCTGTGTTCACTTTGTGCAATTTAGTTGGGTCTGTGGCTCTGAGACCCCCAGGCTGCATCGAGGAGCTTTCTAACTATGCCAAGCTCCCATCTAGTTTTGGGACCAAGGAACCATTTTTCATACTAGCTGTCATGGGGAAACCACTCTCAGGAACTGGAGACCACTCATGGTCAACTCAATCCACCCTCTTACACATCTGCATGTCTATGGCATGTCACTTGGCTTCTTCAAAAACAGTAAATGGGGTCTCTACCCGTGAGCTAGTGAGTGTCTGTACAGGATTACAAAAGTGATGTATCACACCTATGATACATCCTGAAGGTTAAAAGCCACCTCAATCCCCGCCCATCTTTGAGGCTCACACAGGGCACAACACAAAGCGGGGGGAGCTGTCATAGATGTCTTGGAAGTCTGCTCTCTGCAGACAGCATTGTGGTTCTCACTGTGACTGTCATAGAACACAGCTCAGTCAGTCCACAGCCCCCTTCTAATCACAACCCAGCACTCGCCCTACACTTAGGAAAGCTTGGTCTATGAGGGGCCTGAATTAACTGTGTTTTCTGACCCAGGTGCACTCATGAAACCCTGGCTAACCAAAGTGACATATTGACACACACACTTGAAAGATCTGTGTGTCTGTGCATGTAAGTATATGTATCTGTGTATACCAGGGTACATGTACATATGAGTATACATAACAAGAAATGTGTGTATATGTATGTATGCTGGGAGCTCATCAAATAACATTGCCTGACATTCTGGCAATTTCCAGAGTGGCTTTTTCCTGAATTGTTGGTACACTCTGTGACATGAGTCATGCTGCCTCTTTATTAAAAATCCATCTCCTCCAGCTGAGGCAAAGCAAATATTTACCCACATCTGACTCTGGCCTTGGCCTTGGCAAATGTCTGTGCCTTCTCCGTGGAGCTCTCCAACACACTGGGGATGCCTACATGGGGAAAATAGTCCCTCTTTCTTTAGTTCCTCCAAAGGCTGGGAGGCTCTTTCTCTCCCTGCCAGGAGACTGATGTCTCAAGAGACTCCTCTTCATCATACTACTTCAGAGATGCACAGAAGCCACTCATGCATAAACCTGCATGTCCTGCTTCTCATATGAAGATCTATTCAGCTGTAGTCAACCCATGTACCCTTCTCTATTTTTATTCCCCACTGCTCCTCAACTATGTGTGTTGCACCTGAACAAAGCCAGTTGCCTTTTTGTTTTGTTTTGTTTTTTGGCTTTGTTTGTTTGTTTGTTTGTTTTTTGTTTTCCGAGACGGGGTTTCTCTGTAGCTTTGGAGCCTGTCCTGGATCTTGCTCTGTAGACCAGGCTGGCCTCGAACTTACAGATCCACCTGGCTCTGCCTCCCGAGTGCTGGGATTAAAGGCTGGCCAGCCGGTTGCCACTTTTTTACAATGTACTTCTACCATCCTCCACCACCTGCTATAGTCCCCATTATAATATAAGCCACAGAAGCACAGTTGCTTCAAACTTTCTCCTACGCCTCACTACTTCCCTTGCCCTATGTGGGAAACAGTTCATCTGCCCCAGCTCTGACCTTTCCTAGTATTTGCAGGCTGAACTGGAGTTCCCACCTTAGGCAATTTACTGTGTTCTATTTGGCAAAGCCTGCAAATTTTTCCTGAGGGTGTATCATGTTTCTTTGGTGAAATTATAAATATCTTAAGGGTACCATTAGTAGTTATTCCCCCTGCCCCCATTTTTTCTTTCTCTTGCCCTTCCTTTCTCTTTTTACTGTTGCTGATGTTTAGTATCTGTGGCATCGGGTTGATGGGCTCATATTGGACCTTTTCTATTTGAGTGAAGATGGTGTCCATTTTTTTTTTTTTTTGTGCTTAAATGGGGATGGTGACCTTATCTTGTTATTGAGAGAACACATGTAGGAAATGTATGAAATCACATGTATAAGGAAATGGTTGTACTTTCCTATGTACCTAGCACAAAGAAAATATTCAGGCAATGAGAGTTATAGAATCTGTCATTGCATATTAAGGACCAACCATGTCTGTTCAATCCAGCAAGAGTTGATCTTTGCACAAGCCCAGTGCCGTGTTTGCTTGATGCCAAGAGAGCCAGACATCAAATGATGACATCACAACCACCAGGCTTCTAGGCCTGGGTCAGACTGGATGATCAGAACCCTGAGGAGACCAAAATGGATAGGCACAAGAATCTACTGATAATGATGTCATTGAAATGTAAAATAAAACTCACTTTCAATCAGGGTGTCCATTAAAGTTCATGGCGAGAATAGCCTAGAGGCCAGGCTACTGTGGTCTTCTGTTTTCCCTACTCCACATAACCTTGCCCGGAGACAGTAGAGGTGGAGTTGTTCCGAGGGACTGAAGACCAAATGGTGCTTGTTGGTAATCTGTCATGTGATGAAGACAGGTGTCTTCCATTCTATACTACCAAAGGTGAGAGAAGCCAATGACCGGCTCACTGTCCCTCTCTGGACGCTTGTTGGAGTTTGGGAAATGTCTGGTGATTCAAGTGGCTTCTATAACTCCCAGAAGCAAGTTTGGTGGCTCATGCCTATAATTCCAGCACTTGGAGGCAGGGGGTCAGGAGCAGGGAAGGCAGGCTGCGGGGAGTTTGAAGGTCAACCTGGCTACAATGTGAGTCACTGCTCATAAACAAATAAATGAATAATAAATAAATAAATAAATAAATAAATAAATAAATAAATAAATAAATAAATAGCCAGTTTATAGGTGGGATCTAAGCTGAGATATTAAGTGCTGGACTGATTCCTGGTCTTTTCTAGCTAGTCCACAATGCTACAGAATCTGGTCCACTGGAAAAAGGTCTGCTGCTCTGACAAGATTCTTCTGCACTGAAAGTTAAAAATGGAAGTTGAGACAATTGTCTAAAAGCTGAAGCACAAGTTTGGAGTACTTTCTCTGCTCTCTTGTGGGCAGCTCCATAAAGCACTCAACATTAATTCGGAGTGAGATTGCAAGTGGAAGAATTCATTGGTCTCTCTCTTTGAAGAATGCATTGTGCCTTAAGTTTTGACAGGAAACTCTGGGTTGTGCAAACCTGAGAGGTGGATGGTTCTTCTCTCAAAGGTACTCACTGGCCAAGCAGCCTCCTGGTGGGCTCTGCAGAGAAAAGAGCTCCAGAGGATCCATGATCCACCAGGGCTGAAGCCATTCAGTGCCCCAGGGCAAATGTTCTTTCTGCCTGTGTCCCCTGTTTGTTCCTGTGCTGTCCCCTTGCCTTCTTCTGGACTGATCATCAGTGCCATTAATATCAATCTGTCTCCCATTAAACCATGGGACCTTAAACCTGAGGAATACAGGAAGTGTCTGCAAGCAGCTCAGAGGAGAGAGTGACTTCAAAGCCTCGGAATCTAGATGGCAGCGGAGAGGCCAGTTCTGCATGAGGGAAGACACTGTCCCCTGCCCTTGAGAAGCCTGACCCTTTTCAATTCAGTTGCTTCCTGCTCATCCTCAGGCTGGGTCCATTTGGAAGAATCTTGACAAGTACTTCCACCTGGCATGCATTTACTTCTGATAATTTTCTCACTCCCCAGTTTTACAAAGAAGTCTTAGCACTTTAGAAGCAGAGGCAGGAGGTCAGTGGCAGCTACATCACAATGAGAGAGAGAGAGAGAGAGAGAGAGAGAGAGAGAGAGAGAGAGAGAGAGAGAGAAAGGAAGAAGGAAAGAGAGGAAACAGAGAAAGAGAGAGGGAGGGAGAGAAAGAAGAGGACAAGAGAAAGGGAGAGGGGAAAGGAAAGAGGGAGGGAGGGAGGAAGGGAGGGAGGGAGGGAGGGAGGGAGGGAGGCAAAGAGAAAGCAAAGGGCTGCTCCATTCCTTGCGGCACGGCAATGGAACCATCTGCATGCCTTGGCCTTTTTCCAACCCCTTTGCTCTGAACTACGCGTGTTTCTCACCGGTTTACCAAGAAAGCACATCAGGGTGTGACCTTGTTATCCCCAGTTAGTGATGAGGAAGCAAGCCTCATCAAACATCAAATAAAAAAGGAACACAAATCCCCAAATCCATCAGCCAGGATGTGAAGCCACATATTGGACCCTCCATGCTCAGCTCCCTTTCTATGATACTTCAATTCTACAGAAAGACTCTCTAAAAATACTTTCCAGTGTGGCAGTCTGTCTCTCCGTGTCCCGGACATTTTCACTCTCCTTTTGCCCTCAATCGTAATCCACAGGGGCACCAGAAATGAACTACTGCGAAGTTTATCATTTGGAAAGTCAAAGGGCAAAGAAGCTCCTAGGATAAAGAAGGTCAATGGGCAAGGTGGCAGCAGAGCTGGTGTCAGTCCAGAGATCATTTCCTGATTCACATCTCTGAGTCCTCCTATGGTACAAGAGCAGAGGAAACTCTCTGTGTCCTTTATGAAGGTATTTGTCTCAGTTCTTATGACCTAGTCACTCCTCCCAGAGCCTCCCCTCCAATCGCCATTCTAATGGGGACCACATTTCAACATGTGAATCTTAGGAAGACAAAGACATTAAGGGAATAGCACCCACCCAGTCATCAAATCATAGATTTGATTATTTTGAATAATCTAGTTAGTTTACTAATCTAGTTAGTATATTCTGTTGGGCATGTGAGATATTCTTGACAGTCCCGTGGCACACACAGGACCCAGAATAATGGTATCTTGATTTAACCCAATGGAGAAGAGCCTAGAAAAACCAGGCCAGGAGACTGGAGGAAACATGAAATGAGGGAGACCTAGCTCAGGCCTTAGTTCTGCTTTGAGAACAGATACTGTATGATGGACAGTCCTTTTAGGCTGTTGCAGGGCTAGTTACGCAGCCTAAATGCCCACTGGGCCAATTTCCTCTCTTTGAGGATCACATAGTGGACCTTGATGCCATTTGCCATGATGCAGAGAAACATAAGCTGAGTAGTTTTCCAAAAAAATGTAAACTGAATTTTATCTAACTTCTTGTTTATAGGAAATATGAGGGCTAGTGATGTTCAATGTCTCTGTGAGCAAACAATTAGACAAACCCAGAAGATAGCACAATTTTTCCATGTGACTACTGTTAGATTCTTCTACTAGGGTTAAAGGGGCAACTCAAGACTCAAAGAGAGGGTGTGGGGATGCAGCTCAGTGGTCAAGCATGCACTTAGCATGCATAAGGCACTAGGTTCCCCAGCACACACATATGTATGCACCAAAAGATAAATAATTAAATAACAGAGAGTGTTGATTCTATCTACAAGGATTCTATGGTAAGAGGTGTTAGTGTTAATTTGCATGTGCCGAGAGGACATTATGAGCATGTAGGAAAACGCTAGTTTTAGAGATACTGCTAATGCCTTCAGGGAAAAACAATGTCATGATTTCAAAGAGTGCTTTAAATACTACCAAAAAATAAATAAATAAAGTACATGTGTCAAAGTGTTAACATTTTAAGATTCCAGGCGATGGGTATATGGAGCTCATTATACTATCCTATCGTGACAATGATAAGTCTAATGAAATGGAAAATTACAAGCTTGGTTCAGCAGTGTAAATGCAATGTAGTGATTTATAAGCCCTATTTAGGGATAATTGCCACATGTACAATGGCTATTAGGCCTATTGTGAATATGTCAGATTCGCTTTGGCCAGTCCCTTTGATTGCCACGGCACTACGTTCAAGCACACTCAGAGGGCTGGTGTATGTGGAATGCAGAGTCCTCCTGTGTGGAATCTAGGAGCCTCCTGAGAGAACACTGTCTGATTGATCTTTGAGGAGAGCCACAGCCAGAAGTCGCCACTGAGAAGATATGGGTTGTCCAGCCCATTTGATGGCTGACATGCAGCCCGGACAAAGAGTAACAACAGGTTGAGACAACGCCTTGTCCTCTGTGTGTCCTCCATTCTCCTCTGTCTCTCCTACCCTTTGAGGTTTTGTGGAGGAGAACAGTTGGTTTATTGTTTATTTTTGTTTGGGAATGTCTCACTACATAGGCCTGGAACCCACTAGGTGGAGCAGACTTGGAATCGATGGAGGTCCCCTTGCCTCTGCCTCCCCAGGACTAGGATTATAAGCAAGTGCCACCACGCCCAGTCCCCTGGTGTCTGCCTGATGTCCTTACTCTCTTATGTGGAGGCTGGGCTCATTCTGTTTCATCTTCTCTATCTACTCGGAATCTTCTGCTAGGATCTTTCAGTTGTTTACCAGCTCTTTATAAGCTCTCCTGGTTGAAACCTTGTAGGACTCTCTCATCCTGTTACTCCATTTTTGCTGAGGATTTTTATCATGATTTATTACTTCAATTCTGTTTGACAACGCCCCCACCCCTGCAACCATCTGTCTCTTTGTAGAGACTGGTGACACATATACAGAGGAACTCATGAACATACATGCATACAGCAGGCACACACGCATGCCCCTTTGGTGAATGTCATGTCAAATGTGAATCTGTCTGTATTGTAAGTGATGCTTAGGACAAATGCTTGGAGCACCATTGGCTGGCGTTTCTGTGTCTGGATTTTCTCCGCAGAGGTAGTAACCAAGCCCACGTTCACCTTCTCCTGTTGCTGATTTCTTCATTTACTTCCCTTATGTGCCATCCTGGTTTGTTTGGGGTAATTTAGATTGCAAGCCATTCTTCTCCTGTTAGAGTCTATAATGCTTCTTCTAAATTGAAATTCTTCCTTCAGGGAGCCAAGAACTATGATGCTTCTAAATTTACATCTGGGTAGCAGATTTGCTATGAAGTTGGATTACTGGGGAACCAATTCAATGTTTCAGAAATTTACAAAGAGTTACATTCCTCGTGGCCTCATCCACCACCGAGCTAGTCATCGGGGACAGATGGCCTGCCTTCAGTGTAACCGGGAAGTGGCAGAAACATGACATAATGTTTATCTCTCCTAAGATTTTGCTTGTTGGTTTGGCTTCTGAGAAATTCTCTCTCTCTCTCTCTCTCTCTCTCTCTCTCTCTCTCTCTCTCTCTCTCATTCTAACAAAAACAATGTCTCAAAGGGTTTAGTGCATTGTCTTTCCTAAAAAGAACACAGTTGCTTATAATAATACATATATTATTATCTATATAATATACTTTATAGAGAGGCTATACAATCTTCAGAAAGTAAATACCTGTTGTTTTTTTTTCTCTTGTAAAAAAACAACATACTTTGTTCTGAGCAAATGGTGAAGTTATAGGCTGTCTGCAAAGAGACAATTGCATGAAAGAACCAAAGAAAAATTATTTAGATCCAGAGCTGGTCTCAAAATTGTCCTTGGCACCTGCTCTACCTCTGACATTTCAATACGAGCTCCAGCTGCAGTCTCCGAATATGCTTGGAAGATGGCATTTAATAAGATGCTCCTGGTACATGATGTATGTTCAGTAATTTAACAACAGGATAGAAGCATCTGAAATGCAAATCTATCCAAAACTATCTTCATGGCAGTAGAGAAATGGCCCCCAAACCAACTGTGCCCGTTCCTTTTGGGGAAGCTGCACTTATTTAGAGGAGAGAAGGCATGCTAGAACTCTTTCTATTGCTTGTTATTCCAAGCACCCTTCATTTAAAAGAAGCATCTACATTTTTACCTCTTGTCTTGAAATACTCAATGGCTGCAGTTTGTTCTGGAGCATCTGTGACCAGAACCAGCATTGCTTGCACAGACCCTGCTGCAGCTTCCACTTACTCCCTAGGATCCATTTACATTGTTCAAAATGCTCAAAGCCTCCAGGGGAGGCTGAGAACCAGGGAAGGCCTCCCAGGATCATGGAGGAGTGACTCATATTCCTGGTGATGTGAGTCACTCCTATGGAAAGCTGAAGTCCCCAGTTACTACAGCGTCCAAGGCTGTTGGTCCTGGAGACAGGTGGAGAGCAGAAGCAGAATGAGCTGGGGGCTGAGGCCCAGGCAGATCAGAGCTTGCTTGCTTTTCTGTTAGAGTTTTACATCTCAGAAAGTCAGGTCTCTTAAAAGTGCACGGCTAATGTTCCCTAAGGCAGGTGTTTGTTCTTGCTAAGCAGAAAGAGAAAGACTAGCAACTCTTTGTACAATATTGACTGGAAACACACACACACACACACACACACACACACACACACACACACACACACACACCACATGCAGGAAGAATGAGAAAATAAAGCCCCCAGGGATACTAGCTTTCTAGTTTAATGACAATGTATGCATATTATAGCCACATGTAATTATTGCTAATGGTCTATAAAACAGTAGAAAGTAGTTGCTTTAATAGGAAAGTGTAGTAAAGATAGGGCAATGACAATTGTTTAGTTTTCACTAACGATCCACAGAACTTCATTTTACTACAAATAATGGATCTTGGCTTTTCTTACTGAGATGATGTATTCACCTTGATTCTTGCTGGGTGTGGGGGTTTTGTTTAAATACTTTCACCTATGATGTATCTGAAAGTCTTTGGGACTGTGTTGGAAACTCAGCAGTTCTCATGTCTGAGTTCTTGGAAACCTAGATTTGACAGAGCTGGACTGACCACACGCACCAGTACTCCCCTCTAGACTTCCTACCTTTGTCTCCAAGTACCCTGGAAAAGTTTAAACAGTGGGGCCAGCTTGGCATGGCTCTCACGCACATATCTTATTCCTCTGCACCTTCAGGTTTCCATAGTCATTCCCTCTAAGCCTGACCACCGCTGCTTCCTGTCCTCCATCGCAAGTCAATGACTGGGACGGACACACCACGGGGAACTGTCCCCAGCTGACCTAAGAGGAGATCTAAGGTGTCTCTTGTGGTCAAAGGAATAGGGCTGACATGAAGCTTTGCAAACCTCCATTTTATTTCTTTACTACAGAAACCTAGTTTGCCTTGAGAAACGTTACAGCTGTTCTGAGAAAAGGAGGAGGTGGTGAATTTTGTCTTTGGTCTTTCTGACTTCCAAAGAAGTGCCAATTACATCCCCTCAGGACCAAGGGCTCTTCCTGTTCCACCTATGCACCTGGCTCAGATTAATACTTGTTGTATGATACTTTGTTTGTGATCTAATAAATAAAGCCTTCCTGGAGATCAGAGGGCAGAGCTAGCCACTAGTTAACCATAGAGGCCAGGCTGTGGTGGTACACACCTTTAATCCCAGCACGTGGGAGGAGGAAGCAGGAAAATCAGAAGTTCAAGGCCACCCTGGGCTATAGGAGATTGAACCAGTCTAAAAGAGAAACAGAGCCAGGCAGGTGTGGTGTATGCCTTTAATCCCAGCACTAGGGAAGTGGAGACAGGAATATAAGGTGAGTGGAGACAGGATTTTGGCCCCCCTTTAGGTCTGAGGATTTGTAGAGATAAGAAGTCTCTAGTGGCTGCTACTCTGCTTCTCTGATCTTTCAGGTTATTACTGAAATATTTGACTCTTGGTTTTTATTGATAAGACTAATTAGTATCACGTTTCACATGCTGTCAGTGAACCTTGAAATATAGTGTTAGTATGTAATGGTCTAAAAGTTGGTCTTGTATCTCCCAGCTACATTTGATTTTCTCTTGATTTTTATTAAAAGCTAGAAAACCAATGTTCTCAAAGAAATACCTCTCTAACAGTAAAATTGCAACAACATATTGATCATCAGCAAAAGCATTTGAGAAGTTTTCCCCAAATTCTCCGTAATCTCATAGAAACGCCATTTCCATGTATCACTCCTAATATTAAACTAGTTTGTGTTCACCCATAACACACAGCTACTGTCTGATTCAAATCCCAACACTGCAGGTCACATGAAAGACTCTGTCAAAGGGCTTTTGTGCCATCAACACCTCCAAGACCCCTTGCTGCCCTTTGCCACTGACTTCTAGCCAGGAAGGGAGTCACCATGCAAAGCTACACATGAAAGTCACATGAAAGCTCACCAAGTGGAGGCAGGAAAGAGGTATGGAAAAGATTCCAGCTTTAAACTTACTAATCTCTGGTGCTGAAGAAAGGAATAACATTTATACTCAGATGAATGGCGTTGACTTTCTTCATCACACAGATAATATGTTACTGCTAACTAGATTCCTCAGCATTCTAACAATTTTGTAGTAGTTTTACAACAGTCTATTTACTAGGTTAAAGTCTAATTATAATTGATATAAGCAACTCCTTTAAAGTTTTTGTTTTGTCTATGCATTGGGGATAGCTGTAACTGACATACTTATGAGGCGCACACTGGAGGCTACAGGGTGACAGAGTAGGAATGGTTATTAGTGTAGAGCCATGTACAGTTGGAGAACGGAGTACCAACCAGTGAGCCCAAGACAGTCTGGGGTCCACACCCACTGCTAGAAAACAGCCCTGAGGACCAGGACAGCATCCTCCAGTGAAGGAAGGCCTGGTAGGATGATAAAACTAGGGAGCTAATGCTGTTCTCCTCTTTTACAGATGTTTACCAGTCTCCCACATAATATTTAACTTGAAGGAGGAAAGATAGTTGGATCTTGAATATCACCCCCCAGAAGAGCTGCTTACTAAAAGGTTGCTTCCAGCCCATGGCTCTACTGGGAGGGGGCAGAGTTTGGTGTAGCAGAGTTTTATAACAGGAGATGTGCCCTTAAAAAGAATATTTCAACCCCAACCTCTCTTCCTCTTTCTGTGTCTCCCAGTGAGGCTTCATTCTCCTGACTTCAGGTCCCATGCTCCCACAGGCCCAAATCAACAGAATCCCCAAAATCATGAACCAAATTAAACCTTTCTTCCTTGTAAGTTCATTATCTCTGGTGCTGTGTTATAGTGACAAAAATCTGCCTACATCCCATTTCAAAAAACAACAAGGCTTCTGATGGCAACTCCGGCCCATTGTGAGCAAAACGCCGCCTGCTCCCTGGCATTCTGTCTCAGCTCGGAGTGTGAAAGTGTGTGTTCATCCAGAATGCAGTTCACTTGTCAGCTTACAAATACAACTGATAAACGAAAATCAGGCACAGAAAGGTGGCTCTCGGTCAAGGCTCTCACCTGATTGCTGCACCTTCACAGTGATTATTGGGGAGCGAAAGAGCTATGGAGAAAATTCTAGAAAGAAAGGCTTTTATACCTGCAGGGATGATGGTGATGCTGTACACTGCCCAGACTTTGTAAAGGATTGTCTCCTGTTCAGACTCTAAAGCGGGGTGGTATTGTATTCCCCAAAATATTGTGCACCCTAATAAATTTATCTGGGGTCAGAGAACAGAACCGCCACTAGATACAGAGGCTAGAAAATGGTGGCACTCATGCCTTTAATCCTAGCATTTCAGAGACAGAAATCCATCTGGATCTCTGTGAGTTCAAAGCCGCATTGGAAATAGCCAGGCATGGTAAAACATGCCTTTAATCCCAAGAAGTGAGTCTTTAATCCCAGGGAGTGATGGCAGAAAGCAGAAAGGTATATAAGGCATGAGGACTAGGAACTAGAAGCATTTGACTGATTAAGCTTTTAGGCTTTGGAGCAGCACAGTTCAGCTGAGATTCACTCTGGATGAGGACTGAGAGGCTTCCAGTCTGAGAAAAAAGGATCAGCTGAGGAATTGGCGAGGTGAGGTGGCTTGTTCTGCTTCTCTGATCTTCCAGCATTCACCCCAATAACTGGCCCCGGGTTTGATTTTATTAATAAGACTCTTTAAGATTCATGCTACACTAAAGCTACCCTTCATCACCAGGAACGCTAACCTTCCCTTCCACTCAGCAGGAGTAGCTGCCCAGAATGTCCAGGATGTATCTGCTCTGGGGCACAACAGCCAGAAATAGAGTGATTGACATTGGTGATTGGTGTGGGTAAGACCAAAATGCCACACTAGCCAGATGTAGTGATGAATTCCTGTGACCCCAGTAGAGGCTGGAGGATCATCACCAGCTTGAGACCAATGTAGACTAGCATATAACAAACACTGGGCCAGCCTGGGCTACAAGACTGTATCTCCAAAACAAAATAAAATGAAAGAGAGGAGAGAAATCAAACGTCATCACCCCACCCCCACCCCCCACACAGTCAAGGGACTCCTGCCGTGGTCTGCAGCAGAATTGTCTGTTTGGGAGATTTGGGTAGAAACTAAGCAGAGGACAGAAGCACTCAGAAAGGAATGGTGAGCATCAGACTGCCTTTGAAGGTGGATGCAATGCTCATCCAAACAAGCAGACCCAAGAGCACCATCTGCAAATTAACTACTGTGGTCCATGTTTTTGTTGGTAGCTCAGGAAGTCAGCAAGATGCAGAGAGCATGGGCAGTACCAACAGTGCTCCAGGTGCTGTGTGCATCCTCATCCTATCTACACTTTACACTAACCCAGCCCCCAATACATAAAGGAATGTTTTCCATATGTGGATTGGTGAGACAATTGGAGTTGGCTTATAGAATGCATGTTCCTCTTGGCAGATGTCCCTAACTCTATTTTCATAGCTGTCTCTCCCCACCCGGTGCTGTAACTGTGGGTGAGTATAAAGCACTAGTCAAACAGCAGCTAGAAAGCGGTTCCACTTTGACAATCTGGAATGAGTCCCACCCCCTCTGGCTAAATAAAGAAATGCTCACATTTACCCAGTTCTTCAGTTTACAAATGAAATAGCCCATGACCTGGTCATTTCTCATGTTATTTAGAACCTGGAAGATGCTTGGCACTGAAAAGCAGTATAATGGAGTCTGTGAGAACTAGCTTTCTTTGCCCTTGATGCTCAGAGTGGATATAGATAGCCTCACAACCAGCATCCCTCTAGGAAGAAAGCAAGGATGACATTAAGCTGGCCGAGTTGAAATGGAGATAACACTGATCTTGGTTTACCCAGCGTCCCTACACTTGTGAGGGAGATAGAAACAATTGTCATTGGAGATAAGAGAGATGCTTGGTGGTAAATAAAAGGGATAAGTGAGTGAGTTCAATAGTTAAGAAGCTGGTAATGTAAGACAAGCATCTCCTGGTGCCAGAAGAAGGGACAAGCACCTCTGGCTCTAGGTTGTGAAGAGAGAAGATCAGAAACTACAACAACGTCTGTCATAGTCTCAGTTCTGTTTAACCTGAATTGCCAATGCCCAGGCTTGACCTTGGAAAGCACAGAAGTTCACACGGTTAAAAGAAAGAAAAAAAAAAAAGCAGTGAGAAAGGAGACATGCAGTCATTGGCTACTGGAGAGTAAGGGAATAACAAAGCAATGCAGTCATTGGCTGCCCAAGAGTTAGGGAATAACAAAGCAATGCAGTCATTGGCTGCCCAAGAGTTAGGGAATAACAAAACAAGTTCAACTCCAGACAGATAAATGTGGAGATTGTGGGAAGCAAGTTTCAAAAGAGATTAGAGCCCAGTTACATAATGTGAGAATGTTGTGAGCAGAGAGGGAGCTCTGTGTCCTTCATAGAGAAAATTCTGCCTCTGTAACCTGCAGAGAAATAGCTCTGTATTAGTGGCCTATGACTCTAAATTGGCAAAACTGAAAGAGCTATGAAAAGGTCCATGTTCTGTTGTTAATTATCATTGTGCCTTGAACTGAGCCTACAGAGAGCACAATAGTTAGTGTCGTGATCCTCAGGGCCAGGCTCATCAGGCAGAATAACAAGTGCACCACTCTGGTAGGCCTGGTGACGATGGAGGAGGCAGTGCAGGGTGGAGGCTGGAACTGTGCAAATCTCAGCACCTTCTGCTTAATTTTGCTATGAACCTAAAAGTGCCCTGAAAATAAAATCTTTTAAAAAAAAGACTAAAACTCATCATCTTATGGTTAAGAGATAGTCTCATATAAAAGTTTCATTGATATTACCCAATTTGGTTAAACAAAACAAAACAAAACAAAAAAACTCCCAAAAATGTTTATACTAAGGAATGCCTAATACTTCCAGAGTTAGTGAGTTAATGTTCACAAGATGTGATAGAATCCAAAATGATATTTGGTGGTAGTAATTAGTATTAATAAAAGCTAAAACATGGGTTAATTCGTTCTGTTCTTGGTACAAATATAAGTGTAGTCCAGTATGCATTAACATATACTCGTATACACACACACACACACACACACACACACACACAAGCGAGAGGGGGAGAGAGGGGAGAGAGGGAGGGAGAGGGGGAGAGACAGAGACAGAGACAGAGACAGAGACAGAGAGACAGAGAGAAACATTCTTCTTTTGAATTAAAAATGCCAGGACAAGAGCAAAGGCTTCAACCCACCTTGAACTTGGGGACTTTCCACACCGTATGCTTGCTGGGTATATGTGGGTTTGATGAAACATGCCTATACTGGAGCCAAGATCCATTGTCACTGTCACTGCTTATCTTGGAGATGCAGTGCTTTGCCAGTGAACTGTGTGGGTATAAAGCAAGGGGAGAGAGAGTGGCAGGCTAGGATTCCAGCCTGGCAGGCGCTGAGGAGACAATGCGGTTTCCCAAGGTACCTTCTCCTTAGTGATTGGATGAGGGTGTGCTCATGCTCAGATGTTTGGTGCTTTGCTGTAAGTGAAGTATTCCTGGAGATAAATCCATCTGTCTTGTATGCCATGTGTGCTTAGTAAATATTTAATGTCAACACTGCATCCTGCTCAGGTTCACTAAGTCACTCTGCTATCCGATACTTCCCCAGAAGAAGACGCAGCTTCCGGGCTGATACATCACTTGCAGCTTCAGTGGTGACTCTGAGCCATCTGCAGTCAGACAAGCCATCCATGGCAACAGAGTACCAGAGAAAACACCTACAGGCTGCTGAGCCAGCACAAGGTCACAGTCTCCTTTGTCCCTTCTTCTTACAGCAACTTTACAGGGTGCTGCTTCTCAGTGATTTCTAGATGGTGATGAGTTTAGAGGAGGTCAGCAGTCCAAAGAAAACCACACGGAGCTGGTGTGGCAGAGGCTAGGCCCTAAGCATGCCTTATTCCCACTATCATAGTCAGACAACTCACATCTCTATCTCATAAAGCACAGCTTTTATCCTAATGACGTCATCCATCTTCTTGGTTTCACTCAGAAAGTCATTTTCTAAGAAGATGGATACCTTTTTCTCCTGTCTGTGCAGGGCAGTTGTTCTCCTGGAAGTGAAACCAGGAAATCTGGTGAATTATACCACTGAGTCACCTGTCAACCTGTGAACCAAGGCATGTGAAAGTCTGAGCCAATAGTTTAGAGTATGTTTTCCCCTTGTAGGTTAGAGCCACAGTGTGACAGGAGAGGGGGAGGGAGGGAGGGAGACAGGGAGGGAGAGAGGGAGAGAGAGAAGAGTTGGAAATTGTTGCCACCCTCATAACCAAACATGGAGAACTTCTCCAACCCAGAGTAACCAGCCATCCTACACTCCACCACAGCTAGGTCCATGGGACACAGGATGAAAGAAATAAGCAAGGCTGTTTACTTGCCCAGCACACATTCATGTTAAGTGATTTACCCAGAAATGCCATTTGCTCTTTGCAGTTATTCATGCTGTGATGCCTCCTTACCTTTTGGAGCTGCAAACCTGAATTTAACAGCATGCATGGTGTGAACTGTGAGGCTGTGTGAAGCGGGAACAAGATTAGCTATTTCTCAATTGCCAGATGCATTCTAACCAATCTAGAAACCTACAGGCAATGGCTCAAATCCACACAGTCTCCTTGGGTTGCCTTGAGATGTGGGAACTTTTCCAAGAGAAAAATACACGTATTTTACAAAGACCAGTGAATTGTCAGTAGTCATAGAATTAGAAAATTTGTAGTAGTGGCCAACCCCTGAACATTGTGAGCCAGCGGTTACATGGTACATAGTGATGCTGTTCCATTGGATATCTTCCTGCCCTGGGGACAAATCTTGACCCACAACTTAGCTCTGTGTTGCCTGGCTTGATGAACCTGCATATAAGTATTTGTGGTCCTGAAAAGGTGCTCTTGGTTATGGAGGTGCAATCGGCCTTTTACTTCTATGAAAGAAATAAGCAAGGCTGTTTACTTGCCCAGCAGAAATGGAGTTTTCAATTTTGTTCTTCTTTTTCTAGACAGCTTGAGACTCCTTCAAAGAATGGGGGACCATCAACCTTTTATTCAGTTGGATTTTGAGGTAAAAAGGCAAATTGAGCTTGTTTTTTCATTCCTTCTGTCTCAAAACACTTTAAATGTTAGAAACTATTAGCCCTCACCAAAGAAGAACAGAGGCAAGATGCAAAGTTAGATTGGCTAGGTGTGTTGTTAGTCACTTTGCCAGCAGCTGGTGATGCTTGGAAGTGTCCTGGGCACTTGGAATGGCAGCACTTTGTGTTTTTAAAGTAAGTGTGAAGAGAGAGAACTGAAAGCATCAGAATTGTTTAATGTCTGGCTAAGAGTTCTAAAGCCCACATGTCCTCTCTAGCTCTGCAAAACTCCATGGTCATGTTCCTTTCCTCTCACACTAGCAGAAGACTAAAAGTTTATTTATTAGAGTGGGTAAGAAGAAAAAGTTTGTGCATAGAGAAAACTCGGCATTATGCCTGAATGGTGTCCTGATCATGTTTAATGTTCGCTGATAGGATATTCAATCCCAAATGATCATCCCTACTCATAGGTGCATAGGAGCAACACTGAAATTAGATTGTGTATATCTATGTCTATATAATCTATAACTATACCTATATCTATACCTGTATCTGTATATGCCCAAGTCACCCATAGTACTAGAAGGATCCCTCCAACCATGTTTCTGTAAGTAACCCAATAAACTCATTGGCTAACCAGCCTAAGTTTGGGTGGAATAATATCTTTGTTCTGTCTTTGGTGCTCTATCTGTGATGAATAGATATTTGTTCTCACATCCTCAGGAAAAGTCATGCATAGCATGAGTATATGAGCACGGAGTAGAGAAGAGATACAAAGAACCTTTGTGAAAAGCATCACAGAGGCCCCAGGACCATGAACATAGTGAACACAGAGAAAATAAAGAAAGCTAACATTCAGAAGTGTGAGAAACACTTCATTTTTATCTCTTTTCTCTAGTTGATGCTCATATTCTAGCAATGACAAGAATACCTCCCAGGAAGTAAATTGGAATGTTGTTCCCTGAAAAATCTGACAGGTTAGTGAACCTGGAATCATTTATAGTCAAGAATAACTGACACTCTACTTGGAATTTTTTCCAAAACCAACCCCATTCAACAGATGTCTTCCAGGGGTATTAAGGCCAACTCATGCATCAGCATACCTGAAAAGTAAGAAAATATGGAGTTTGGAATTTTCTTTTAAAATCTCAAATACTTTGAAAAATTAAGAATCATTATTAACTATATTCACAACATGAGAAAACAAAGTTCTTAGAAAGGACCATTCTGAAAGTAGAAAGGAAAAACAGCACCCCCAACAAGTGGTGCTGAAGAAATTGGATTTCCACATGTAGATGACTGAAATTGGACACATATGTATACTGTGACCAAATGGTTCAAACACTTAAATCTAAAAACAAAACACTAAAACTATTAGAAGAAAATACAGGCAAAGTATAGGTGGAGGAAAGGACTGTCTGATAGGATTCCATTCCTTCAAGAACTAAGGCCAACAATTGACAAATGGGACCCCATAAAACTAAAATGCTTCTGTATAGCAAAGGAAACAATCAACTGAGTTAAAAGAAATCCCCAAGAGTGGAGAGAATCTTTGACAGCTGTATTCTAGTAGGAGGATTAATATACAAAATACACAAAAATTGTCAAGGAAACAAATGACCCTATTTAAAAATAGGCTAAGGACACGAACAGAGAGTTCTCAAAAGAAGAAATAAAAAATGGCTGCTAAATATCTTTTTAAAAATTCAAATTAAAACTCTTTGGAGTTTCCTCTTAACCCAATCAGAATGCCTAAAATCTAGAAAATAACTAGATGCTGACAAGGATGTGGTGAAAGGAAAGCCCACATTCACTACTGTTGGGATTGTGAATTGGTACTGCCCACATAGACATCAGTGTGGAGAATTCTCACATTCACTACTGTAGGGATTGTAAATAGACATCAGTGTGAAGAATTCTCACATTCACTACTGTAGGGATTGTAAATAGACATCAGTGTGGAGAATTCTCACATTCACTACTGTAGGGATTGTGAATTGGTACTGCCCCCATAGACATTAGTGTGGAGAATTCTCACAAAGCTAAAAGTAAATCCACCATATGACCAAGCTATACCATCCTGTGGCATATGCCCAGAGAGTAATCTTATACAACACAAATAAAACAAGACAAGAAAAAATGAAGTTTTCAGTATATGAATTGGAAAATAGAGCTAAGGGAACATTCTATAAGGAATGTATAAAATACAAATAGTCAACTATGGGAGAGAAAAAAATATTTCAAGATCCTCCATATGTAATTCAGTTGATACAGTTGATACTAACATGCACAGTACTTTGGCTTCCATTTACTGAACCATGTAAACTAGGCATGGTGGCACAGATCCAGTAAATGTAGCACTTGTGAGGTGGAGACAGGAAGATCAGAAGTTCAATAAGATCCCTGGCTACATAATGAGTTTGAGGCCAGCTTCAGCGACTTCAGACCTGGACTCAAAAAAAAAAAAAAATTAAAGCTAGGATGCTAATTTACATATTTCAAAATCATGTAATGGAGACTTGAATTAGAAAAAAAAGAGAGAGGAAAAGTATCTGGGAAACGCTACAAATACAATTTATAAAACTGAAGTACAGGAGTTTCTACGGTAACAATGCTTCTGAGTACAGACACAAAGCACAGAAAGGCTCCTGCCCCCACACACTGTTCTCACATTTCAGAATACTAGCTACAAAAACAAATTCATGAAGCATTTTGAAAGAAAAACCAAATGATCAATATTCAGGGTAGCAGAGTTCTCAATCCCCTGCTGGAAAGTAAAGACCAATAATCAATACACAACATTGTAATTCTCAACAGAATATGTTTCCCAATCTAGTTTTCTATAGGTAGCCTCACCCTCATTTTTGTGGGAGGATAAGAAAGGGAAGAGATCAGACATTCAGGATTCATGATTCCTGTTTGCACCCTTTCTCAGGAGGCTGTTGGAGAAAAGGCACCTCTAGAACAAAGCAGTCTGTTGATTTTTTTAAAGTTATTGTATCTAGGAAACAAGTAATCCCACAAAGAGGAGGCAAAGACATTCACAAAGATGATGGAGAAGAGAGAGCCCAAAAACAACATCTCTGCAGCAAATATAGGCAGCATAGACTCCTGGTTGGAGCATGAAGGCAAAGACTCCAGGGAGATGGCTTAAAACAGAACCAGTTTCATCCTGTGGTGTGTGTGTGTGTGTGTGTGTGTGTGTGTGTGTGTGTGTATGTGTACGTGTGAGTGCAAACGTGTGTATTTGCAAGCATGTGTGTATGTGTCTGTGTATATCTGTGTGTATGTATCTGTTTGTGTGTGGAGGGGTGGATGGTCTGTGTGTGTAGGAGTGTTTGTGTGTGGAGGGGTGGATGGTCTGTGTGTGTAGGAGTGTTTGTGTGTGGAGGGGTGGATGGTCTGTGTGTAGGAGTGTTTGTGTGTGGAGGGGTGGATGGTCTGTGTGTAGGAGTGTTTGTGTGTGGAGGGGTGGATGGTCTGTGTAGGAGTGTTTGTGTGTGGAGGGGTGGATGGTCTGTGTGTAGGAGTGTTTGTGTGTGGAGGGGTGGATGATCTGTGTGTAGGAGTGTCTGTGTGTGGAGGGGTGGATGATCTGTGTGTAGGAGTGTCTGTGTGTGGAGGGGTGGATGGTCTGTGTGTAGGAGTGTTTGTGTGTGGAGGGGTGGATGGTCTGTGTGTAGGAGTGTTTGTGTGTGGAGGGGTGGATGGTCTGTGTGTAGGAGTGTCTGTGTGTGGAGGGGTAGATGGTCTGTGTGTTGGAGTGTCTGTGTGTGTTCTAGGAAAGGGTAAAAGCCCTAATTTCTCATCTGCCATAAAAAACTGAAATTTAAGAAAAGAGACATAGTAAATGACTAGGATAAACTTAGTACAAAACTAGTTATAAATTGGCATCACAAGAAACTGTTGAGACATTTAGCTAAGCTTTGAAGGATTTTTATTTTTAAGGAATTCATATGATTTTGATTTAAAGGTAGATAATAATAATAAAGAAACATATTATATTTAGAAGAAAGACTACACAGTAAATAAGGCTCTGAGGTTGGAGTGTATCCTCCTTAGCTCATAGGCAGAAAAGCTAATTCCCACTGCAGGAGCATTGAGAGGCAGGCTTTGATGATGTGATTAAGCCACATGGGGTTGTTCTCATAAATGTGTCAATGTCCTTCCCACAGGTGTGTTGAAAATGATTGGGTAACTATTGAAAATATGGGCTACGCTCTCTCCCCTTCTCCTGCATCTGTTTTGTGTGCAGGGCTGCACATCCTTCTACCCTCTTGTCTTCAGTCATGGGATGGTGCAGTCACAAGGCCTTCACCTGAGATGCCACCTCAGTCTTGGACTTCACAGCCACGAGAACTGTAAGAGACAAATTTCTGCTCTTTATAAATTTCCCAGACTCAGAAAGTCTTTTACAGAAGCACAAAATAGACTAAGACACAAGGTGCCAACGATATGTGCATGCTTGAATATTTCTTTAAATAAATAGAGTAAATGACAGTACAGACTCCCGCCAGGAGAAAGTCATCAAGTGCTCTGCCAACCCTGAGATCTAGTGCTCATTCCCAAGGGGAAGGGAACTATTACACGACAACTACGCCATGTTTGCCTTGTGAGCAACTTCCTAAAATGTGGACAGTTTGTCAATGTGTCAGCTGCCAGGTAAGTTATACCTAAACACTTTCTTCTGTGACCCTCCAATGCCCTTCAGTACACCTCTATAATGAAGAAAATTGCCAAACTCAATCTAATGATCAACTTGTAAGTCTGTCTCCTCCCTCAGAGGTTGAGTCTGAGTTGAGTTTTGTGTACTAAATATTGGCATTCACACTTAGCAGTGTTGACTCGATGTGTAGCTAATGGGTGTAAAAGTTACAGAAATTCACTGAATGAAACAGGAAGGTGTCCTTCGGCTTCAGCATCAGAAAGGGGTTGATTTTTAAAAATTCAGATTGGAGACAGACTGACTTTCTAATTCTTATAGGAATAGTGAAAAAAAGGCCTTTTAGCTTTCATAGGATTTTAGTCCTAGTAATTTTTTTTACCCCCATTGATTTTTCAATATGGATTCTCATCAGCCATAAAGAGCAGAAAATTATTAAATATATCAGTATAACATGGAAGGCAACACAGAAGTATGTCATGCCCTGCATCTATCACACAAGCCTAGCAAAGTCCCTGGCACAGGGTTGGTACTCTATAAATGTTGAATTAGGGTAAGTACTGATGCATGGATGGATGGATGAATGTATGCATGAATGCACAGATGATGGATCCATGCATGCATGAGTATATGAGTTGATAACCTATCTCACCTCAACTGAAAGAAGCAATCCCAACATTGGGGGACCACCACACAAGACTATATAAACAGTATTTAACAGGTTATAAGAAAATAGATTAATTTTGATTATCCAAAAAGAAATGTTTTAGATAGGTTTGATAATTCTTAGACTTCTAGTGAGCCAACACATGAGCAGTATAGCCTGTCAGCCACATAAGTCTAATTGCAAGCTGAGTCCAACTCCTGGGGCCATACCTCTCAAGACATTCATCTCAAAGGCTCTTGTTTCCTTGCTTTAGATTTTAGGGAGCCAAGGGTCTAATTCCACAGATGGACTTTGGGAGTTGTTTTAGCTATTTTTATTTGAGTTGGAAACACATTTTCCATTTTCTCATTCCACTTTGTTCTCTTTACTGATGGTTAATATATATATTTGAACCATATTTTAGATATTTTTTTCTGTTCCAGATGCAATTCAATTCCACTCTTTCTCATTCCTGTGTCATTCCAAGGTCATCATATTTACTGAGTATAATGTTATTTTCTTACGTCTAAAAGACCGTTTTGCTGGTAAGGGGAAGACTTCCGGGGTGACTGGGCCTTCCACGTGGCTGTGCCTCAAGCTAGTTGTGTGATTTAAGCTGAGTTGTAAGGACAACGCAGACTGTATACAGCTTCCTCTGTTGTGTGATTTAAGCTGAGTTGTAAGGACAACGCAGACTGTATACAGCTTCCTTTGTTGCACTGGCTGCTTCCATGGTCATTGTCAAAGGAATAAGCAGTTATTATTAAATGACTATTAAACATCAAGATGCTTTTGTGGAAAGAGATCACTGCTTTAAAATGAGAAGAGATATAGAGACACCAGAACAGGATGCCTCCTGCTGACTGGAAGTGATGAGCAGCTTGTGCCTAATTTCTTTGTTTCTGTATAACTATATTTAGGTTGCACTTAACTTGTTAAAAGTTCAGTGAAGTAACACAAAATCAAGTAGTCAGTTGAGATGCACCTAAACACATGCACTCTTATACACACACACACACACACACACACACACACTCATGCACTAACACACACATACACACACACACTCACACTCACACACATACTGAAGCATGTGAGCCTCTGAATTTGCTTAAAAGGTGTCTAGTCATCTTTTAAAGGCATCTTTCAAAACTTAAAAATATCTCCTCCATAATTCCTCCTTTGGATGACTGCGCTTACCTCCTTTGGGCTTATAGGTGGGTCACTGGAGACAACCTTCTTACCATTGTGTTTGTACAATGTAATTTATGTGATCATAAAAGCCTTTTAAGCCTAACATCAGCCCACACTGGTTCTCCAAGTGAGGGTGTGCTATCCTGATGTCCACACACAAATCATCCTTGATCTGGGGTCATGCTTCTAATGGGTGTTGGCATCATGGGCAGATCTGGCTGACCCACATCCTTCTGTCCTAACAACATCGAACACTGAAAAAGTGTTTTCTGCTCCCTGAGATTGAACCCAGTGTTTCATCTGCACTGGTCAAGTATGTTACAACTGACCTACATCCTTCAGCAGAGCAATAAACACACTTCCCACTCTTGGCTGCTAAGAACTCAGTGTCATCTCTTGGCCACATACATCTACAGGCTTTGAGGTATGGCTCTGTTCTCATTGATTGTCTAACAAAATCATTACCTGAATTCTCCTTGTTCCAAAATTGTACCTCACTATGGAGACTGAGGCACATCCTTGGCATGTGTCAAGTGTTATACTGGAACTCTTACACTTGACCGTAAAGTAATAACATCTTATGTTCTTCTGGTTCCATTAGGGGAAAAAGCCTATGCACACAATGCTGAGTTATCTTGTTATAATTACTGGAACTGGAACAATTCTATGAACGAATAAGTTTAGGCATCACCTTGGAAGTGTCTAAAATATGTATTTATCACAGAAACAGCATGATCTGCATGGCAATGAATGCCTTTCATTACCCAAATAGAATGTGAGCATTCCAGATAAGAACAGATGATGAAAAAGTACTTGTTAAGCCCTGAGTTGGTTCATGCTGTGCAGTGGGCATTGGTAAAAATGGAACTATATGAAGTTTAGGGTTCACTTTTTACTACAGGAAGATGGAAATTTAAAAAAACGTAAAGGCCCTATATTTTAGCATAGGGGTACAGAGACAGAAGAGCACATCCAACTGAGATCCTCACCAAACTGAATCAAAGAATGAGGTGCATGAAGGGAGAATGGGAAACAGAATGTTTACCAAGTCCCAACAGTATGGAAATAGAAAGGGGGAAATGTTATCAGGGGTTCATATGTCTGACTTCTGTAGAGAGAATACTCCTATGTGAACAGGCAAATGGGCTTTCTATTTGACACCTGTTCCTTTAACATGTAGGTTTGTTTCTCTTGTGATGGCAGACCCTGCTGCCTGAAGAAAATTACAAAATTATGAATAATGGATCTAAAAACTCCACTCTGGGGTTCATGAGAATCTAGTGCTGTTCACAGTTCCTTCACAGCTCCAAGAGGAAGACAGGGTGACCATAAAGGAAGGGAAGGCACATATAGCATGGCTGGCCTCTCTCCACCAATGCAGACTGCAGCTAACATATACATTGTTGTGAAATGCTTACAGGAGAATAAACCTTTGCAAAACAATTTACTAGCAGTTAATTTTAAGGATCTAGTATAACACAGGGTCATTTTAACACCTAATGAGATCCAGGTGATCAGAGATCTCACATGTGGGGGCAGGCAACAATGAAAAGAAACAAATTCCTTGCAAATCACCAGCTTCCTGGGCGCCATGTTCTGGTGATCAGGGAAGAAGAGACTAATGAGACACTAGGAAAACCATTCCATCTGTTAATCAGAGCACTGTACAACTTCAGCTACAGAGTGATCAGACTTGTAGACCACCTGCAAACAACAACAAAGAACACACACCGTGTCTTAGTTAGAATTCCCAAAATGTATTTAAAGGGAAATGGGATAATTTAAGTTAGAAAAGCTAGCTAGAAACAAGCCAAGCTAAGGCTAGGCATTCATAAGTAAGAATAAGTCTCCGTGTATTTATTTGGGAGCTTGGTCGCAGGCCCCCAAAGAATAAAATCCCAGCTACATTTTGGTGCACCAATGTGAGACTGTTGAATATCCACCTAGGGCCTGAGAAACCTGAGAAACAACAACAAAAAGGAATAAGACTCCTTAAAGAAACTCTGCAGTATAGCTGAGCATTGAAACAGCCTTTTCCCACAATAAGTAGAAACAAAAAAAACTAAGTAAAAAACACTTGCAACACTGCAGGGCACTGACATTCCAGATCTGGGGGAATTGAATGAAGTTCTTGATTATCTACCTCCAACCAAGCCTGTGAGCTTTAGCCTTGGCTTTCATGGACCCAAGAAGTGGGCAGAGCCAGCTGCCAAAACCACATCAGTGGTCCTAGTCATGCTGTTTAGCACTTCCAAGGCTCAAGAGCCTAAAGATACACAGTAAAGAGGTTCAGACAGGAAAAAAAAAAAAACTCTAAACAAGTTGCAGTGTGTTTAACAATTGCTCATAGGCTTAAGAAAGAAAAGAGAAAGGATATAGACAGTCATAGAAAGAAAGAAAGAGTTTAAAAATAATAAAGACATTAAAGAGAGAAGTAAAGTAATATGAAAAAAAGGAATAAGCCATGTAGCAATGGGAAATACACAGAGAAATACACAGAGAGTCTGGATCCTGTACATTGCTGCATTGACCTTGAAATTTTTTTATTGCTGATAAGCAATTAACAGTGGCTAAGAGACATGAAATTAAAAGGGGGGACTGTTGAAATAAACCATACTTTAAGAATGTCTTTACTTTAAAATGGAAGTCAAAAATTATTTGACAAATGGAAGTCAAAAATGCTTTTGGGGGAAGAGGTTTTTGGGGAAGAGGTTTTGCTTTTGTTTCCACAGGAAACAAGAGGCTGTGGATTCCTTGAGATTTAATATGGATCAAGTTTGATCAGGGGAGACTTCCTGAATCTTGACAGGTCATGTACACCAATGAAGGTTACAGATGGTCTTGGCCATTATCTCAATTTTATCAGGGACCCCAAAAGATGCCTTCATCCAAAGACAGCTGGCACCAGTCTAGAGAAGATAATACCCACATGCCCAAGAGCTGGGATGGGTGGTTGTTGGTTATTTGGTGGATTATGGATGTTTGTTATCATTTAGGGGAATATAGGATAAAAAGACAACTATTAATCTCAAATATTTTGCATTGGCATAAATTTTGGTATATTGATACAAATTTCAAGTCACTTTTGTTACACTGTATATATGTTTCTACTCTTGTTTTGGGTATTGTGCTTATGCAGCTCATTTAAAAATGCAATGGATAATTAAGAAAGAAGGTTAGGCCAGAAAGTGGTGGTGCACGCCTTTAATCCCAGCACTCAGAAGGCAGAGGCAGGCGGATTTCTGTGAGCTGGAGGCCAGTCTGGGCTAAGGTGCCAAAGCTACACAAAGAAACCCTGTCTCAAAACAAACAAACAAACAAACAAACAAACAAAAAGAAATGACATTAGTAGTTAATCTATAATAAACTTGTAGTCACAGTCACATTAAGTATGTTTTTAAGGTTATGCAGGAATATTTTAGACAGATAGATGATTTTCAAACACTTCAAAGACAGAATATGGCATTTGAGATGTTTAACAACTTGTTTTTCATGAAAATGAGACACATCTGTTCTTGATAGCACCAGTGTACTTCATAAAAGGATGGTGGACATCAAAGAAACTCCATATGGAAGTTGCTTTTAATGTGGCAAGGCTACCCATTTGGGGGAGAAATTGCTCTTGCCTTGACCACTGACAGTGTGCTGTATAGACTGCACAAGCAGCACACAGGAAAAAGACTGTTGAATTTTGCCAAGACAAGGCAAGACAGTCCTTCTAGATTCCTGCTTCACAGAAGAGTCTGCTGGATATTCTTTAGGACATAGAGGAAAGCAACTGGCAAATTTTGCCAATACAAGGCTGGACAACCCTACATATTTCCTGCTTCACTGAAAAGTCTGTCAGATATTCTAGGTCTGTAGGCCAAAGATGGATGCCCCAATCCATCCATTTCCCATCCAGGAAGCCAGATGTCTCTATTGTTAGTCAATATTATATTCTTTTGGGGTCTTTGATGGAGTTAAAAACTAAATATAGTTGTAGTTTTCCTTAGTTATGAGAGAAAGTAAGTAGATATAAAACTTTGGAATCACTAAGGTAAGATAGATAATGGAGTATTTACTATGAATTTGTTCAATATAAATGGACTGAATATTGGTAAATATAATTCTTACATGATAACTGTTTTTGTTGTATATAGTTTTACTATTTTAAAGTAAAACCCTTCATTTTTATTTAGACAAAAAGGGGGAAATGTGGAATATTAGTTGAAGATGTGTTACATTCATTTATGCTGTGGAATATTTGTTTAATGATGTAAAGATGTGTTGCATTCTTTTATGCTGCATTTGTTTAGCTCTGTGAAACTGTGGTACTTTGCCTGTCTAAAATACCTGATTGGTTTAATAGAGAACTGAAGCACCAATGGCTAGGCAGGAGAGAGAATAAATAGAAGGAGAAAGCCTAGGCTAGAGAAGAAGAGAATAGGAGGAGTGAGAAAAGGAGAGGGAGAGGAGGATGCCAGGGGCAGCCACCCAGCCACAGAGCCACCCAGCCGCCCAGCCGCCCAGCCACACAGCCACACAGCTACACAGCCACACAGCCACACAGCCAACCACAGAGTAAGAATGAAAGTAAGCTACATAGAACAAAGGAAAGAGAAATCCAGGAGGCAAAATGGAGTTCAAGGGAAACAGGATAATTTAAGTTAGAAAAGCTGGCTAGGAACAAGCCAAGCTAAGGGCGGGTATTCATAAATAAGAATAAGTCTCCATGTATTTATTTGGGAGCTGGGTGGCGGGCCCTCCAAAGAGTAAAATAACCAGCTACACACCATGACAACAGCAACAGTTATAAAGGAAAACATTTAATTGTATGTCTTACAGTTCAGAGGTTCAGTCCATTATCATCATGGTGGGACATGTGGTCTGCAGGCAGATATGGTGCTGCAGAGGTAGCTGACAGTTCTCCATCTTGTGCAGGCAACAGGAAGTGATATGTCACACTGGGTGTGGCTTAAGCATATATGAGAACTCCACCTCCACAGTCCACCTCCACAATGACACACTTCCTCTAGCAAGACCACACCTACTCCAACAAGGCCACACCTCCTGCTAATGTCACCCTCTTTGGGGCCATTTTCTTTCAAACCACCAAATTCCACTCCCTGGCCCAGTAGGCTTGTAGCCATATCATAATGCAAAATGCATTCCATCCAACTTGAAAAATCCCCATAGTTTTTTACAGCCACAAACTTATTTAAAAGCCTGAAGTTCAAAGTCTCTTCTGAGATTCATGCAGTCTCTTAAGTGTAATCCCCTATAAAATCAAAATCAAAAAGCAGATCACATACTTCCAACAAGTAATGGCACAGGATATATATTACCATTCCAAATTGTGGGGAATGGAGCACAGTGAGAAAATTCTGGACCAAAAATGCAAGACAAAAAACCAGCTGGACAAATGCCAAACTCTGCATCTCCGTGTCTGATGTCAAAATGCTCTTCAGATCTCCAACCCCTTTCAGCTTTTTTGACTGCAATATACTGCTTTCTCTTGGGCTATTTCTACTTCCTGTTAGCAGCTTTCCTTGGCAGATATCCCATGGCTCTGGCCTCTCCAGCATCTTGGGGTCTCTATTGTGGGGATTAACAAGGCAACTCCATGTAGTTAAAAAGAAGGTTTATTTTGGGGTAACTTACAGCCAGTAAAGGGATTGGTTACAGGACCCAAAAGAGGTGAGGTATAGTCCAGCAGGGTTCTCTGTAGAGCTCTGCTTAGTCTGCCACCGAGCATCCAGGATCACTAGGAACCAGATCTTGGGTCTTAAGGGTCTCAGTCCTGCCCCAGGGGCATGTCATAGGTATGCATGGCAGTTACCAGAAGCCTCACTAGGTATAGTACTTCCAGGTCAAAGCTGGAACAGCTACCCACTACAGGTCTCCAAGGTAATTCAGGTTTCAACTTCACAGCTCTATGCAATGGCTTCTCTGGGCCTCCATCATGCCTTGACACATGCCTGGCCTCAGTGGCTTTCACAGACACTTTCACAGGGAGATTCCACAACCCCTTTCTTCTATCCTTGACTCTGAAGCCAGAACCACATGAACCAAGTGGCCATGTTCTGCTACTTGCTGGGGCTGGAACATGGCCCTTTGCTCAACCACACACATCTTCACCAGCTTTCTGTTTTCAATGGTTACCTTAACTACTTAAGTCTGGCTATCCTGGAACTTGCTCTGTAGACCAATCTTGCCTCAGACTCAGAGATCTGCCTGCCTCTGCCTCCAGAGTGCTGGGCTCTTGCCTGAGGTCACCACTTTCTTTATCCCATTTCTTAATCTGTTTATCTCCTGGAACACATAACAACTCCATTCTCTTTTGGTGCTACTTTTCTCCTCAAGTAGTACATTTTGTATTTTCCTTTCTTAGCTTGTTCCTTTTCATTATAAATCTTTATAAGCATGAATACTTGTAACCACATGACAAAATTTTGAGATTTTTTTTTTCTGCCAACAGAATTAATCCAAATCTTTTCAATTTAGCTTCAGGTAGACTCTTCAAACAAGGATAAAGAGCAACCACATTCTTCACCAAAATATGACGTGTGAACTCTAGGAAACATACTAAAATTCTTCTCCTCTGAATCCCCTTGAGCCAGGCACCCACAATTCAAATCACCCTCAGAAACCATTTTGGATGTCGGATCATCTGGGCCATGGTGTCATCAGAGACCTTTCAGGTGGTCTTGGCTGATCAAACCTGATGTATCTTAATCTGGAACAAATCCACAGCCTCTGGCTTTCTGTGGAAGCAAAAGCAGAGACTCTTTTCCAAAGCAACATATCCTTATATCCAAATTTTGAAGTCAAGGTACCTTTAAATTTTACATATTTGTTTAACTCAACAGCTTTTATGATCACATCTTTTTTTTTTTTTTTTGTAGTTAAAAATCCCAAAGACAACATAAGCCAGATTTTCTGTGTAATATCCATCTTTGTAAGACTGAAATGCCACTGTGGCTGCTGGCTCTGCCCACCTCAGCTTTCCAACATGGCGGTGGTACAGTTTACCACCAGCTCTGGGTCTGGAGCCATGTGTACCATCAACTATCAGAAGCAGTTCTATCAAAGCAGCACATAGCCCAGAAACCTTTTTATTTTTATTTATTTATTTATTTTTAATTAGGAAAGGCTAAATCTACCATGCAGCAGAGTAAAGTGTCGCTTGTAGATTCCTCATTCCCGCCACACTGCAGGTCAGATGCACACGCCAGGAACCTGCCATAGTAGCTCAAACTGGCAGGCTGCCACTAACTTGAGAGAGACAACTAGGAAGCTGTTTTTAGCTCCGTTTTAGAATCTTTTATCTCAGGTTTTAGGTGGAAACTCTAGCCAACACGTAGGGCGCCATTTGTAGTTAGAGTTTTCCTACCTGGCCCAGTCAGGACAAATCTCTTACCTGCCAGTTCCACAGTTGCTCAGACCCAATCAAGAAAGCACACAGAGACTTATATTCTTTACAAACTGTATGGCTGTGGCAGGCTTCTTGTTATCTACTTCTTCTATCTTAAATTAACCCATTTCTATAAATCTATACTTTGCCACATAGCTCATGGCTTACCAGTACCTTATATCTTGTCATGGCCATGGCTGGCAGTGTCTCTCCCCTCAGCCTTCCTGTTCCCAGCCTTCTCCTCTTCCTTGTCCCACTTACCCTATCCTTCCTGTCTGGCTACTGGCCAATCAGCACTTTATTTATTTTAACCAATCAGAGAAACACATTTGACATACAGACCATCCCACAGCAAGCATCTCTGTCTTCCATGCTTCTACTAGATGCCCCATTAAGTAGCACTGAAAGCATTCAGCTGCTTTTTTTAATCTACAGTCCCAAGGTCCATATTCCTTCAAACAAAATCAAATCAGGCCTATAACACCAATACCTCAGCCCCTGGTAACAACTTCTGTCTTAGTTAGGGTTTCTGTTGAAGAGACACTATGACCACGGCAACTCTTATAAAGGACAATATTTAATTGGGTGGCTTATAGTTCAGAGGTTTAGTCCATTATCATGATGATGGGACATGGTGGCATGCAGGCAGACGTGGTGCTGGAAAGGTAGCAGAGAGTTCTACATCTTGCACAGGGAACAAGAAGTAGTCTTTCATGGTGGGCATGGCTGGAATATAAATGATACCTCAAAGCTTGCCTCTACAGTGACACACTTCCTCCAACAAGGCCACACCTCCTACTAGTGCCGTTCCCTGTGGGGCCATTTTCTTCCAAACCACCACACTATGCTATAAGACTCAAAGAAAAACAAAACTAAATAAAAAGCAGATTCCAATTAACAAGCTCTAAATTGCAACTGCCGAAGAGTAATCCATTTCCTTATCTGGCCCCACCTTCCCTGTTTCTTCTCTAGGTTCATATATTTATGGGCTGGTACAAAAGAGTAAATGGGGGCCCAGATACTGTGTATTTGATATTCAAATTAAAAAGGGATTCATCCTGAAGCCAAGGAGCCCTGTCTTTCTGACACAGGCTTGCCATTCAGGAGCTTTGGAGGGAGATAGCACTCATCTGCCAGGTTTAGACAAGTAGAAGCTGGCTCAGGTACAGGAGTGCTCTATAGTGGCTGGATTCATCAACTCCAGGAGGGGGGATGACCTGTGAAAATATCATAGAAGGTGACAACCAAGCAGGTATCCTGAATCTATAGTCTGTATTTCCAGCTCAGGATTTTTTTTAAATCTGCTACCTCAGCACATGGAGAAAAGAGGTTTCAGATGTTAAATCAAGTTGCCAAGCACTAACCTGTACAGTTAGGAATGGTCAACTTCAGCGAGAAGATCCTTGGCTGAACCACTTCACAAGGTGCACTGCCCTGACGTCTGGGCAAACCCTCCCACATCTATCCCTGGTCCTCTGGCCTACTGGGCCAGTTCAGCTGTGAATCCATCACTGGTAGTTCCATTTGCTCAACTGGTCACCATACAAGTAAACAATGTCTCCCAATAGCATGCTGCCAGCATTTAATGTCAGCAATCACATTAAAGCAAGAACCACACCCTTATATTGCTTATTCCCCAGTTTAGGTAAGCATATAATCTCCTGATGTGCCACTATCAACTGTGGGAGGCCAGCTCCCACTTTTTCCAGGGTTCCCATGAGGAGGAGAGAGAGATAAGAAAATATTAGATAGAAAGATAGCAAAAAGGAGAAAGACAGAAATGCAGGATAGCTTTAGGGGGACCTATGTCAATATCCAATGGCCTTTTCCATTTATCCAAAAGGGCTTTTTATAACAATGCCAAGGGGCAGGGCAAAATACCTCCCCCTTGCAAGATGAAAGCATGTCGCACAGCCAAGTGTAAACCCTTCCAAACACCTGGTAACCACACCCGTGAACAAAACATCGGCTTATGCAGCCCTGCTGGGTAAAACAAGCTCAGATTCTTGGACCCTGAGCAATTTGGGCCTCTGCAATCAACAAGTGACATTCTGCTGATGGCACTGCCATTGCCTGAAATGTGTGCCACTTACCTCTACCATGACACGTGTATGCGCATTCTCGTGCACATCTGTCACTTGCTCTGCAATCCTCATTTATTCCACAGAATCCAATGCTGTGATCTGTGTCCATCTTCATTCTCTAAAGGAAGTCGGTGTTGATATTCTAACTGAACTGCCTCAAAAGTGACAGTATTTGGAAGTAGAGCAGTGGCCAACAATAACAGTTAAAGACAAAGGAGAGATGAGGGAGGTAGCTCTGTTGATAAAGCACTTACCATAGGCACATATACCTGACTTCAACTTCCAGTACGCACATTGAAGTCTTAAGGGTCAGAATGCACTTACAATCCCAAGGCTGGGGAGGCAGAGAAAGCAGTGCCCCTAGGGCTTGCTAGTCAGAATAGTTAAGTTAATGAATTCCAGGGACACTAATAGGACCTGTCTCAAACATAAATAAATAATAAAGTGGAGAAACAATATAGGAAGGGAATTTGATGTCAACTTCTTTCTGACACATGTACATGTAGATACACATGCACAGACACAATGCACATACATAAACACACAAAAATAAATACATAGATGGATAGATAGGTAGATATGTAGATGGGTAGATGGATGGACAGATAGATGGATAGATGATGGGTGGGTGGATGGTTCGATGGATGGATGGATGGATGATAGTGTGATGATGTTAATATGGAAGAGGGTGGATCCTTAATCTAAATGACATATCTTTATTATTACAAAAAGAGGATAATTTGGACACAGAAGCACAAGAAAATAGAAACTCATATGAGAACAAAGTTAGTAATCTGAGTGATTATCAGCAGTCCTGCAATGTCTGGGGCTCTGAGAAGCTGGAGCAGTCAGTGAAGCATCCACTCCCACAAACAGAGCAGCGAGAAGGAGCACACACATGCTGACACTTTACTTTCTGCCTTCTAGTGGTGGTGATCCTAAATTGCTCTTCTTGAAGCTACCAGACTGTGCCACATTGATGGGAAAGCTCTACTTAAAGAATGTAGTCACCATGCTCAACACTGCTGGGTGTGCTTCCTTGGCTTTTCTTGGTGATACCAACTCATTGTTGAGTGTAACTACTACATTTTGTAAATTAGCATGTCCTAGCACAGTGTCTGAAACACAGTGGCACCTAGTAAATAGAGAATGGATGGATGGATGGATGGATGGATGGATGGATGGATGGATGGATGATGGATGGATGGATGGATGGATGGATGGATGATGGATGGACTGACAATTGAGAAGATACAGGCAAAGGCAAACTTTGCAAATGTGTGTGTGCAGAAGCATCTATGGCATGGGGGGTGCACAGTGAAATATCCTTACTAAATTATAGATTGTTCGGACTTTTAAAACATAATGATTGTATTAATTTTTATGTTTTTTCTTCTTTTATGTTGAGCCAAATTTAGACACATTTTTAGTATTTAAGAGCTTTTGACTCATTTTCTCTAATCCTAAATAATACCAGGAGGGAAATGCCTCTTATCCTTGAGAAATCCAGCTCTGATTTTATCCTGATCTGGTGCCTGTCCATGACCTAGTCTACTTGACCACATAAATAGATCCAGTAGGAGCCTCCTGGGGGCAAAATGTCCCCACACATGTCCCCTTATGGAGAAAAAGGAAACAAGCTCTATTTACAAAACAAACTTTTAAGAGGTTGTGCAAAAATATAGCCTGGGGAAAATGAGGAGAAATTAGTGTTTTCATAATAATTTCTTCAAAGGGGAAATGTCACCTTAATTTAATTGGGGCTTTGCTATTATATTTCTTCTCTATCTGTGACACAGTTAAACTCTTATTATCTAAAGCAGTGACCCAAGATGAGCTACTTTTCTCAAGGAAAAGAAAAAAAGAAAAACCTTGCTGACATCATTTCCCCGTGTCTTTTGTGAGTCCTCTGGTTCCAAATTAATAATTCAGAAGAAGAGAGAGTGAGAGTAAGAATTTCAGTTGGAAGATTTGGGGCATGTATAGTTTGAAAGCACATTTACCATTGTAATAGCGATTTATCCCTAAAAAATTAAATTAATGTTTTAATAATATAAATTATTCCGGGAAAGCCGAGCATGGTGGTATATCCCTGTTCCTAGCATTGAAGAGGCTGAAGAAGAAGGATTCCTTGGAGTGCAAAGCCAGCCTGGGCTACTTAGCGAGTACCAGACTATTCAGGGGACATAACTAGACTGTCTCAAAACAACAACAACAACAACAACAAAATCCAGAGCAGCAAATGCTCACTGACAAGAAATGGCAGCCATGTCAGCAATTCCCTCACGTCCAGTAAGCATGATGAGCCCAAGAAGGATGCTGCTTATCCAAATCTTGAATTGAAAACAGCAAACTATTGAAACCAAGCACATGCTTTGAAAAATATCCCACCGTGTGCAATCTTACTTTCTGTGTATACAACTCATACTGAGCACAGCGGGCTAGTCCACTGGATGGAGTGGATAGTCCACTCTTCCCAAGCCTGGGAGCTGTCCCTGTCATGCACAGCTGTTGAAATGGTGGTTATCTCCTCTCAGGCTATTGTTTACAATGATTTCAGACGCACAAGCCGCAATGCTTCCAGATCACATGGAATGGTTGCTACGCAAACACTAAACAGCAGTCACGCGTTCCTTAAAAATCACAGCTGCCATGGAAAACCACCGCAGAAGTCGCTTTAGAGTGCCGGTGTGCTACTCCAAGGTGGTCAAAGACAGCAGTGGGCACAGACGCTGGTTTTCCTGTTGAACTTCAGCAATGTAGCGTTTTGAATGCTTCCTCCTGAGTGAAGCATATTACCAGACAGTGTGTGAATCCTGTAAATTCAGAAGATCCTTTTAGGGTCTAGTAGCATGATCATCACATACTACAATAGCCCATCCTAGTCATGTGTTTTCATCATCATCCTTAGAACCAGGTGTGGATGAGATAGGTATTTGAGGCTAGGATACTGACTGAACAAGATAACAGGTTTTTCTCTTGTGAGTGATTCTGAATATGTAAAATATTGATGGGAAAGCCAAAACTAGAAGGTCAAACACCTTTGAAATTCTTTTAACTCACTGTGGTTCTCCCTCACTAAGCTCTCATAACAAAACTGACATCAGAGAAATGTCTTGATTGCTACCCAACATGCATGGATGTCCAATAATGTTGAATTAAGTAATGAATGGATATTAAAATATTAGGCAGCCACCTAGCTGAATACAAAATAACAAACTTTTCATTGAAAAAAACCTCAGGAATTCAACCCAGGTAACTAAAATAACAAAGTTAACAAAATGTGATGAATGTAGGAGAGTGCCTTCATCCTTAAAGAGATGAGTAAGCTGATTGCTGTAAGAACCACATGATCCAGAGTTCATATACATGATCCTCATGGTTAACATTGCTGTTGCCCAAACATGAGAAGGTCAGTTAATACTTTTTGAAAAAGTAGATAGATATAAACGGGAACCACAAAGCTGAAATTCTTACAGAAAACCGAAAGAGGGGCTAGAGATAAGGCTCAGCCTTAAGATGCTTGCTGCTCTTGCAGAGGACCTCAGTCCGGCGCTCAGTACTCGCACTGGGCAACTGATGACTCCAGGGAATTAAGTCCTCTCTTTAGCATCCACAGGCACCTGCACTCATGTACACAAAATATATAGATGGACACACACCATGCTCATAGTTAAGGGTAAGAAAAGATTTTCAAAGAAAATCTAAAGTATAAAGAGGCATCAACTGGGGTAGAGAGAGAGAGAATTTCCCTTCATTCCACAAATTTACATTTTACTGGGTTTTGGTGTTGTTTTGAAAACAACTCAGGTATATTTTCTCCTTCAAAAAGATCAGCTTGTTTAACACATTTAGACATGTTATAGATGAATTTGTATTTAATTTTGCAACTGATTTTTTTTTTTTAGAGGAAATCATTCTGGAGGAATCACAGACATGGTCTAAGAAAGACAGCCATGCTCTCTTATTCCTCAGAGCTCCATGCATCCTCAGTGATTGGGACCATTTTGAAAATGGAAAATGAAGTCAGAAAAATAAGTGCATTCCATGTCTCTAAAAAGGTTTGTACAATGTGTTCCTGAATCTACTTATTTATCTATTTTAAATGGATTAGTTTCTTACAAAATTAGCAATATTGCAGTAGAAGAAAGAGATCCTCGGATGTTTTCTCCTGGCACGTGTTTGTTTCATTTCTGTTGTTTTTTTTAAGTGATCTAAAAAGAAGAGCTTCAAATCTCATCAAACCTAATTAATCCCCAAATTAACTTCCAAGTCCCTTGTGCTCTCCAGATTTGTCAAAAAATGAAGATCAACAAAAATAGAGGAGACACTATGTAAACAGGAAGGACCAGCACTATCATACAAATATTGTATTTCTACCCTGTCATTTTCTTTCTTTCTGACTTTGATTTTCTCCCAGAACTTGTCAGATTTTAATATTCTACCTCACTTTTGTTGGTGCTTATCTTCCTATCACCTGTGTTCTGATTTAATCTCTGTTGTCATGATAATCATTCTGACCAAAAGCAACTCAGAAAAGGAAAGGATTCATTTGTCATACACTTCCGGGTCATGGTCCCTCATTAAAGGAAGTCCAGGCAGAAACTAAACTAGGAACTTGAAGGAGAAATCATGGAGGAGCGTTGCTCATACTTCAGCTAGCTTTCTAATACTGCCCAAGACTGCCTGCCTAAGGATAGTGCTTGCATCAATTAATAATCAAGACAACCCCCCACAGACATGCCCACAGGCCAGTCTGATCTAGACAACTTCTCAGCTGAGGCTCTTCTCTCAGAAGACTCCAGGTTGTGCCAAGTTCACAATTAGGTTGAACAGGACACCCTGTTGAAAATAAATTTAACGAAGACAGTTTTCTGGTGTGGTGGTTTTAAGTAGCACCTGGCACACAGGAGGTACTTTGACTTGCTGAAACAAATAAGATTGTAAAGATCTAAAAATGATGTATTAACAAACAACGGCCCTGAACCCAAGTTTGTTCCTTCCTTCTTCTTTATCTTCTCTCTCTCTCTCTCTCTCTCTCTCTCTCTCTCTCTCTCTCTTCCTTTCTTTCTTTGAAAGCCAGAGGTCAACCTTTGGTGGTATTTCCTCAAACATCTTCCATCTTTTCTCTATTTTTACCACAGTCTCTCACTGCCTTTGAGCTCAAAATTCAGGCTGAGCTGTCTGGCCAGAGATCCTCCTCCCTTCATCCCTGTAGTACTTGTATTGCAAGCACATGCCTCTGTGCCTGGCTTTCTTTTATTATTATTAGTTTTTAATTTTCTAAGTCTAATTAAGCGTTTCAAATTCTTCTTGTTTAACTTTTTAAATTCTTTTTTAACTTTTGAGATCATAATGTTACATTTCTCTCTTCCCTTTCCTCCCCCTCAAACTGTCCCATATTCCCCTCCTTGATCTCTTTCAAATCCATGGCTTCTTTTTCTCATTAATTGTTATTATATGCATATATCTAGGCACATATATATTCCCAAATGTAACTTGCTCAGTCTGTGTAGTGTTACTTGTATGTATGTTTTCAGAGTGGCTCATTTGATATTAGATAACCAATTGGCGTGCTCTTCCCTGGAGAAGACTCTTTCTACCTACCCCACCATTCCTCAGTTTCCTGTAATCCTTTGTGTAAGGTTGAGACCTCCTCGTGGGCTTTTCCCTTTCATATTGGCATGTCTATTGGGGCTGTCCTTGCACAGTTTATCTTTGCTTCCTCCTGGCTTTTTTTTTTTTTTTTCAAGACAGGGTTTCTCCGTGTAGTTTTGGTGCCTGTCCTGGATCTTGCTCTGTAGACCAGGCTGGCTTCGAACTCACAGAGATCTGCCTGACTCTGCCTGCCAAGTGCTGGGATTAAAGGCGTGCACCACTGCTGCCCAGCCCTCCTGGCTTTCTTAAGCATGTTTCCAGGTCCTCATGCTCACGTGACAAGCCCTTTTCCAACCAAGACATCTCCTCACTCACCCCACTCTAAGACCAGATTTCCTATCAGCTTTATCTGGAGCAGAATGTGGTGTGCTGTTCCTTCAAGGACTCACTCCCGAAGTGTTTTACAGAAACAATAAGTTAAACCACAATCTATGACTCTTCAGCAAAGTGCTTTCCTATGTATTGCGTCCTGTGATGGCCTAGGAACCGCCATGTTAAGAAGTGAGGTCACTAAAATCAGGGAAGTTACAAGGATTTCTCTCAAAGCACCAAACCCAGAAAATGTTGGAGACCAAGCATGGGGCCGGACTCTTTTGAAAGCCAAGTGTACCTCCTCTCCATACAGTCACACAGCTTCCCAGTTCTGAACGTCCTTCAGGCTGTGTGGGCTGTACCCAAGCTGCCTGTGTACAGCATCCCTGTCAGTGGCCAATTCAGGGACCAATGGCTGCTCATCCCACAGCGTGACTGCTGGGAATGCTTATCCATAGTGGTTCCTATGTTGTCCTCACTGTCTGCTCTGTTTTTACTGGATAAATTTTTTTTGTCACATGAAATAGAGAGGCTAATTATCTCTGGTGGGTTGGTTTTATTCACACACATCCCACAACAGTGGATTGAAAGAATAAGGCAAAGTGTGTCAGACACTCAGCTAGACATTGGGCATAAAGTGATGATCAAAACAGACTTAAAAACAGACAACCTGTTTAACCTTTTCCTATCAGCATTTGGACTCTTCTCCAAATGACTCCAACCAGAAGTAAATTAGAAATTAAAAAAAAAAAAATTCCTCCACACTTATAGCTTTGTGAGAAAATTCAAACAAGTCACAGCCAAATGTGTTACTCTTTTGAAAGCTCAAAAAGATAGTGTAATTAACTTTCACATTTAGATATTTCCTCTCCCCCATGGTTTATGGTTGTTTGCGAGAAGGTCAAGTTGGGAAGTACACAGGATTCCTGAAACCTGCCCATCCCCTTCCCAAATGCTGTCTGTTCTCTTTCCCTCTCTCTGTCTCTCCCTCTCTCCCTCTCTCTCTCCCTCTCTCTGTCTCTCCCTCTCTCCCTCTCTCTCTCCCTCCCTCTCTCTCTCCCCACTTCTCTCTCTCTCCCTCTCCATCCCTCCTTCCCTCTTCCACCATCTCTTTTTACTTTCCGCAGTTTTGGTAATTGAATCAAGAGCTTTGTGCACTCAGCTCCGTCCCCAGCTCAGGCTCCCCTGTTTCACTGGCTGCCAAAAGGGAGTTTTATGGGAGAAAATGTCTTTGTGACACTACATTGTCTGATGTGGCCTGTCAGCCCTTGTTTTAGGACAATTGTACAGATATAACAAGATCTATAAGGCCGAGTAATCCACAAAGAGCACAGCTCCAATTTTCACAGTTCTGGGGGCTAGAAAGTGCACATCCCAGGAGTGAGCAGATAAGCATCTGATCTGTCCCTTCTTAAGGTGACGACTCGTGTGCCAGAAGGTAAAGAGGCAAGTAGTATTAATAATAATAATCTAAACTGTTTCTTTTTACCATTTTATGCCATCCATCTCATCTTTCACTAGAATGGAGCTTTCACTAATGGTTGAACCCATTCCCAAAGTCTACATTTCTTAACATCATACAATGGAGATTGAGTTTCATGAAATTGGAGGGGACATTCAGATAAAAATAGCAGGGAACTCACAATGTTACATTCAGTTTCATGACTTTAATCTTAATGAGACAGCTTCAATTTAATGTATTTTTCAAAAGAAATCCAATTGCTAGAAAAAGCATCTGCTGAGCTACGCTCACACTGCAGCCACATCCTTACAAACCCCTGTACTGCCCCAAGCTCCAAGAACAGCTTTAAGTGACTGTCCTGGTCATTCTGACACCGCACACCACAGGGCCACCGTGGGACAGGGCTACCCTGAGTCCTCTCATTTGGACATTTTTCTGGGACTAGGATACCCACTTCCTTACTTACCTGAGCTCATGCATCATCCTACGTACATTTATAATGATGTTCAAGGCTTGTGTGTATGTGAATCATATCAGTATTTAATACAATCCAGGTATTTAATATTAACTATGAAGCAGTCATTAAGTTACATGTTTCATGTTTCTATCTCATTTAATACCTTCATGAACCATTATGGAACATAATTACACCCAGACTGAGTGAATAATGTGCCCACAATTCACAAGAGAATCATAGGCTTCTTTGAGCTGAAGCCTTGCATAGGATGTTTCTCTGTACTTAGAACTTTCTCCAGAGTTCACCTATGTCCAGTTAATCACAGTAATTAATTTTTGTTGGGGGGGGGGTTCGAGACAGGGTTTCTCTATGTAGCTTTGAACCTTTCCTGGAACTCAATTTGTAGACCAGGCTGCCCTCGAACTCACAGAGCTCCACCTGCCTCTGTCGCAATTAAAGGCATGTGCCACCACTGCCTGGCCCATAACTAACTCTTTACAGCCTAATGCTTTATAGAGGCTTCTAATGTCCACATTTGACATGTGACTACTCTTCATTAATAGTTAATATGGAGCAGCCATCCTGAGGGAGGCACCACAGCATATAACCTTGCTTAATACTTAGATGCAATCATTGCTAGAGTTGAGAAAATTGAGGCACAGGGAGAGGTTACCGATCTTGCTCAAAATCAGCCAGCTTATATATATAGATCATGGAATTGAAACTTGAAATCAAACATTCTATTAATGAAGTCTTGGCTGAAAATCATTGTATCAGTGCACTGGCTTCTTGGATTATCACTATCTCCAGAAACAGCTTTATCAAACCATGAGAGCTAGAGAATGTTTTCTTTGAAGCTATATTCATGTACAGGTATGGTACACACACACACACACACACACACACACACACTTCAAACATTTCCTGGTACCTTCAACCACAGAGGCTGAGTAGCTGAGTGTGACAGTACACATCTGCAATTCTAGTTAGTACTCAGGAGACTGCAGCAGGAGACTCCTGAGTTTAAAGCAAACCTTACCTAGGTAGGAAGACCCCGCCCAGCCAAAACAAAAACAATTTACTTCAGGAATCACTTAGCTTTTGAAACTCACAAAACCAAGTATATGCCTCCTAGCTAGAAATGGCCCCTGTGTATGCTTTACCTAGATTCCTATAGATACCAACAAAACCCAATATAAAGAAGCATAAGTCTATGTACAGTGCATTTTGGGTCTGCCATTTTATTTCAACAGCCCACTACAGGCTGTGAGCACAGAATGTACTGTTGAGACAGATGCCAGGATAGTGGACACAGGAGGGACGACCCCAGAGACAGGGTGCCCAGGGTTCTGCCTGGTGCTGACTCAAGTTCATCAACACTTACTAGCTTCACTCTTGCTCTGGAGTCTTCTCCCACCTAGCCCCAGGGACATCCCTGTCTCTTCAGTTCTGTTCTCCAGGCAAAGTGCTGGCATTCTGTTCATGGCAGAGCACTGATTTGGATGTCAAACAAACTGATTGATTTTATGATTCTGTAAAGGTCACCTCAAAAGGTGAAGTGATTTCTGCTGCAGAGGATCACCTATAAATCCAAGCTATTGTGACAAGCTTTGTCCTACTAGAAGGAGATGGATTCTCAGATCTGTCCTAGAAAAGACACCTGACTTCTTGCTGCTCTCTCTCCTCTCTCTCCTTCTCAGTGCTGGGAATGAACCCCAGGGACTTCCATAAGCTAGACAAGTCTCCTACCACCAAGCTACATCCTTAGCCTCCAATTTTTCCATTGGATTTGGCTTTGGGTCTCATGGTCTTCTGGTGTGGTGGTGTGAATAAGAAAAGGCTCATACATCTGAATGCTTAGTCACCAGTGAGTGGAACTGTTTGAAAGGATTAGAAGGATTAGGAGGTGTGGACTTGCTAGAGGAAGTCTATCACTGGGGGTGGACTTCAAGGTTTCAAAAGTTCATGCCAGGCCCTGTCTGTCTGTCTTCTTCTTCTTCTTCTTCTTTCTCTCTCTCTCTCTCTCTCTCTCTCTCTCTCTCTCTCTCTCTCTCTGCCTGCAGAGCAGGATGTAAATCATTCAGCTATTGCTCCAGTACCATGCCATGGTGATAGTGGACTGACTTCTAAAACTGCAAGCATTTAAATGTTTTCCTTTGGTTATAGTGTCTCTTCACAGTGATAGGACAGTGACAAAGACATCTGGTGTCAGGGAAGGTTAAATATCTTACGACACAATTGCTCAGTGGGAATTTGTTGTCTGAACTGTAGGAGTGAAAACTTAAACCACCGCACTATTCTTTGGCAACAATAAAAGGATATCTGACATACCTATTGATTACCTCATCATTGTCACTTAAAGGCCCTGATCATGAGTTCTCCAAATGACTGAGAAGGTCACTGTGTGCCTAGAAGCATCCATCTCTATCAAAGGAGGGCAGAGAAGTTTTCTCTTTCATACTTTTCACTTTGTTCAAGTGTGTGCTTATCATGAAAATACTTACCAAAATATTAAGTTCCATGATCATATGACTTTCATAGAATCTGACTCATTTCAGGTTTCTGGTTATCATCACAATGCGTTGAGATTCCCTGGCCAGATGGAGATGGAGAACATCAGGAAATGGGCAGATGTGACTGAAAAGTGAAGATATGAGGCACATGTTATTGAGTGGGATTGTTTGTGGCATCTTTAAAGACAGAACAATGACAGATATATGACTAGCTGACACTGGTCTAAACAAGATGACCCATGCTTGAATTATCATTCTGTGCTCCTAAAACAAGGACCAACCAAAGGTAAGACACTTCAGGGGGAACTTCAGGGTCTAAGAAGTAAGAAGGAAATGAACTACAGTTCTGTACCCGGGGATGTGCTGGGTACAAGTAGACTAGGTCACCACCCTCCTGGATGGATAGAACTAGGGAAAAGACAGAGATCATGGTTATAACTGTATGGGAAAGATATTGAATGGCTTAATCCACAGATAATTGGCAGACAGGTCCCAGCATAAGCTTCCAATGTAATCCCACTCAATTCCCATGATTATGACCTTGGTCAAGTGTGCGCCCTCTTGTTACTTGCTAGTGTGCCCTGCACACTCTGTAGAGCCTATAGCCTGAGAGAAGCTTCAAATACCCACGTCTAACATGTCACTCTTCTTGGATTCCTTGAAAACGTTCGCAAAGGGTCCTGTGGTTCACCCCTTACTGCTTACCCTTTCTGCCTCTTCCAAAATGACTCCCAGTCTCCTTCTTTGCCCCGTCCCCAGTGTTCACACTTCTGAAACCTAGTTGCTCTACTGCTTCCTTTTGTAGTATCTGCTCCTCAGTCTTTACCTGGCTGGCTTAGGTGGAATCTCACTTCTTCCAGGAGTCTTGCTGTATTCCCCCTAAACCTGTATACGATAGACATATACCACACTATATAAAGCAGTCTATATCATCCATACCACTGGGCTGTGGGTTATTTAAAGGCTAGAACTAAATTCCACCCAGTGCTTGTAACTACCTCCCTATGTGTGAGAGAGAAAGATGGGTCTCACACTGTGTGGCCCAAGCTGGACTTGAACTTTTTTTTATTTGTACACTATTGTGTAGCTCAGGTTGGCCCCAAACTTGTGATCTTAGTTACTGTCCCTCAGCCTTTGGAGTTTGGATATTACAGGAATGTTTTAACATGCCTGATTCATAAATGACATTTTTGAAAACTGTACTTTTTTAATATAAGAGAGTCATAAAGATAGGGGATTTTTTAGACTAAAATGGTGTCATCTGTTAATAGGATCATCTTTAATGATGATGGTGGGTGGGAGAGAAGACATGTTAACAAAAGGAAGATTGCAAGAACCTTAGGAGGGGAGAGCCTCAGCTTCCCACACTACAGACAGAGCTTGTTAGTGTCTGTGATCAGTTCTTTCCTCCTTTCTTATGACCACACTCAGGGCCTGATGCTCTCACCACTGAAGCTGTACCACTCCCTCCCCCAAACCTAAATATAAAGGACAAAAATGGTGTGGAATCATTGGGACAAGGATAAACAGGAAAGAAGTCTGCAGTGGGAGAGAAATGGTTCCTTTACAGGAAGGTAAAGAGAGGATTCATAGATGACTGTTGAATTAGCAGAAGGAAGAACAGGAGGCCCCGTGTCTGCAGAGAAATGCTAACAAGAAACAAATTGATTCTTGCTGTGTATCCCAAGGCAAGCTGAAGGACTGGAGGCATGGGGTGCATGGAAGGCAGGCTTGGAGTGCGAGGGAAAAGCAAGGTGAGCTGTAGAAAGGGTCTTAGTTCTCACCTCTCAATCCCAGCCAGTGAGTTAGAATCAGAAGGCTTCTTTCCTACAAAGCCTCAGCAAAGAGCCTGTAGCCTGAGAAAGATTGAGTCCATAAGAGAGAAATGCTGAGTCACTGGGAAAACATGCACACTGGCTGTAGCATCCTCACATCTCCAAAGGTTTCTAGTAGCCAGACCTGTGTCCTTTTGATAATTCTGGAGAAGGATTCATGGTCCTGTGCATGCTGGGGAAGCACTTTACCACTGGACTACAGCCTCTCCCCCATAACCTCCCCTTCCTGGGACATTTCTGTTTAACAATATTTCTCTAGTAGCAGCCCTGAACATGTGACTCGGTTTTCTGTGGAGGACACAGTTATTCTGAGCACACATTTTGCATCTGATGACTGAGTACCTCGGAAACCTGAGCCCAACACAGGACCCTTCCAATGGGCAAGCTCCCCGACAATCTAGTCAAGATATTTCCAAAGCGAGCTTCTCTACAGCCATGGGCCCCACTGCATGATCCGGAGGCTCTTCCCTTGCTGTCTCTCTTTGCCTCCTTCATCCTTCATCACCATCTCCACAGATTCCTCCTGTCACAGCTAGTCCCAATTTTGTGACTTTTCTTAGAGGGTCTGAACCAACACAGTGGTTTGAAGGGTGGTGTGAGGAAGTAGGTACTGAGCTGAAATCAGGGAGCTGGCTCATTCACTACCTAGCTATCAAGGGTTCCTCCCCTGACCCTTCTCAGGATGGAGTCTGAGCATGGTATTGGTGGCTGAGGCAATGGCCAGACCACTGAAGATTTCATGTGTGGCAACTAAATGTTCCAGGAACCAGCAACATGAATACCCTTTGCTGGTATAATGATTCTAAATAATCAGGCATTTACAAGCTAAGAGAGCAATGCCCACTCCCATTGTGGAACTGGCCCATGAATGCTAATTTGTACTAACACACTACAGGATGCTGAGAATCCCAGAGCAACAAACACACAATGAAAGACTACGTATGAAAGCTGGAGACCCTCTTCTTGCTGTCATTGAAGGATGGGCACAGTCAGGGGGCAGACCCTGGACCATACAGAGCTATAGATCTCCAAATACACCTAAATACACAGGCAAGGAAGGTTTATTATCCAAGGCCAGTGTAACGGTTTACCTCCATGGTCAAATTAACTGTATTTAGAATCATCATAGACACACACTTCTGGATATGTATAGGAGGATATTACCCAGAAAGGATGAACAGAGCAGACAAGACCTACCCTAAATATGGACAGCACCTTCCAAGAGCAGGGCTCCAAGCCTGAATATAAAAGTAAAAAACAAGCAGAGTACCAGCATTCAGTTCCCTCTGCCTCTTGACTGAAGGTGCCAGGTAAATAGCTACCTCACAACTTGCCACCTACCACCTCATGGCATGCCACCAACCACCTCATGGCCCACCACCATACCTTCCCATCATGATGAACTGTATCCTTGAACTGTGAACCAAAATTAGCCCTTTTTTCCTCAAGTCATTTCCACTGGATATTTTGTCACAACAATGAGAAATCACTAACACAGCCAGGATCCTGGTTCAGAAAACCCAGAGCCCTGAATTCTGAAAGACACAGAAGTATTTCCTCAAGGCTGTTAGCTCTGCACACATCCCTGATCCCTCAAAACATTCTGACTTGTTCTTCCCATCCATAGTGAAAACATTATTTCCTCTGGAAAGCTGCTCCTGAGCCTTGTTCTCTGTAAAGCAAGCATCTCGTCCTTTTCTGCCTACAGTCATGAAACCCATGACGAGCATCACAGCATCAGAATGAGCTTAGTCCTCATGAAGAAAAATGATTACTAAACAAAGATGTAGAAAGATTTAGCAGGCATCTTTTGAGTGGAGTCAACATAGAACCAAGAGATGAGATTTTGATCCCTCATCTATCAAGAACATATTGTCTTGGTGGCACCATCTTGCAACACAAGATTAAGTACCATGTCCAGAGTCCCAAGGTTTGTGTCCTAGTCACCATTTTGAGAAGCTTAAACAAGCATAGACTCTATTGAGTAAACAAAAAACAACACTCCCTCTTTACTTCTAGCAGAAGAGGGGATGGAAAGATTGTCAGGACCAGAGGTGGTGGATGACTTCAAGGAAACAGTGTTTCCTGGACACAACAGGAAAGCTGAGCATATGAACTCACAGTGCCTGTCAAAGCATGCACAAGACCCATGCAAGTCAACCCAGACTATACCAGAATGTAGGGTAGGGTGTGAAATTTCATCACTAAGTGAGGAGCTACTGGTCCCTCAGAGTCAGTTTCTTCAATGGTGGAACCCCTGGTAGGTAGACTATATTCCAGAGCAGGTCTGACTCTCAAGAGTAGACAACATAAATTGGACTCCTCAAGTTATTGTTCTATTAAGAATAAAGCTCAGAGTTGGGTGTGTAGCAACGAGGAAGGGGCATGGAGAGAGATTGGAGAAGGGGAATTAATATGATCAAAACATATTGTATGAAGCTCTTGAAGAACTAATAAAAAATACTTTTAAAAAGACACAAGAAAAATGACCATATTTCCTTGGATTAACAGAGGTAGACACATAAAGCCAAGCATAAAAGTCTGCTAGGGTGAATACACTACACCATAGGAGAATGGAAATACTTTCTGAGGACTCCTGTTAAGGGCTCAGGGGATAGTCAACCAATCCTTTACAAGTATTATGGCCAGAGAGCAAACAGTGCTGTTTTAAAGTACAGAAGTATTACATGCAACTTAAAAAAGCAACTGAGGCATGGTGGAGCAAGAAGGTAGAGAAGTCAGGGAGCGGCTGCAAAGCGGTGGTCATGGCGGCACTAGATGACTCTCTTTGTGTTTGCTTGACTGAGAAGGGCATCCGGTTACATTGCAGCATTGATGGGGTAATTAATAATCAGCTCACAGAAAGGTAATGAAAAAACAAATAAGCTACCCATGAAATAAAAAGCAATAAAAGGGTTTTTTGTAGTGCAACATGAATAATTATTAGTAAACACCATATTTATTTAAGTAATCATTTGTTTTACAACCCTTTGGGGGAAAATGGAGGAGAAAAAAACATGAGGGGGAACACTGAATGTTTCCAAACCTTCTCTAGTCTCACTCTAAAAGGAAGGAACCAATAGAAATGTCTTAAATGAGCCAGGTGTGGTGGCTCACATCTGTAATTCTGGAGGCTGAGGCTGGGGGTGGCCATGAATATAAAAGCACCCTGTGCTACAGAGAGAGCTTGTGTTGAGAGGGGTGGAGAGAGAAGGATCTAAAGTTAATATCACTAAACCTTGTGATTTAAATGTAAACTATGCCCCTCAGACTCATGTGTTTAAAGACATGGTCCCCAAGGGGCAGCACTATTTTGAGCAGCTGTGGGACACTTCTGGAGAGTTGATGGCAGGGATTGGGGTGTGGGGGGCATTGAAACTGATACTTACTTCCAATTCTCACAAAGCTTCTGCTCCCTGATGTGCCCAGAAGTAAAGAGCCCTGATCACAAGCTTCTGCTCTCATGTTTTCCCACCCTCACAGCCCATTAAATCTATGAGCATTTCTCCCCCCAGACGCTTATCATTTGTCAAGGAGAAGAAACAAACAATAAACACACTTAGAAACACAATGGTGGGCAGAAAAATCACTCAGTTTAATATGATGGTGGTAAGTAAGTTAGAGGTGGACAATTATATGCATTCTTATTTATCCTTGAGACGGTTGTCTTTTGAAAACCTGGTACATGAATTGCTTTGATTAAAATAAATAATTGAAGATTGTCCTGGGTGACTTTGAACTGTCCGCTTGACACAGCCTACAACCAACCAAGGAAAGCCTGGACCAAGGAATTCCCTAGACCAGACCACCCTGTGGGCATGTCTTTGGGGGACTGTTTGGTTATGAATTGATGTGGAAAGACCCAGCCTACTGTGGGCAGCTCTATTCCCTAGGCAAGTCTAAAGAAAGCTATCTGAGCATAAGTCTGCCTGCCAGCCAAAAGAAGCATTCTCCATGGCTGCTGCCTCCCTTTTTGGCTGTGAAGTAAGTTCTTTGGTCAGAGGTAATGCTATGAGGGAGAGAAAACAATCTTGCCTTCAAGTTCTTGCCCTTGAGTGCCTGCCTTGCCTTCTCTGCATAATGGAGGGTGACATGGAACCCAAACTGCTTTATGTCAGAAAATTTTATCACAGCCACAAAAATGCAACTAGAGCAAGGAGTGGAACTCAGGGATAACTCACACGCTAAGCATGCTCTTCCCATCTAAAGAAAGCGATTCTCCTTCTGCAACCTGCTGTTCTCTTTATAGACGCATGTTGTCATCGTTGGCTGTGCACAGTCTCGGCTACTCCACGGCCACTTACTGACCTACCCACCAATGTCATTGACCACTCTCCTTGACCCAGTGATCTCCCTTTCCTGATTTCATGCTGTCCGTCATCTTCTGGCTTAGGTACCACAGTTTTCATTTCTCTCTCCCTCTGGCCAATTCTCATCTCCCTGTGCTATGACTGAAGGGTCTGCTGTTTTTGTTTGATGTATGAATGTGGTCAGGGAGTGCCCTGTTCAACGGAGGGAAATTCATTTTGTAAGTAGCATGAGAGGACCTTCCCATTCCAGTTCCCTCACCAAGGTTTCCTCTGGACTATGTGCCAGTGCTGATCCTACCCACATGTCTTCTCTCTGATTCCTTGGACTTGAATTCCAGACTTTCTTGCTTCCCCGCCTGCTCTCACCTAAAGGTAGTTCACAAGGTGCCTGTAACTGCATCCTGAATCCCTGTGCCTCTTGATCATTTCCCTGTCCAGTCCTCCTGAGCCCCTGAAACAGGTTTCTGCTCGTCCTTGGAGGTGACCCTGGAGAGAGAAGCAATGTGGTCTGTTAAGAGGACAGTAAGAGGCCAAGGGAGGCTAGGGACGAGAAAATGAAAGTAGCTCCGCATAGGGATGATGCAGGGAGAATGGACCAGACAACAAATCTGAAATCAGAGCCACGAGAGGCAGAAAATTCACCTTCTTTTGCCATTAAGACCTAAAATAGAAAAACACTGAATGGTTTGGAGCATGGACAAGCTGTAATTTCCATAAACTTGGGGGTGAGATGAGGCACTGAGAATATGGAAGACTTGTATGAGAGAAAACAGTTTGGCAGTGGTGCAGATGAAAGATAACTGGATTAAGATGGGACAGAAGGGAAGAAGAAGTGTTTGTAGCTCAGAGAGATGAAGGAGGTAAAATCAGTAAAACTTCCTAATGATTCCACTTAAGCTGGTGAGAGCAAAAGCAGTAACAATGACCCCGGGGCTCCGGCTTGAAGAATTGTGAAGTCAACGGTCCCACTCAAAGGACAAACGGACACTGGAGCAGCGCTTCATTTGGAGCAGTGCCCCACTCTGAGCTCGAAGCATACCTGAGACATCGTAGCGATGGTTTCTAAGAAGCCAATTGCATACATAGTTTTGGAATGTAGAAGAAAGTCTGAGTTTACAATCAAAAGTGAGGAAGTAGCTGGTGGAGCAGCTTCCTGGTTGCCAAAATCTGTTAGTGGCTTTAGAAACCACAGGTCTATTGCCCTTTAGTTCTGTGGGTTACAAGTCCAAAGTGAGTTTCTCTTCCATCCCACATGGAAGCCCTCAGCAGGGTCTGTCCCGTCGCCTTACATTCTAGAGAGCACATGCATTCTGCTTTCATTGCTCTGGAAGGCAATGTAGTCACAGCTTTCCTGGCTAGACTGTGAGTACCTCCAAGGAACTGTTATTCTGTCTACACAGATGGGGAAACACAACTTTCTTGACGTTTATTAAGTGGGGGACTATTCGAAAGGAATGAGATGTTGTTTTCCCCTAGTCTGATCAACAAGAATCAAGAGGTGACTTAAGTCCAGGGAACAATGGACTTTCCAGCATTCCTTTGCCTCCTCATTACACCTAATGAATTGTTTGTGGAAATTTCATCTCCTGCCCCTGCAACTCTTACATCTGCTGGCTGAGACAGCTTGGGTTGCAATAGTATGGACTTCATTGGGGGATGCAGAGTGGCTCTGAGGGAGTAGCACTGTCCCCCAATCTGGTTAGCTTGGGCCCCTGTGTAAGGTCAGCAAGTGAGCAAAACAGAGTTACTGTCTCAGCTGGTTCTGACCTGACTCCAAGCCATTGAAAAGCTGCAGCCACACCAATTTAGAAGGACAATGTAAGGGTAGAACCCAGGCCTTTCCCTGGCCAATGGGTGACTCATGCAAGCTGAACACATTGATCCAGTAAAGAGCTCATCAAAGCAAACTTAGAATGGGGGTGGAGGGAGGAAGCCCCATGTGAGCTCAGCTTGCACCCGGCAGTCATGAGCACAGCCATCAGTCATCCCCTGCTGTTCTGCATGGATTAAATGTTCCCTTTGCTCAATCTCTCTGTCTCCCTCCTTTCCTCTCTCCCTCCCTCCCTCCCTCCCTCCCTCTCTCCCTTCCTCCCTCCCTCCCTCCCTCTCTCCCTTCCTCCCCCTCCCTTCTTCCCTCCACCATCTTTCACAGTGAACATTGAGTATCAGTGACATAATGACGACAATGGGCAATGGCAAGTGGGGGCGGGTTTGTATCACTCCGATGAGAACCGCTTAGAGATGGATGACTTGAAGTGGTAATAAAGCTTTGAGATAGCTTCCGTTCACAGGAATGGCTAGTTCACTGATGTATCAGAAGAGTTGTGTTAGTCCATTTGAGACATTTTTGATCTGTCAAGGCAAGGCTAAAATGCTGTAGGACAATCAAGAACCAGGCTTTACGGAACAACGTTCTGGTGCTGCCATTGCTGCCACCAAACTTTCCAGTCAACCATGATGTCCTTCCTGGAAATAAGTCCCCTCTATTATGTTTTAGGTCTTGGCAAGGTACCTGGGTTTATCTTGAAAAGGAGAACACAGGCCACCAACCAGTAATTTAAAAAAAAAAAAAAAAAAAAAGGCGATGTACAAGTATAATTTGTAAGTTACAGCAAGTATAGACATGTTTATTGCTATATTTAGAAGAAATTTAAGCTCAAGGCTTTTATTCTGTCGATAAAAATACCTGATTTGCTATTTTAGACTGAAAGTATATATGCTTTACTGAGAAATCGATGCACAGTCTCACCAGGCATGAGCGCAGTACAGAAATCATATGTTGCAGAGTATGGCTCCATTATCAACCTGAATCATTCAGCAAGAAACTAAGGAAAGCTTATGTAGTTGTGCTTCGCCACTGTTTCCTTTCCCACTTCCACTGTTCAGTTCAGCTGATCTTCACCTGGCTCCACACTCATCCCTTCCGTGAGCGGAGATAACAGAGACTACAGCAAATCTCACCTCTGGTGGTGATTACTCAAACTGCACTACTGGGTCTCCCAAGCTCGTCTTACCCCACCTCATCACAAACTTCGGAACATGGCTCCCTTTGTGCATGGCAGGAGAAGCCATAACATCCCTTTCCTTTACTGGTTGCCTAAAGCTTGGGTTTCCATTTGGAAGATACAGATTGGCAAACAACTTCTCTCCATCCCACTGGCCTCTCTTCCTCTGAGCCCCTCCCAACTACATCCCACTCTGTCACCTAAGGCTCCTCCCTCTACCCTCCATCCCCCCCCCCCCCCCACAGGCTCCTGCTCCCACCCACATCCCACTCTGCCCCAACAGGTTCCTCCCTCTACCCTCAATTCTACTCCACCCCCACAGGCTCGTCCCTCCCACTCACATCTGCCCCCACAGGCTCCTCCCTCTACCCTCCATCCCACCCCACCCCCCACCACGGGCTCCTTCCTCCTACCCACATCCCACTCCTACACCATCACCACCACCACAACAACAAACTTTTAATAACAATCACCAAGTTTCAGTGAACTCCAGAGGTGTGTGACTCTCACCTTCCCTTCCACAGCAGAGGTCCCCAGCTGCTGTCCTGTGGTCTACACCATCCATATCCTGTAACCTGTGTTCCCACCCCAACTCCAAACCCAGACCTCCACCCATCACCAGTGACCAGGTGCGTTTCCAGTCCAATTCAAAACCAGATCTCCACCAATCACCAGATCTCACCAGTGCCCAGATGTCTTTCAAATCGCAAGGATCCTGTGTTCACTACTTTTTCTTTTTGTCTTCATTTGGCACTTATGACTTATATCTCCATTTCTTCCATGAATCAAATATGTATTCTTTGGCAGCTTATGAAACAGTGTGACTTTTTTGATTATAGGATGCTTAAGAAATAGAGAATAGAACCAAATCATGGCATATATCTACGTGTTTGTAATGAAATAACAGTTTCTCGTTGGATATATTGCCTTTGGATATATTATCACATTTTTTATAAGTAACCTCAGCTGTTTGAGGGGTTTCTGTTTTTAATTATTATTAATTATTGTATCATATTCAATATCACTATCATACAATCATTTACAATGACACACGATATCCGAAATAAAGAATGAAATTCATATCTAAGAGACAATAGACAATTGTTCCTAGATCCATAAAGTATGCATAATTTAATCTGACACCAGACCCTTCATAAAATCTAGACCCTTGTGTCCAATCACTTATTTGGTATGTCTTCCTGGATTTCTTAAAAATCCTTAGATTCAACATACCTAAAGCTGATTTATATATGCTAATGATTTCACCAAATATTTATTACTCCAAGAAGACCCTCAAAATGACAGTTAAATACAAAATGTGATGATTTGAAGTTGACCTAATTTATTTATAGCAGTTTAATGACTACATGTAATTTTATTTTTTTAAAAATGCAGATGGGCCCCAACTTGTAATGACTTGACATATAATTTGATTTGACTTTATAATGGTGCAAAAGTGACATTCATCAGTAGAATCCATACTTCAGATTTTTTTTATTCGTATTTTTTCTCAAGTTAAGAGTGTGTATCATAGTATTCTCATGATATGGAGCAGCAACAGTGAGCTGAGGTTCCCAGGCATCCCCACGATGGTGAGCAGCAACAACAGACACTCACAGCATACAGAGTCACTAAGTTAGGACCCTCAGTATCAATTTATAATATTTTCATGTTACAGTGAGCTTAACAGAACCCATTACCATCACAAATCAAGCAGCACCCAGTTTCTTGAATCTGGAATACTTTGAATGGGAATCTAGTTATCCAGTCTGCTCTAAATCTGCTCAAGAGTCTGAATGAGCCTCAAGCTTATACCCTAGAATATGCAACCCACCGCTCTGTTCCTTTACAAGGTAAAAGAAACAAGACTGTCTTCAATTATTCACACTAGCCTCAAAAGAATCACAGGCGTCCTTTCAAGGGAGGAGAAAAGAGCCTGGGAGATGGTATGTGGCCATGAAAACTGAGATTGGAAGATGTGATTTGAAGGTCAAGACCATCAGCCAAGGAGCATACCCTAGAACCTGGAAAAGTCAAAGGAAGAAACTTTCCATTAGAGCCTTAAGAGGAAATGCATGTTCATGTGCTCTGAGCCACTAACTTCCTGGAAGTTTGCTACAGCAGCCACAGAAAACATGACCCTTCTCCCTACTGAAAGTCAAAAGTGCAGGAGCCCCACCCAACACCCACGGCTTCGCTTCAGAGACTGGGCGTCTCCACGAGAACTTGTCCCCTCCTTCCATTCCACTACCCCACTTCATTTTGTAATATTTGTCCCAGACTCCCTCTAGCTACTTTTGATGTAGATGACTGAACCAGGTAGCCTTTAACCTTTAACCTTTAACCTTTAACTGAATGTCTTGAGAACATGCTCTTTTCCTTTAACAGGAAGCAGGAGAACCTAGACTTTCCACCAGTAATAAACAGCTGTCTGAGCTCAACATCTGTCCGAAAGGCACAAATTGCACAAAAGTTTCTAGATCTATAAGTCATATACACTTATCCCTGACACCAAACTTTCCTGAGATCTAGAATCATGTGTCCATGCAGCTCTTCCTGTATGTGCTTAAAGACATGTCTAAAACAGAAGGAATGACTCTCACAGCTTCTCCCTTCCTCTGTAACTCCAGTTCTGGTTATCAGCAAGCCAGTTTCCTCTACCACAAATCAAATTAATTTAGAACCTCCCGCCTTCCATTCCCAGGCTTCAATATAAAAAATCATCCAGCTGTTTGCTTTGGGTTATCTATATTTTCTGATTAAAAAAGACTTTTGTTAGCTGGGGAGGAGGGGTGTGGGGTAGAAGGGGTGAGGGAGTGGGGGGGGTGGTACACGCCTTTAATCCCAGCACTTTGGAGGCAGAGGCAGGCGGATCTCTGTGAGTTCCAGGCTAGCCTGGTCTATAGCGTGAGTTCCAGGAAAGGCACCAAAACTAGAGTGAGAAACCCTGTCTCGAAAAACAAAAACAAAAACAAAACAAAAAAAAAAAGTTTTGTTATTATTTTTACTAGATTTAAGCTATCAATGGGCATTGATAAAAAATACATATGGCTTTATATATGAATAAATATAATACTAAAAGTGCTTTACCAATTAATGGAAGACTTTTCCACCCATGGAAATAGGTGCACATCTGTAAGGCAGAGGCAGGAGGATTCCTTCAAGGCCAGCCAAATTGAACTACATAGCAGGATCCTGCTCCAGATGAACAAAGCAATAACAAAAAGAACAAGTGCATAGGAAATTACAAGAATGCCATAATCTTAAACAATGAACGCTATTAACCAGTGGGATCTAAATGACATATGACATATGTTAGATGTATTGTTTGCTTCCTAACTGGAACATTGCCCTGAGCCATCAAGGGCCTATTCCCAGGCTCATCCCTTGCCACTTGTGAGAACTTTCAAATTTAAGATTAGTCTAATATTAAAGAAAGAAGTTATTCCTTTTCTCGTGTTACTCTGATTAATATTTAACTTCATTAAGATCATAACCTATTCCAGGAAAGAGACATTTCATTCTTGTTACCTCCTGTGCCCTCCCCCCAAATACTACCACAATAAGGCAATATAATGAACTTGGGTCCCAGAGTCTCCCCATGGAATCACTCAGTGACCCTGTTGGTTTCTACTGACCCCTTTCCCTCCTTAAGGAAAAGAATGAGACTTTCATCCAAAGGCATCCCTGTGCATTGCATTTTTCTCATCTAGGTGATGACATTCTTGAAGATTCTCCCAGAGTTTTGATGACATCTTAGAATATTTAAAGTGTAGACAATATGGAAATGTACACACCATGTTCTTTTGTAGCCTAGAAGAGAAAGCATAGAACTCTAATTTTCCAAATGGGTGTTAGTCATATGGTTTTCCTGCTTATAAAAAGTCCATTTCTTGGAGCTGAGGAGATGACTCAGTGGCGAAAATGCTTGCCAGGCAAGTGTGAGGACCTGAGTTCAAATCTTTAAAACTCATGTACAAGCCAGATACAAAAAGATTCTGTAGTCACAGAACTTCTGGGGGGAGACAGGAGGCAGAGACAGGGAAATTCTGAAAGATCAGGGGTCAGCTAGTCTGGAATACTAGGTAGAAAAACAAAGAAACCCTGTCTCAGATATAATAGAAGTCCAGAAATGACACCCAAAGTCATCCACTGACCTCCATACAAATGAAGGAGCACACACACATTTTGATTTATTTTTCTAGCCTACCTCTCAGTATTAGAAAAAATATTTATAGAGAAGTACCAACTAATAGAGCTGTCTATTGAAAAAGCACCATCTTATTAACAAATCTACCACTAGCATGTGTTTGCATTTGGTCTATATTCTCATGGTTTTATTTGGTTAACAAGTAACTCGGAGTTTTTGTCTGTGTCAGAGAGGGAAGAAATGAACCAGAGAAGCTAAAAGGTTCAAAAATAGGAAAAGCAATCTCCTATCTGTGTCATGGAAGCAAGCACAAGGAAGGACTGGGAGGCCAGAGCCACACATAATACTCCCTAATGTAATTAGGAAGACAGGCCTATCCATTTCCCTCTGCCGTTGGGAACTTCAAACTAGGCAATGCAGGGAGTGGAGGTAGTGCAGCATCGTGCCCACAGTGCAGCAATGGCTGAGATAGTAGACTCCAGCCTATGGGAACCGGTGGACCGCTTGGTTTACTGGGGGACTCCGCCAGGGGACATTGTGTTTCTCATTGGCCCTGTTGACAGATTCATGCTCAGAGCAAGGTTGGTTTGGGTTTCATGGGGAATATTTTCCCTAAATTCACTCACAGAGCAATTGTCCTCTGAATAAAGCTACACAGGGTGAATGATCCTTGGGAAGTGCATAGGGTGATGGATGGCCCAGCTACAGTCGTTGTCAGGAATCAGGGAGTTTCTAAACTCTCAGCAGACCTCAACTCCCCTCTGTGCTCTGCAGTGGCATGCGTAACCGTGGGCAGGGCACCTCCTAGGACGCTTCCCTGGGTGACAGCGTGCCAGTGAGGACAGGCAGATGCATGCTGTCACTCAGACGCATCAGAAACTATTACCTCTCCTAGAGCTGGAATCATACTGTCATCTCAGAAGGCTGCACTGGACACTCTCCCCTTTGCCTTAAGTCACAGCTCGGAATCACAGACCCACATCTGCCACACTTACTGAAATGCCTATCATCTGACTCCTCACATCTTACAGCCTCTCGAAGAAGCTGGCAGAATGAACCAAGCATCTGCCTGCAACTAATGTGTGAATAATTTTTTCCCACAAAATCAGTCACACGCACACCAAGCCAAACAGAAAGCAGAGACCATTGACCAGAAGGTCTGTCTTGGAAGCTTGTTTTTCTCTAAGCCCACACTAATTTCTTTCTGGCTAGGGACCAATGTCTCCTCAAGCACCAAATCCAATCTCCTCACATCTAGTCACCATTACTCCATGCCTGTCAGTCCCCTCCATATCATCCTTCACCGTCCCATGGTCCCATGCCTGCCATCTTTCTCTCACGTGGACCTGGCCATCTCCTTCATTCTCAACCCAAACCACCTGAAGTTCTGAAAAGAGCCTCCACATTTTCACCCATACACCCCACCCTCTCCACAACACTAGCATACCAGTTTAATAACTTACACATACTGACCTGGCATCTTCCCCATGTGGGCTCCATGCTCCTTGCCCCAGGCATCAGGATGCCCATCTGCTCTATTCTAGCGGCCACTTTAGCTGTCTTGATCATTGGTGGAAAAGGAGAGAGGACCTTCCACTTTGTTCTATAAGGACATGTGTGTAGTGGGAAGCAGTAGATGCCTATGACAAGGAAGGAAGGAAGGAAGGAAGGAAGGAAGGAAGGAAGGAAGGAAGGAAGGAAGGAAGGAAGGAAGGAAGGGGGGAAAAGAAGAAACCAAGGAGGGAATACAGAAATTAAAGGTGGAAGTGATACTTTTAGCTTTGTTAATATAAAACTGATATCTGATAGAAGAACCAAAATAATTTCATGCACAAATATGTATATGTGTGTCTACGTTACTTGTATACCTGTATGCATTCTTCATGTTTTGTCCGTATACAAATATGTGTGTATACACATTTATATTGGCAAACATACACAAACTTACACAAATTCTTAGTCTTCCTGGCTCATCTATTAGCCCAGCTACAGAACCCACACCATGCACATTAGTATGATTCCAACTTAAAGGGACACATAAGGACTTTCAATCAGTTTTCAGCCTGTGGTTACTGATGTTTACTTTTAGGAGCACCTGAGCAGCTTGGAAGACTGTGTGGGCCACCTGCTACCTAGAGCTTTCTCAATCACGCCTGATTATGACAGTGAGGGAGGAAAATACCAGTGAGCTCAGGCTGATATGTATTTTATCATTCAGTGTGAGTTTGGGCAAGGAAGTTCAAACCATGCTTGTCAGCTGCAATATAAGATGCATGTGGCTCTGGCCACCTGCCACCGCGGGTCCTTGGCACAGTATCCACGTGCTCTGTTATCATGGCAGAAAACAAACTCCAACTGGCCACAGTAGGTGACAAGAGCTAGCATCCAGCCCTCCTTGAGAGGACCCATGCCCTCACTGACAATGATAAGAATAAACTTTTCAGATCCTTTGTTCCATGTAAATAAGTGTGTAGAAAGAAATAACAATCATTTATACACAAAACACTCAGCTAGGGCCAGCAGCACTCCGACCTCTCTTCACTGGCACTTCACAGTTTGTCCAGTGTTTTGCACACAGTGTGGCACTGGCCGCCGCCCCCCCCCCCCCCCCCAGTGAGGAAAGAGAGGTAGAATGATTTCGTTTGTTTCCATAAGAAATAAAGAAAATCAGATCAGAAAGGCGAAGTTAATTTCCCAGAATGATCCCCTATAAAACTTGAAGAGCCAGGTTTATTTCCGAATTGAGATTTATTTGAAACCAGAAGTGCAATCTCATACCAAAATAACAGATTTGGAGGGAGACAATTCCAGGTTGGTGCACATACATCTTTGTGACTTGAGGCCTTTAGTTCATTTACCTTGTCTGGACCTGGTGATCTCATTGTTAAAATGGATGCATCTATGATTCACATCAAGAAGACGCTCTCCTGGAAAGAGCAGCATGCACTAGACAATCACAGTCCCTGCCAGGAAGGACCACGGCATGCTCTTCCTCACCCACTGTCACTTCCTCCCAGGGCCAGCTGGATGGGTTCAAGCCTGAGGCTGGCCTTACCACATCTAGAATCAACCCCCAACAATCTACGCAAAGAAGATCAGGCCACACATTTATAACTCAGGACCAAAATTTATCTTTCATTATAATTTATTATCTGTTGACTAGCACAGTCCCCTGTTGTTTTGAATACAGATCATAACAGCATAAAGATTTGTTACGTGTGTGTGTGTGTGTGTGTGTGTGTGTGTGTGTGTGTGGGGTGAGGTTTGTGGAGGAGCACCAAGGAATGCATGTGAAGGTCAGAAACAACTTTGTGAAGTTACTTCTCTGTTTCTACCTTCATATAGGTTCTAGGGACGAACTCAGGTAAACCAGCCCCGTACAGCAAGCACCTTAAATTGAGGTTTTAATGAGAGACGAATACTTTTGTTTAAAGTAAGTCAAATGAAGTTGGGGATGAAGAGATGGCTGTCTGTGAGGAGCCTGTGCACATTCAGAACTGTGACACACACATGAAAGCCAAGTACAGCACGGGAAGGTAAGGCAGGCAGACACCTCAGGCTCATTGGCTAGTCAGTCTAGCCACTTAGTGAGCTCTAGTTACAGAGACTTTGCCTCAGAAAACAGCCTTGAGGGCCATCGGCTCAAGAGACAAATGTGTTTCACTCTAAGCCTTGACTCACAGACTCACATGTTAGGAGAGAACTGCCTCCTGACAGTTCTCCTTTAACCTGCACATGGACACCATGTTTTCTGTGCACCCTCACACATACACACACCCATACCCACCCACCCCTACACACAAACAAATAATAACCAATAAAATGTTAAGATATTTTGAATAAGGTAGATAGTGACATCAACCTCTGACTTCAACAAATATACTCACACATGTGCACCCACACACTTTTGTACACATACACACAAACGAATAAATTATTTTCCTGTTGCCATTATACTACCATGCATGCAATAGAGAAGGACTAGTTCTGACAAGGGTTGCCACCAGAACTGTACCCACATCAAAGCCACTTCAACTCACATTGTGTCATGTTTCAAATGTCCACTTGGCTTGCTTGAAGTTTAACCTCAAGTGTATCCAGGTCTGGCCAGCCTTCTCATGAGGATACCATCACAGCATGGACAGAATGTTAGAGCAATGGTTCTTCTGTGCTTTGCCTTAGAGGAAAGTCTGCATCAAACAAGGTTGTTTATTCACTGTCTCTAGGGCAGACATGTTTGTGAATGGTAACACAAGATGTCACAATGGCATTCCTATTTTCAGGACAGTGAGGAAAGATGCCATCCTGCCAATAAGAAGACACTGGGGAAGGGAGATTCCCTCTGCAGCTGCACCAAGCATTTGGCAGAGGGCCAGAAGGGATCACCCACCCTGCATCTGCTGCGGCCTCTCAAGAAGAAAAACAACATGTTCCAGGCACACACTGGGGCCCAGAGCAAGCCGCTCCTATATATAGGATACTCACAGTTTAGGTGTTTATGTGCTGGGGAGGGACTGTGCTTTCTTTTCTAACCTTTATTTCTTGCTACGCCTTGTTACAGACACAGACACTCGTTAGCTGGAAGATCTGAAACACAGAAGTACCCTGACCTCAGGATGACCAGTCCTGTTACTATGGCAGCTTGGCAGGTCTTTATAGGTTACCACTTAAACCATCCACTGGAAGAAATTAGAGAAAGAAAATAGTATCCTTAGAAATTAAGGCATAATTTGTATCAAAGGGTATTTACTCGATAAAAATAAGGGATAAAAAGAAAATATTCATTGTTCATTATTTCACAAAAATGTACCAGCTAATGTATTTATCCTTGATCCGACACAGTCACCTATTCTTACGACACATTCATTGCTACCAAGATGGAGAAGGGTTCAGGTGGGAACTGATCTGTTGCTGGAGGTAGCAATGTAAACAATCAGAAGCTGGAATGATACCTAATCATTTGAAATTGAAGGCTGGGCTAACACCAGAGCTTAGAAAAATAATTAGTATCCCACAGATAATGCCAGGTAGAAAGCAGAGAGAACTGAGGAGCCTGATACACCCAGAAGACTCTGATATTTCTGAATCTAGGCAGCCTTGTAGACGCCCAAGTGAGCTTCCCTAGTACTGGCCCAGATCCTAAGAGAGTACTGGAAAGATCTTTGAGATTATACAGCAAAGAACAGAAATGCTCAAGAACTCACCAGCACATGGCATACCTCCCTATGAGTTGCTGTTGTTTAGGGAGCATGCAAAGGCACCCAAAGTAATACAGGCTAACGCCATTGCTCCTGGCTGCTCACATAAGTAGATGAAAAGACCTTAGTGCTGAAGACAGACATACTTCGATCAGAGCACAGAGAGAAATCAAGGTGGATCTCACCTGAAAACTCCCTCTCTGCTAGCTCACTTGCACAGTACCAGAAAGTGCTATACAGGCCACTGGGGAAAGTCACCAACTGTCTCATACAGTGGTGGAGACTGCCCGGTGCAATACTGAACTACCAAGCAATGCACGCCCATGAGTGCCTTCACAGTATGAATATTAGGGTGACCAACCGCCTTCAGGTTGGAGTTGAGGCCCTCTCTACAGGTGGGGATTAATGCCTAATACTGTAAAGCTAATCGAAAGCCCACAGCTGTAGAGACACATGCCTTGCTAAATGACCATGATGTTAAACCACCTTCCAATTTTTTGTGTTTCTAGCCATAGATTAGTGCTACTTTGGGCAGCAGTTAATGCAGAGTCTCCTAGTTGCTCAAAATGCTGAGAATAGGTGACTGTTGAAGGTTCAGCTATAAACAACATCTTTATCATGCACACTGTGCTGGAGAGTTTTATGTCAACTTGACACAAGCTAAAGCCATTTGAGAGGAGGGACCTCAATTAAGAAAACGCCGCCATGGGATCCTGTTGTAAGTAAGCCTGTAGGACATTTTCTTAATTAGTGACTGTGGGTGGTGCCATCCCTGGACTGTGGTTCTAAAGGTTCTATAGGAAAGCAGGCTGAGCGTGCCATGGGAACAAGCCAGAAATCAGCTTCCCTCCCCGGCCTCTGCATCAGCTCCTACCTCCAGGTTCCCAACCTGTCTGAGTTCCTGTCCTGACTTCCTTCGAAGATATACAGTGCTGTGGAAGTGTAAGCCAAGCAAATCCTTTCCTCCCAAGTTGCTTGAGTCATGGTGTTTCATTGCAGCCTTAGTGACCCTAACTAAGACACACACCAACTCCCACAGGCACAGGGAACTTTAGGAAAGAGGCAGGGAGGACCATTCTGAGAGCCAGAGAGGATGGGGGGATGCTGTGTTCTGAATGAGACTCAGCTGTGACATCCATGGACACACAGCTGCTGTGGTCACTGCACAAGACGGTACCTGTCCACACTGCAGCATGGATGGGGAGGGTGCCTGAGGCCTCACCTCTACCTGAGGAGATGTCAGGAGGTAATGGCTCCCTGGGAGGAGAGTCATTTTATTTAGTGGCATAGCCACTAGTAAGTTGCCTGTATGCTGATAAATTGCCCACATCTATGCTTGTGCAGGCAACCATCCTTAAAGTCAATGAGACATTTTAAGAGAAAAACATGAATGTAGGAGGTTTTGTGTTGGGAAGAAAAGGAGTCTAGAAGGGACCAGAGGAGACAAGAGAGGGCAGTGGGGAGTGCATGTTATCAAAATACACCATATACATGTATTGTTACTAACAAATAAATACAAGTATTTTAAAAATAGGACTTGCTTGTAGATATTCTGATTCATTGCCCTATGCTGGGCTTAGGAGCCTGTGGGCCACACACAGAAGAATGATTACCCAGGACAGGAGTTGTTTTGAGAGAAGGTAATAGTCAAGGAGTCATGATCAGCATCAGACTGGACATGGATTATTAGGAAGAGTCAGAGAGAGAGGAAAAAAAAAGGTCAGCAGGCATGGAAGCCAGAGAGCTATTGCCTCCCTGGGACTGAGGTGTTCTCTGAAATGCCTTCCTTAGGGTTGGGGATGTTCTCTAGATGGCATCTGGATTCTGATGCATTAGGACCTGGGAGGGAGATGGATGGCCCCAGTAGAGAGGTCAAACCTCAGAAGGTTTCCTTGCTGGACATAGGGCTGGTAGGGACAGATGGAAACACATTTCAGATTCCACAGGGATCAAAGCTGAGCCAGTGGGCCTGGGCCTGGGGCTCATTGCATTGCGTACCTGCCTTGCTTTAGTACTGAGTGTGATCCTCGGCATTGCATACACCAGGTGTAATAGTACACATCTGCAATCACAGACTTCAGCAGGTAGAAATGGGAGAATCAGAAGTTCAAGATCATTTGGGGCTACATATTGAATTTTAGGCCAGCCTGGGCTACATGAAATGCCATCTCAAGACAGGAAATAAATGCTGAGCAAATAGAATAAAGTCCCATGAAGGAGTGAAGAGAGAAAGCCCTGTAACTGGATTTGATTGGTGTTCTCACTGCCTGGGTTGAGTAACCAAAAGTAAAAATACTTGAATTTCAAATACTTTATCAGTAGCATGCAAGCAATTATAGTGCCCACTTCTTGGGGCTTTGTGGGAATAAACATGATCAACACAATAGCTGATGATTATTAGGTAGATACTACCTGGGATAGATATAGCTACATTAAAGAGTTTCCTTTTTGCTCATTCAGTCCTGTCTTTATTAATCACCCTCCTTCTCAAGTGCTGTCACACTATTGACTTGCTCCCCTTAGCATATATATGTGCTGGAATCAGCCTGTATTTCCCACTTGAATCCAACTTCACTTTCAAATGAAGCTGCTTGAGAGGTTCATCTCCATTCTACCCTTTCCTCATCTACTACCATCCTCTTTACCACCCTACCCATTAAAATGCTTTTAAATAGTTCCGTAGAATTTTTACCTAACCTGTAGGCATGTACAAGAAGGTTTCATGGAGGGATCTCTGCCTACTTCCTTCTTCTTACTTCTGTTTCCATACTTCTTACCCACCCAACAGATTCACCTCTTATCTACTCAGTAACCAAAGTGGGCCTTGTCAACATGTCTTGGGCCTTCTCGATGGCCTCCACCATGTGTTGTCACTCTGGGCTCCTCATTTCCCACTGTATTTGCCTCTACTGTAGCCAGAGCCTCGGTGTGTCAATTAGGGTAGCCTCCTTAGCCTTACCATGGAAATTCCCCTGTCTAGAAGTCTCCCTATTTCTCCAGGCCTCCCACACTCCTCAAATCTTAGTAAATCTACTAAATGCCAAACAAGATTTTATGCCTAAAATGTTGATTTATTATATCTTGCTACCACTCCTAGATGTCTGCATTTGAGTGATTTTACCACTGACAAAGTCATCCAGGTCAAACAACTCAGAATTGGCTAATGAAATGCTTTTCCACAACAGCCCACATCCAAGTTTCAGAGGACAGAACAGTGCTACCCCAGAAAGTACACCCACTACAGCCATTTCTGCGGCCACCACCTAAAATCTCACACGCTGTGGCAGCCTTCCTTCCCAGCTTGCTTCCATTCCTGACAAAAATGGAGTCCATTGTCTACCTGGCACCCTCTTACGTTTACTGTGTCTAAATGTCTTCCTGGAGCACCTTCAGTGAATGCTTACGATGTTTTGTGTAGCTCCTGGTATCCTCCTTTGATCAAAGCCTTCCCATGAGCCCTCCAATACTTCCTGGTTGGTATCTCTCTCCTCCCTCTAGCTACGCTCCAACTTCACTGGCCTTTCTGCTGTCGAAACAGGTCAAGATCCTCAACATTCATGGCGTACTCTCACTTGAGCATTCTTCTACATGGAAGAGTCTCCACCCACTTGGTGTATGGGAGTATCATTCTCTACCTTAAAGCGTTTCAATGGTACCTCCTCATAAAGATGTCTTCTGAATATCCACTCCTAACTCCATCCTCATGACACACAATGCTCACGGCCAACACCACCTTACTCCATCTCATTAACAACATCTTATATTTATTTATCCAATTCATTAGAGTTGTTTCACCCCCAGCTGCACCCTCATTAAGATCAAAGGTCCAAAATTCCTTTCTGTTCAATCATATCCTGAACCCTGGTGTTCTACCTAGTTAAGTAGGCTCCTCAAATACATGTTAAAAAACCAAAAGAATTAAACTTACTAAAACTTCAGAAATGTTCTGAGGCTGCTTAGCATGGCTCAAACTCTTTAGCACACGTGTACCGAGGCCATCTATCTGGCCTCGTTCTCTGAATACCTGTTTGTACAATCTGTACCTCTACCATATCAATCCCATGCATCTTTTCAATGAACATCCTCTCTTAGGGCATTACTTCCTTGAACATTCTGTCTATGCCTTGTCCTCCTTGACAATTTAGATGTTACCTCATCTGAGAGTTATCCCGGTGTCCTATAATTCCCCAGCTCACTCAGCTTACACACCAGACACCCTCATGCAATATGACCTGATGTTTCCCCTTGAAAGTATTTCATCCGTCTACAAGCCTCCTCTCCTTTGTGTTATGTCGCAAGGACATATTATTTGTTCCTATATCATCAGAGTTGATGACCTTACATACCACATAAGTGGCACTCAGAAAAATTTATCAAATTTTAATGAATGAATGAGCATGTCTTTCTCAGCAGGGTTTTTGGAATAATTGTTTCAAGCTACTCCTTTTCAATCTTACTACAATCAATATGTTGATAATTTTAGGCTAGGAATTCAATATGGCACACAGGGTGAATTAGCATGATGTAAGCCATGGTACTAAAATTATACATAACAGTGTAATTATAGCTGACTGGTATCAGATAAGTAGATGTGACAAGTTACTTTAAAAGGTTTGAGATGCATTTTTCACTAATGGTTGATTCTTGGTAATCTTGGGCGTTTTAATGTTGTCGATTGATATATAATTTAGTGATGATCTATATTACTTGTGGGAGTCTCATTTCTGCCGACTATTGTTGTTTTTCTCTAGTGGCACCACCACTATGGTTCTATACATTGATTACCCTGGACAGCATCAAGAAAAGGTAACTAGAAAATAATCCAAGGACTCCCAGAGCTTCAGGAACATGAACATGTCCAAATGGCTAAATTCCTTCTAGCCCAGAGAATGTTATTTTTCAGATAATTTAGTATTTTTTTCTTGAGTAATTTTATACAAATATAATGTATTCTAATTACTGTTCCCTACACCCTCTCTTGTCTCCTTTCCATCCCCATTATTCTGTAGCTTCCTAAAAGTCCCTTTCCCACATGTCGTTTTGTGACCCAGAGATTTTAACCAGGGCTATCTATGAGACTATAGATCAAGAACTAGTCGATAAAATCCTGTTTTTTAAAAACACACACTCCTTTCTTGCAAAATAACTAAAAAATTAAGCTGGAACTGAGCTGTAAGCTTCTCCCTGCTGGCCTGCTTTCATACTCCTGGAAGGTACAATTAAGGCTGCTAGAGAAGAAAAGGAGGTATCAGTGGTCTTACTCAGCTGAGAGCCCCACAAACTACAACCAACTTACCATTCAAGATGTGCCCACTAGTGCAATAGTGGTATGACCTTTCTGTGTGTAACCAACTACTTTCTGAATCAATTTGAGGCCTGTTCCACAAGAAGGGATTTATGCTACAGATACAAGCCACTTTCTAAACACTTACATGCATACCTATATTTAAATATTATTTTTAGTCATCAATAGGGAAACCTCTTTTGTAATGCATAGCAGTAAATGCAGACTCAGATTGTACCAGATGGTCAGATCAAGTGATGGTTGAATGCTGTACCATAATCCTCTCGGCATGTGTTTTTTCTGAAATGTTGAAGGACCCATTATTGTTGGTGGACATGAGCAAAACATCAAAACAGAAACCACTGTTCTAAGTGAAAGATGGATCTAAATGATAAAAGAAACAAACACCTTTGCATACAGCCTATAAATCATCAATAGTTTCTGTACATAAATATTAATTGTATCAAATTGGAAGCACAGTGGAAAATACTTGGTAGATTATAAGATTACACTTCAATATTTCTTCCCCTCTTAAAAATTGCTTGGCACTCCTATATCACTCAGGAAAGCAAAAATCCTTAAATTGATTGGAAGATTTTAAGCAATAGTCTATATTTATAGAAGGATTGTCTTAGGAAAAGGCCTCTATAAGAGATACTGAGGCACCCAGGAATTAATAACAGTGAGAATGCACTATCCCCTCAGATCCACAGGAGCGAAGGAAGGAACCACAGAAAAGAAGCACAGCAACCACTGAAGCTGCTGAGCTTCCCAGTGACTTCCAGAAATGCACTCAGAACCAGGAACTAGAGCGTTTCTTCCTGGATTCAGGCCACAGACGTCAGTCTCTGGACAGGTAGGAATGAGGGTGACAAGAAAGGACAATCACTAGTCATTCTTCCATACCCCTCTGTACACACTTCTTCCAAAACAGTTTTCATTTCCAAGATGGTGTTTGCTCCCACATGGCTCTGCAGATCGTCTTTGAGAGTCAGCAGCCTAGAAAGATGCAATTTAAACTGAAGGTCTCTCTAAAGTCACTTCATGATCTTTGTTATTCAGATTGTTTACAAAGACCAAGGGTCACCAATTACTTTGCCCCCAGAGCTAGATTGTGGAATGCCAGGAAATTGCTTTCAGTGATACTGCAAATTAAAAAGCAGAGTCACAGAACCTCCGAAGACATCGATTATCCAGCCTGCTGCTTCAGGAGTGAGGTCAGATGCCTCCCACATTAGCTCTCCTATCTGTAAACTCAGCTGGGTGTTTGTCTCTAGTTTGAGTAAAAAATACACTTTGTTTAGGGGATAGAAAAATTGTCTTGATATCATGCTTCTGCTTTTACTTAGAAAATTATTACTCTCTATGTATGTAATTACCCTGCCTTATAGCCTACTATCTTCACTAAATCAGAACAAACTGAAGAATAAATCCATAATCTCTACAGTGGATGCACATTTTGAAATAACATTATCCATCCTACAACCAGTTTAAACATGGTTTCTGGCTCCTAGCTGTTGAGTTTCTGTGTTTATCCATCTGTGTGTCAAGATCCACTTGATGTTTATTCATTTGCCTGGGACCATATTGATAATCTCTCATAAGTTTTCTGCTACAATTGGTTTTCTTTTCATTTGTTCCAGAGACAGTTTTTCATTTGTTCAGGCATTTTCTGATTAGCTCATTTTTTCCAGCCAGTTTTGTGCTCATTTTCTCTGCTTTCTCTCTGGTATTTACATCTCTCAATATAAATCACACAAACAGTGTCTCTGTGTTCTTTGATCTGCAATGAGCCACGACTTTATCTGAAGTATTTCTAATTCCCCTAATTTTCATTTTAGCAGTGCAGTGTTTCTCTAGGGAGGGGTATTATTGGGTATTTGGATTGTATCAGGATCCAATTAGACTAGTTAAGGTTATTAACTTCTTAAATATTTGCCTGATTTTGATCCCTGTTTCCTCTCCACCTCCATGGTTATGTGAGTACACTTTCACTGCTGCTTGATGCAAACACTCAGCAAGGTCAGATCCTGTTAGCAGGGGATTTTAGTAAAAATAGGTCCACAACTTCACGCTCTTATCCTTCCACACTCTTTCGCACATTCAGGAGGCATCTATGATGATCAGGGTTTTTTTCTCCTATTTTTATTTATTATATTTGTGTTTTAATTTTACACAGCAGCCATGGGTTCCCCTGTCCTCCCCACTCCTGCTCCCACCTCCACCTTCCCCCCAGGCTCTCCCCTCCATTCCCATCTCCTCCAGGGCCAAGAATCCCCTGGGGATTCATTTAAACCTGGTGGATTCAGTACAGGCAGGTCCAGTCCCCTCCTACCAGGCTGAGCAAAGTGTCCCTGTGTAAGCCCAAGGTTCCAAACAGCCAGCTCATGCACTAAGGACAGGTCCGGGTCCCACTGCCTGGGTGCCTCCTAAACAGTTCAAGGTATTCAATTGTCTCACTTATCCAGAGGGTCTGATCCAGTTGGGGGCTCCACAGCTTTTGGTTCATAATTCATGTGTTTCCATTAGTTTGGCTATTTGTCCCTGTGTTTTTGCAATCTTGGTCTCAACAATTCACACTCTTACAGTCCCTCCTCTTTCTCGACAATTGGACTCCTGGAGCTCCACCTGGGGCCTGGCCAAGGATCTCTGCATCCACTTCCATCAGTTATTGGATGAGAGTTCCAGCATGACCATTAGGGTGTTTGGCCATCTGATCACCAGACCAGGTCAGATCAGGCTTTCTCTCGACCAGTGCCAGCAGTCTACAGAGGATGTATCACTGTGGATTTCTGGGGACCTCTCCAGCACTCTGCCTATTCCTGTTCTCATGTGGTCATCATTTATCATGGTCTGCTATTCCTTGTTCTCCCTTTCTGTTCTTGATCCAGCTGGGATCTCCTGTTCCCCTAAGCTTTCTTTCCCTCAAATCTTGCCCTTCATTACTCCCACTGTTATCCAGGTTGTTCATGTAGATCTCATCCATTTCTCTGTCATTGGGTGATCCTTGGGTCTTTCCTAGGGTCCCGTTTTCTAGGTAGCCTCCCTGGAGTTGTGTAGCAGTATAGTTATCTTTGTTTTACATCTAGTATCCTCCTATGAGTGAGTACATACCATGTTTGTCCTTCTGAGTCTGGGTTACCTCACTCAGGATGATTCTTTCTAGATCCATCCATTTGCCTGCAAACCTCATGATGTCATTGTTTTTCTCTGTTGAGTAGTACTCCATTGTGTATATGTACCATATTTTCTTTATCCATTCTTCAGTTGAAGGGCATCTAGGTTGTTTCCAGGTTCTAGCTATTACAAACAAAGCTGATATGAACATAGCTGAGCAAATGCCCTTGTGGTATGATTGAGCATTCCTTCGGTATATGCCCAAGAGTGTTATAACTGGGTCTTGGGGGAGATGGATTCCCAATTTTCTAAGGAAGCACCATATGATTTCCAAAGTGGCTGTACAAGCTTGCATTCCCACCAGCAGTGGAGGAGAGTTCCCCTTGCTCCACATCCTCTCCAGCATAAGCTGTCTTCTGTGCTTTTGATCTTAGCCATTCTGACAGGTGTAAGGTGGTATCTCAGAGTTGTTTTGATTTGCATTTCCCAGATAATTAGGGATGTTGAGCAATTCCTTAAATGTCTTTCAGCCATTTGAACTTCCTCTGTGGAGAATTCTCTGTTTAGTTCTATAGCCCATTTCTTAATTGGACTGTTGGGCATTTTGATGTCTAATTTCTTGAGTTCTTTATATATTCTGGATGTCAGCCCTCTGTCAGATGTGGGGTTGGTGAAGACCTTTTCCCATTCTGTAGCCTGTCGCTTTGTCTTGTGGACCATGTCCTTTGCTCTACAAAAGCTTCTCAGTTTCAACAGGTCCCATTGATTGATTGTTTCTCTCAGTGTCTGTGCTACTGGTGTTATATTTAGAAAGAGATCTCTGGTGCCAATGCATTCAAGAGTACTTTCTACTTTCTCTTCTATCAGGTTCAGAGTAACTGGATTTATGTTGAGGTCTTTGATCCACTTGGACTTAAGTTTTGTGCATGGTGACAGATATGGATCAATTTGCAAACTTCTACACGTTGACATCCAGTTATGCCAGCACCATTTGTTGAAGATGCTTTCTTTTTTCCATTGTACATTTTTGGCTTCTTTGTCAAAAATTGTATGTTCATAGGTGTGCGGGTTAATGTCAGGGTCTTCAGTTTGATTCCATTGTTCCACTTGTTGGTTTTTATGCCAGTACCAAGCTGTTTTTTATTACGGTAGCTCTATAGTAGAGCTTGAGGTTGGGGATCGTGATGCCTCCAAAGGTTGTTTTATTGTACAGGATTCTTTTGGCTATCCTGGTTTTTTTGTTTTTTTATATGAAGTTGAGTATTATTCTTTCCAGGTCTGTGAAGAATTGTGTTGGTAATTTGATGGGGATTGCATTGAATCTGTAGATTGGTTTTGGTAAGATTGCCGATGCTCAGTTTTATATGTCAACTTGACTGGAACATGAACTGCCTGAATATTTGGGCCAACATTATTGGTGCTGTTTCTGTGTGGATGTTTTTGGTTGGCATTTACATCAATGAGTTGAACAAGCAGACTATCCTCTTTAAGGTGGTGAGCCTTGTCTATTCATTTGACAGGCTGAATAGAACAAAACTGTATCCTTGAACTAGAGGCGATCTTCCTATTTTGTTCTGATCCTCTGGACAATTCTGACTAATAAGTCACTTTAAATTTCACACACCTTTAACCATTTTTTTTAAATTTTCATTTGCCGTTCTTCTTTAGTAGTCTCCCTGGTTTCAACAAATGTCAATTCCATCTTTCCAGATTCTTGGGAAAATATTCATGCAATCATCCTTGGCTTCTAATTTTCTAGCACATTCTACAATAATTCTTCAGAAACTCTGTTGTATCCGACTCCAAAATATAAGCAGACACTAGTTTGACGTCTTCTCTGCACCTACTCTGATGCAAGTCATTATTGCCCCAAGTACTACAGTAGTCAGCTGCCTCCTAATTGGCCACCATGTTTCCAATTGTCTATTAAAATATGAATCAGATCAGTCACTCTTATGTTTATCAAACCACCAAACCCCCAACAAAAGCAATAGATAGACCTTTCCCCAGCTGCCTCTCTGTCCTTACCCTCTTCCATCGCTGGGCCTTCCCATGTGCATTGGCTGCCATGCTGGTCTTCTAGCTGTGCCTCCAGTGGCCCCTCTGCTCCAGGATTTTTCAAAATGCTATTCTATTTTCCTTGGTTCTTATTCTCCTCTGTATGGTAGTAGCAGTCTGTCAGGAAGCCTAGCAATTGGGGAAAAGCAGCCCTCTCTTCCTGTGGCCATCTCACCTCCCTTACTTTCTCCACTGCACCGTTACGACTACACACAGTACAGGTGTGTGCTGACCTCTTGGCTCCTGCACTGGATTATAAACTCCATGATGGTCAGTGTGGGGTGTGATCCCTGTTGGTTCTCTAGCATCAAGATCTTGCCTGGCACAAAGCAGGTACTTAGATTAATAAACATTTATAAGTGACAATTGAGTGTAAAGAGTATAAAAATGAATAATTGTACATTTCTAAACAATGTGCTGTGGATGTGAGGGAAAGAGATGACTCTTATCTAGAGATAGTAAGAAAGGCTCATCTCCAGAAAGCCCTAATCTTCCGTGAACAATTTTCCTTGTAGAACAGGATGAAAGGTGATGGCAACACCACAGGAAACTGACGGCACAGTAGTCATCACTTGAGCTTCCTGTTAGACAGCCTTAGATGCACATCCTGACCCTGCCACTTGCTTACAAGTAGAGGGCCTTTGACTAAGCTTCTCACCTGCCCCTCCATCTCCTTCAGTATAACTGCTTAGAAATGCCCCTTTCCTGAGGTTAACCGGCGACCTGTAGAAGACTGGGTGGTATGTCTGGCTAAAGTCTGACAAACCTGAAACATGGTCACTTTTTGTAGGTGAGTAAAGAGGCATCACTGGTGGGAGACAAAGAAATGAAAGTCATCAGACGCAGGATCTCAAGCCTCATGTTGCTGGACTTGGGAGTTACACAGGGAACATGCAACCAGTGGGATCTCTATCCAAAGGTTCCAGTAAGTCATCAAGGGTGTTGAGCAGAATTATTGCAATAATGACATGATGGACTGCTGCTAGTAAGTGTGAAAAAGGAGTAACACATGCAAATGTATTGCAAGGCTTCTAACCTAAGCCTTGCAGTATTTATCAAGGTGTCCCCCATCTGCCTTCTGATATAAAGATTAAATGTGCTTCTCCATATAAAAAGCCTAAGACATTCTGACATAGTAACACTGCTACACTCCTACTACTGAAGATACCAAGAACATTATCAGCAGCGCTCCAAGGCCTCTGAACTGAAACTGACCTGAATGTCTTCTCCCTGAGGACTAGCTTTCCTGGAACCAGAAAGCAAACTTCCAGAGAAGGGAGGCCACCAATAGTCCCACACAGCTATATCACCTCTAAATACCAACCTTCAACTGCCACTTTACCAAACCAGCATAATCCCTAACTACACTCTAAACATTTGTCCTTAAACTCACAGATAAGTATAGTCCCCACTCATAATCAGGGAAACTTTTCTTTTAACACATGGAGACTATTACAGAAAACCACACCAATCAAAATGCAGCATTGGGAACCCCAGTCCCAATGGATACCTCTACAGTACAACTCATATACCTAAGACTTGGGGACCATTACAGAAGAAGGGCTGGAGAGGAAGAAGCCAGTGGGAGAGTTTACTGTGAGATTGTGACCTCTAGGAATGTAGGAAACTATATTCATAAAGTCTCGCCAGTATGACTGTCTAAACATGAGCTAAACAAAGAAAGCAACACT